>NC_134813.1:7377653-7392653 GCF_046742065.1 Oratosquilla oratoria
AGCTATGGGGGCTGAAATTTGAGGGAACTGCACGGCAGCGGGGATAGAAGCGCCGGTAAAGTAAGATCTATAAAAAACAACAGCAATGATAATGATAACAACAACCTCGAGGGGAATCTATCTGGCCATGATTGTTTGCCCCCTCGCCATTTAAGGCATTTCCTTAATGTGAAAACAATCACAGACGCAATGTAAACAAGATTTCGGTCATTATGTGTCAACAGACCTCACATTTCGGCGTCACCCTATTACAGGCTCAAGCTACGAAATTTGAGGTCTTCTTTGCTCTTTCTGGTCTTCATGGGTTCCGTGGGGGAGGAGGAGGAGGAGGAGGAGGAGCAAGAAGACGGGGAGGAAGAAGAGGAGGAGGAAGAAGAAGAGGAGGATGAAGAAGAAGAAGAGGAGGAGAAAAAAGAAGAAGACGAGGATGAAGAAGAAGAAAAGAAGGAGGAGGAGGATGAAGAAAAGGAGGAGGAGAAAGAAGAGGAGGAGGAGGAGGAAGAAAAGGAGAAGGATGATGATGAAGAAGAAGAGTAGAAGAAAAAAAGGAAGAAGAAGAGGAGGACGAGGAAGAAGAAAATGAAGAAGTGGTGTAGGAGAAAGAAGAAGAGGAGGAGGAGGAGGAAAAAGAAGAAAAGAAGAAGAAAGAAGAGGAGTAGGAGGAAGAATGAGAGGAAGAGTAGGGCCACAGAACAAGAAGAAAGAAGTGGAAGAGGAAGAGGAGAAAGATTTCGTAGTAATGACTGAGCACAGAGACGATATATATATATATATATATATATATATATATACATATAAATATATATATATATATATATATACATATATATATACATATATATATATACATAGATATATATATATATATGTGTGTGTATGTTGTGTGTATGTATATATATATATATATATATATATATACTGTATATATGTATATATATATACATATATATACATATATGTGTATGTATGTATGTATATATATGTGTATATATATCCATATATATATATATATATATACATACATATATGTGTATGTATGTATGTATATATATTATATATATATATATATACATATATACGTTGATGAAGGTGAAAAAGAAGTCACGGGTCTAGTTCCGAGTTCCTGAGTTTATTCCTGACCGGTTTCGCTCTATGCTTCTTCATATATATATATATATAAATATATATATATATATATATATATATATATATATAAATATATATATATATGTGTGTGTGTGTGTGTGTGTGTGTGTGTGTGTGTGTGTGTGTGTGTGTGTGTGTGTGTGTGTGTGTGTGTGTGTGTGTGTGTGTGTGTGTGTGTGTGTGTGTGTGTGTGTGTGTGTGTGTGTGTGTGTGTGTGTGTGTGTGTGTGTGTGTGTGTAATAAAAACACTGGGAACGTATGTTTTATAAATGTAAGGTAACCACTTAAGAAAATAAACAAACGGAACAGAGCGTTTTCGTATATTACATCTTCAGTGTAAATTACAAAGAAAGAGGGTACAGCCAAACATAATATAGTATGACAAGAGCATAAGGAACTACACTAGGATAGGAGGTGGACGAATTGTCCGGGCGTGGGTCACACGTCTAGTATTCTTACATTTGGTAATTGTTGGCTATTTCTATACAGATATGATTATCTATCTTATACAATCCTAAGTTGAGGTTGAAGTTATTATCATTTGTAAATTTAATCATATAACTTTCAATTAATTTTTTTTCGACAATATTATTGTTGAAAGTAATTACTCTAGCGTTTTCCCAGTTGATAGTGTGATTAAAAGTGCTTAAATGTTTAAAAATGGCAGCTGACTCATTCCTGTCTTTGACACATTTCTTATGTTGTTTTATACTAACAGAAAGATCTTTTGCCGTTTGGCCGATATAGAATTCAACACAAATTTTGCAAGGAATTTTGTAAACACAGCCTTTTTCATTTTTTTTAGAATTATTAATTAGGTATTGCTTGATTGTGTTATTGTTTCTGAAGGCTACGTTGATATTAAAATTCTTGAGTAATTTGGGAACAATACTTAAGTTTTCTTGATAAAGTAAAACTACTAGGTTATTATGGTCCTTGGGTTTGTTAGGTTGAGAGTTGTAATAAGTTCTCCTTGCAAAATTGTAACAAACATCAATGGAATGTTTAGGGTATTTCAATCCAAAACCAATATCGTAAACATTTCTTATTTCCTCGTCAATGTACTCAAGACTGCAGACCCGTAAAGCTCTAAGGAACATTGATGAGAAAATCGATCTTTTTACATTATCAGGGTGGGAAGAATAGTAATGAATGTATGAGTTTACATTAGTTGGTTTTCTATATACACTAAATGTAAGGTTTCTTTCTTTACGATGAATATTAACGTCTAAAAAGGGTAGCACACCATCATTTTCTACTTCAACCGTGAATACAAAGTTCGATTAATTGAATTTTATTTATTAATTAATTTATTTATTTATGCCACGTTCTTGGTGACATTCCCTCAGACTAAAAACTAAAAACCGACATAAAATCACCAAAGAAAAGTACATAATTAGTTTTCAATTTAGCACAAGCAAATATGTATACTCATGTTACATGATAAGGACAAATATACTAAAAAATGTATGGCAAACGAAGAAGCACAAACACACACTCTCCAACAAGTTCGAATTTCTCAACACATGAAATATAATTTAACATATGACAGCAGCTCGAGATTGTCCACAAGGATAGAAGCGCTGGCAAGGAAACATAACAACAGTCAAGTTAAGACAAATGTATTCGGTCGTTCTTAAGATAGTCATTAATTAGCTAACATCACATTATTTTTCAAAGGATAAAAATTATAAACAAATAGATAAGTAATAGCAAACTAGAATAATAAAGAATACATAAATGAATAAAGATAAAAAAATAAATAGATAATAGAAAATAGTATATAGATAAGAAATAGATAATTAGATAAATAAATTTAAATATTTATTATGTATTTTGTCATAGATATTTAGTAATGCAATTACTAATTACGAAGCTCGCTGGCCGAGGTGGTTACGGCGTCGTTACTTGCGGCGAAAGTCGAGGGGATGGCGGTTTGAGTCCTGCCACCGGCAAAGTTGAACCAAGGTCATGGTTTATTAAGCTCCAAGTTACAAAATCCTGCAAGGGAAACTGCCCTTGTCTCCTCAAAAGGGAGAGTTAGTGACATTAAACCATATATTATCATTACTGTGACTTTTTAGGGGTGCATTATAGCGCATACGCCTACGATGTGCACATATATTGTTATAGTACTATTTGCTATTTATGATAATTTGTCTGAGGGAAGCAAATTTTGATGGAAATTTGTTAGCGTTGACGGTTTTGTATTTATTATGAGAACACCATTATAGTCGAGTTTTTATCTATTTATTATTCAACAACTTATTGTATTATTTAATTTTTCGTTCATTTATTTTGGCTTATCTATTTTCTTATTTACATATTATTTATTTTTGTTTATCATTTTGATTGTTTATAAATTTATTAAAATTTGTTTATTATTTTATTTCTTTATTCTTTATTTTTTACTTTTGTTTGTTATCAATCTATCAATATTCTGGTCACACTATTCTGTTGTGTATGTTAATGCATATTAACCTCTCGCTATACCTGCCATCTAGAAAGGATGGCAAGTACAAGTGTCTGTATTTTACACGATTCGAGAAAATTAACATTTTATTTCAGGATCTTGATATGTCTGTTGTATTTCTTCTTACATCTGCATCTTTGCTTCATTTCGCATATGAATAAAAAAGTTCTCCAGTTTATAGTCTTATGTAAGATTTAGCTTGTTTGTTTATGAAGGTCTGTAGTACGATATTTTTTATACGGCTTTGGCACTAGATACCAAGACTGCTTTCTAGAAAGTGCCGGAGAACGTTTAGAACTTACGTCCCTATGTAATGAGAACCTAAGGGCGAATTTGGTATGCGCACCCCTCTTTGTTTTGTCAATTCTGTAGATATGACTTAATTTCTTACAGAATTTGCTGTTTTCTCGTGTGCACAACTCAGTGTCCCAGTTGTTGAATATCGTATTTGATTTTATGTTTATCAACTCATCAGTTTCACGACATCAACAAGCAGACGATACACTACGCAACACTAGCGACATCTGTTGACCGAACTACGAAGTTTATGCGTTCGTTTGCGTGCTCACGAGTACAGATCGTTCAGCGAGCTTTCCTGGCTTATTGTTGGATGTTCTTGTCAACATAAAGAGGTGAGTGCGGTTCTGTGTGATCAAAGCTAAGGACGGAGTGGGTTAGAAGGGACCAAGATAAGTTGAAATCTTGGGTTCATTCGACAGAGTTTGGAACCTTAGAACTGGGATACGAGGGCTACTGTTATGAAAGTATCTTCCTCGAGTTTATTATGTATATTTATTTACGTTTAGATGAAGGAAATTTGGAACTTCGAAAATGAGTTAAAAAGTCAAGGTATGTGGTGTTTTGATGCAATCTGATTTTAAGATGTTGTAAAAGGATGTAACTGGTGTACATTACTTTTGTACAACAGTACTATTGTACAGTACGTTGTAGTACAATTTTTAATTTGAAAAATATTTCCAGGGGTATACTAGTATGTTGATTTTTTTTTTTTAATTGTGCCTTTTGTTCATTTTTCTGCTGTTTTATAAAAATATATTCAATTCATAAAAATGGAAAATAGTTGTGATGTGCTACATGGAGTACATAGTTACTGAGTGGCACGCAATTGAATTGGGTTTTTAGATCTTGAAACTGTGGAGTTTATAGATTATCCTTTATTGATGAATAACAGCTGGTGGTTTTTGGGGAATTAAAAGGAAGTATATGGCATAGAGTACGCTAAATAATGTAGTTAGATAGGTAGTAAAGATCAAAATTGCAAACACGGTGATGTAGACCTAAGCAACTACCACCTTGCCCTCACCACCATCACCACCACCTCCCCACCACCATCACCAGCAGCACTCCAACACTATTACACCATCACCACCATCCCCCAACTCCGTCCCACCACCACCCTACTACCACACTCCCAACACTCCCACCATCCCCACTCCCAGGCACCACTCACAACCCCTACTCCCAACCCGTAACAACCCGTCATCCAAAACCCCCTTCATCCCAAACTCCTCATATCTCTCCCTTTCCGCTTCTCCCCCTTTGCCCTCTCCCACTCTCTATCCTCTCCCCCTTTCCCCTCTTTCACCCCTCTACTTTATTTCCCTCCTTTCTTTCCCCTCTCTTTCCCACCCTTTCCCCTCTTTCTCTCTACTTCTCTTTCTATCCCTTTGCCCCTCTCCCATTTTCTCCCCGCCCCTCTTCCCCCTCCCTCCCTCTCTCCCTTTCTCCCCCTTCCCCACTTCCCTGGCCCCCTGACTCCCCCTTACATTCCTACTCACTCCCCACACACTCCCCCCTAACTTCCCCGTCAATCAACTCTTCATTCCTCTCTTTATTCCCCTCGACACTCCCCACCTCACTCGTTCCTCACTCCTCACACCCTACTTGTCCTCCTCTTTCTCTCTACTCTCTCTACTCTCTCTTCTCTCTTTTCTCTCTTCTCTCTCTTCTCTCTCTTCTCTCTCTTTTCTCTCCTCTCTCTCCTCTCTCTCCTCTCTCTCTTCTCTCCCTCCTCTCCCTCCTCTCCCTCCTCTCCCACTTCTCCCTCTTTTCCCTCCTCTCCCTCCCCTCCCTCCCCTCCCTCCCCTCCCTCCACTCCCTCCCCTCCCTCCCCTCCCCTCCCCTCCCTCCTCTCCCTCCCCTCCCTCCTCTCCCTCCCCTCCCTCCTCTCCCTCCCCTCCCTCCTCTCCCTCCTCTCCCTCCTCTCCCTCCTCTCCCTCCTCTCCCTCCTCTCCCTCCTCTCCCTCCTCTCCCACTCTCTCCTCTCCCCCCTGTCCCTCTTCTCCCTCTTCTCTTTCCTCTCCCTTCTCTCCCTCCTCTCCCTCCTCCCCCTCCCTCCCCTCCTCCTCTACCTCCTCTACCTCCTCTACCTCCTCTCCCTCCTCTCCCTCCTCTCCCTCCTCTCCCTCCTCTCCCTCCTCTCCCTCCTCTCCCTCCTTCCCTCCCCCTCCTCTCCCTCCTCTCCCACTCCCTCCTCTCCCTCCTCTCCCTCCTCTCCCTCTTCTCTTTCCTCTCCCTTCTCTCCCTCTCCCTCCTCTCCCTCCTCTCCCTCTTCTCTTTCCTCTCCCTTCTCTCCCTCCTCTCCCTCCTCCCCCTCCTCTCCCTCCTCTCCCTCCTCTCCCTCCTCTCCCTCCTCTCTTTCCTCTCCCTCCTCTCCCACTCTCCCTCCTTTCCCTCCTTCCCCTCCTCCCCCTCCTCCCCCTCCTCTCCCTCCTCTCCCTCCTCTCCCTCCTCTCCCTACCTCTCCTCCCTCTCCCTCCTCTTCATCCTCTCCCTCCTCTCCCTCCTCTTCCTCCTCTCCCTCCTCTCCTTCCTCACCCTCCTCTTCACCCTCTCCCTCCTCTCCCTCCTCTCCCTCCTCTCCCTCCTCTCCCTCCTCTTCCTCCTCCCCCTTGGCCTGTTAAATATTTTCCTCTGGTTATTCTTGCGCCGGAGCGCCGCAGATTCTGAAAAGTAAACACTGTTAGAGTCCAACACACCTGAACGATCAGAGGTTTTAGCAAAATTGTCTCTTTAACTTTTCTTTAAATATTCGGTTTATGTATGTATGCATACGCGCAAACACATGCACGAACGCACGCACGCAAACGCGCGCAGACACACACACACACACACACACACACACACACACACACACACACACACACACACACACACACACACACACACACACACACACACACGCTTATATATATATATATATATATATATATATATATATATATATATATACATATATATATATATATATATATACACATATACAGGCGTACATACTGTATATACATGCGTACATATATATATGAATACATGCATACATACATACATACATACATGTATGCATGTATTATGTACGTATGTATATACGTATGTATGTATAAGTATAATGTTTTCTTATTTTTTCATACATCATTCCTACCAGGATCTTAGAGACTCTGAATGTGCTTCATTGTGGTAGAACGTAAAGCTGGCGAGAGAAATTTATTTTAGTCTAGTTTATTATTAGTTTGTTTTGTTTTGGTGGTAATGTGACGTCAAAGTTGACGTGAATTTTTTCGAAACAGTGGTGAAAGGTCACGATATAAGCTCATCCTCTTCCCCTTTCCTCCTCTTCTCCTTTCCCCTCTTCCCCTTTCTCCCTCTTCCCCTTTCCCCTCTTCCCCTTTCCCCCTCTTCCCCTTTCCCCCTCTTCCCCTTTCCCCTCTTCCCCTTTCCCCTCTTCCCCTTTCCCCTCTTCCCCTTTCTCCCTTTCCCCTCTTCCCCTTTCTCCCTTTCCCCCTCTTCCCCTTTCCCCCTTTCCCCCTCTTCCCCTTTCCCCCTTTCCCCCTCTTCCCCTTTCCCCCTCTTCCCCTTCCCCCTTCTTCCCCTTTCCCCCTCTTCCCCTTCCCCCTCTTCCCCTTTCCCCCTCTTTAACTTTTCCCCTCTCCCCCTTTTCCCCTCTTCCCCTTTCCCTTCTTCCCCTTTCCCCCTCTTCCCCTTTCCCCCTCTTCCTCTTCCCCCCCCTTCCCCTTTCCCCCTCTTCCCCTTTTCCCCTCTTCCCCTTTCCCCCTCTTCCCCTTTCCCCCTCTTCCCTTTCCCCCTTTTCCCCTCTTCCCCTTTCCCCCTTTTCCCTTCTTCCCCTTTTCCCCCTTTCCCCCTCTTCACCCTTTCCCCCTCTTCACCCTTTCCCCCTCTTCACCCTTTCCCCCTCTTCACCCTTTCCCCCTCATTCCCCTTTCTCCCTTACACCCTCTTCCCCTTTCCCCCCTCTTCCCCTTTTCCCCTTCTCCTCTCTTTCCCCTCTTCCCATTCTTTCCTTCCCTCCCTCTTTCATTTCCCCCTCTTCCCTTTCCCCCCTCTTCCCCCTTTCCCCCTCTCCCCTTTCCCTTTCCCCCTCTTTTCCCCTTCCCCCCTCTCTTCCCCTTTCCCCCTCTTCCCTTTTCCCCCTCTTCCCACTTCCCCCTCTTCCCCTTTCCCCCCTTTCCCCTCTTCCTCTTTCCTCTCTTCCCCTCTCCCCCTCTTCCCCTCTCCCCCTCTCCCCCTCTTCCCCTTTCCCCCTCTTCCCCTTTCCCCCTCTTTCCCTTTCCCCCTCTTTCCCTTTCCCCTCTTTCCCTTTCCCCTCTTTCCCTTTCCCCTCTTTACCTTTCCCCTCTTTCCCTTTCCCCTCTTTCCCTTTCCCCCTCTTTCCCTTTCCCCCTCTTTCCCTTTCCCCCTCTTTCCCTTTCCCCCTCTTTCCCTTTCCCCCTCTTTCCCTTTCCCCCTCTTTCCCTTTCCCCCTCTTTCCCTTTCCCCCTCTTTCCCTTTCCCCCTCTTTCCCTTTCCCCCTCTTTCCCTTTCCCCCTCTTTCCCTTTCCCCCTCTTTCCCTTTCCCCCTCTTTCCCTTTCCCCCTCTTTCCCTTTCCCCCTCTTTCCCTTTCCCCCCTATTTCCTTTCCCCCTCTTTCCCTTTCCCCCCCTTTCCCTTTCCCCCTCTTTCCCTTTCCCCCCTCTTCCCCTTTCCCCCTCTTTCCCTGTCCCCCTCTTTCCCTTTCCCCCTCTTTCCCTTCCCCCTCTTTCCCTTCCCCCTCTTTCCCTTTCCCCCTCTTTCCCTTCCCCCTATTTCCTTTCCCCCTCTTTCCCTTTCCCCTCTTTCCCTTTCCCCCTCTTTCCCTTTCCCCCTCCTTTCCACTTTCCCCTCTTTCCCTTTCCCCCCTCTATCCCTTTCCCCCCCTTTTCCCTTTCCCCCTTTCCCTTTCACCCTCTTTCCCTTTCCCCCCTCTTTCCCTTTCCCCCTCTTTCCCTCCCCCCTCTTTCCCCCCATTTCCCCCCTCTTTCCCTTTTCCCCCTCTTTCCCTTTCCCCCTCTTTCCCTTCCTCCTTCCCCTTCCCCCCCTCTTTCCCATTCCCCCCCTTTCCTTTTCCCCCTCTTTCCTTTTCCCCCTCTTTCCTTTTCCCCCTCTTTCCTTTTCCCCCTCTTTCCTTTTCCCCCTCTTTCCTTTTCCCCCTCTTTCCTTTTCCCCCTCTTTCCTTTTCCCCCTCTTTCCTTTTCCCCCTCTTTCCTTTTCCCCCTCTTTCCCTTTCCCCCTCTTTCCCTTTCCCCTCTTTTTCCCTTTCCCCCCCTCCCCCTTTCCCTCTTCCCTTCCCCCTCTTTCCCTTTCCCCCTCTTTCCCTTTCCCCCTCTTTCCCTTTCCCCCTCTTTCCCTTTCCCCCTCAGCCCCTTTCCCCCTCTCCCTCTTTCCCCCTCTCCCCTTTCCCCCTTTCTTTTTCGAGAGTAAATAGGATAGAAGAGCTGGTTAACGACAGTCTACGACAACATTAACTAAAATACCATTCAGGAATGTTTACTGTGTCCTAGTTATTTACTTTAATATTATTTTTTATTAATTGTAATTTACTTTAATTACTTTACATACATATACAAAAAGCTTTTTCCCCCTTACAAGGGTGGTAGCCAAAAAACAAAGGGATAGAAACCACTGCCACCCATTCCATCCCCTACATACTCCACTACCCTCTACCCTCTTCCCTCCCTCGTATCTTGGCACCTCCTGGATGATGGGTCATCCCTGCATCTTGTTCACTGCCCTCCCTGGGTCAGAATCAGTGTTGCAAGACATAACACATCCAAAGCAGGGCCGCTTCATTAAATCGGCGACCTCCTCTCCGTCCCCTCGTGCAGAAAAGATGATGACGGGGAGAAATCCCTTCGGGCTGCGTCAATCTATTTCTCATACATACTCCCTCATCACCCATCCCCCACCCACTCCCCCTCATTCATCAAAGCATCATCCATACACAACCATTTTCCATTCACCCCTATCTTTTATCCTCTCACGTCCTTCCTCAACATACACTTCCCTCTTTCCCAATGTCTCTTTTACCCCATCGATCCATCTCATCCTAGGTCGTCCCCTCATATTCACTCCTTCCACCTCTGCCTTCCACACTTCTTTGACTAGCCTTTTTTTACTCATTCTTTCCATGTGTCAAAACCATCCCGATAAGCTTTCATCAACCGTATCTCCTAACTCCCTTTCCAACCCTGTCCTCCTCCTCACCTCCTCATTTCTCACTCTATCCAGCCTAGTAAGCCCTATCATACTTCTCAGGCACCTCATCTTAAACACATTCAAACTCCTCCTCTCTTCCTCCCTTATGTTTCATGTTTCTACTTCGTACAGTGCTGTCGGCACAATTAATTATTTTAATTTTAATAAATGCATTAATCAGTTAATAACCCGTTAATCCACAAAGGAGGTTAACTGCTGTTTTCTGTAACTTTCCTAACTTAAAATGATTAAATCCTGCATTATGGTTGGACATTACTTCCCCTCTCTTCCTGCTCTCTTCCTCTCGTAACTCTTCTCCCCCCCTCGTCTTCCCTTCTCCCTCTTCCTCCCTCTCTTCTCCCCTCTTTCTACTCTATCTCTCCCTCTCTCTCCCTCTACTTCTCTCTACCAGTCTCCCTTCTCTCTTCCCTTTCCACCTTGTACCCTTTTTTTACTTCTCTTCCTCCTCTCACCTCTCCCCCTCCCTCCCTCCCTGTCTCCCCCTCCCTCCCTCCCTGTCTCCCCCTCCCTCCCTCCCTGTCTCCCCCTCCCTCCCTCCCTTTCTCCCCGTCTCCCCCCTTCCTTTCTCCCTCCGTCTCATTTTTTCTCTTCACCCTCCTTTCCCACTTTCCCCACTTCCCCCCCCTCTCCCTCCTCTCCTCTTCCTCTTTTCTCCCTACTCCCCCTTTCCCTCTCTTCCTCCTTCCTCTCTACATCCTCTTCTTCTCCCTCTCCTTCCCCCTCTTCTTCTCCCTCCTCCCCTCCTTCTCCCTCCTCCTCCCCTCCTCCCCCTCCTTCTCCTCCTCCTTCTCCCTCCTCCTCCCCTCCTTCTCCCTCCTCCTCCCCTCCTTCTCCCTCCTCCTCCCCTCCTTCTCCTCCTCTTCTTCTCCCTCCTCCTCCACTCTTCCCCCTCTTTTCCTTCCTCCTTCTCCTCCTCTTCTCCCTCTCATCCTCTTCCTTCTCCTCCTCCTCCCCTCCTCCTCTTCTCCCTTTTCCCTTCATCCTTCTCCTTCCCTCCTCTTCCACCTCCTCCCCTCCTCTTCCTCCTCCTCTTCCTCCTCCTCTTCCTCCTCCTCTTCCTTCTCCTCTTCCTTCTCCTCTTCCTCCTCCTCTTCCTCCTCTTCCTCCTCCTCTTCCTCCTCTTCCTCCTCTTCTCCTCCTCTTCCTCCTCTTCCTCCTCTTCCTCCTCCTCTTCCTCCTCCTCCCCTCCCTTCCTCCTCCTCCTCCTCCTCCTCTTCCTCGTCCTCCCCCTCCCTTCCTCCTCCCCCTCCCTTTCTCCTCCTGCCCTTCCTTCCTCCTCCTCCTCCTCCTCCTCCTGCCCTTCCTTCCTCCTCCTCCTCCTTTTCTTCCTCTTCCTCCTCCTTTTCTTCCTCTTCCTCCTCCTCTCCTCTTCCTGCTGCTCCTCCTCTTCCCACTCCCCCTCCCCTTCACCTCCTCCTCCTCTTCCCTTCCCCCATTCTCCCTGCCCAACCCCCTTCTCCCTCTCTTCCTCTCTCTTCCTATTTCCTCCTCTTTCCACTTTCCTTGTTGCTCCAACTTTTATCTCCCCTCGACCTCTCTCGACTTCTTTATATTATCATTCTCTCCTTTGTTTCTTTATCTCAAATCTTTGTCATATTACTTCCCTCAAGGTTTGTTCAACTTTGCATGTCGTCACCTTTTTCTGTGTACATAAGCGGTTTTTTGCGAAGTAAATATCTTCATAATATTTCTAACTGTTTACTTATGTAACTCATTCCACCTTAGCTTTTCACTTTCCCTCCCTTCTCGTCTTTTTATTTTATAAAGATTGTTTTTAATGTGCATTGTATTCTTCCACTCGGTGAAGACGTTAATATATTTATCGGAGTGTGTGTGCATGTGCATGTGCGTGTGTATGTGTGTGTGGGGGGGTGCGGATGTGTGTGGGTCCGTGTGCTTGTGCGTGTGTGTCTGTGTGTGTGACGAATGAACTCGTCTGGCGTTAGATAGAATGAAAAAAATAAATTGACCATATTTGGTACATTGTCCTAGGAAGATTAAGATCCGAAAAATCAAGCCCCTTGTGTCCCCTTTTTTGCTGAACGGCTGCGAGACATGGACATGTCAGATTTGAGGAGTCGTCTCCACTTCTTTGGTATCAAATGCCTTCAGAGAACCGTTAGTTCTCGCTGGGATGTCTATGTATCAAACAAGATACTGTCTCGTGAGACTCGGTTTAGACCAGGTACCAGTGCAAATCGTGAACGTAAACTCAGGCTATATGGGCGTGTGGCAAGCTTCCCTTGTGTTGGTTCCCACTCACAGGGTTCTTGACTCCATAAGAGACAACCCTTGGTGAAGGAGACGAATGACCCGCGTTAACTCGTGGTTAGGTCAAGTTGACCGATCCTGTCGAGAGCTGTTAGGGATGGGAGGTGTGATTGCATGGAAGCTTGGTCGGAGAAACCGTGGGGACTAGTGTCGGCGCGTAAGTGAAGCAACGTGGCCCCTGGCGTACGCTCCCAGCTGATGCTGGTGTTTATATGTTGATTCTTTCATTGCCGTGTTTTCCACAGCTGAATGCAATCGTATGGCGGCAGGTAGCGTAAATGTTAACCTTGAAAAAACAATGAAACTATTAGATGAATTACAAGTAAGAGCGTTTAGATCGATGTACGGTATGTTTTTCCTGGATAGTTAAGTCTTTATGATGTGCATTAGTGGCGCAATCGGCCAATCGGAAGCGTGCGGTTCTCACATCCTCCTATTTACAAATTCGAGTCCCGCACTCTTCTACGATTCCCGGCCGTGACTGTTACCTTCCCCAACGGTCCCCCAAAGCGTATATGGCAAAGACTACGGCTTCAGCCGCAGCTACTCAGCACCTCATGGCGTAGGCATCTAGCTACCACCCAGGTCCTTATATATGTTTTCCACACAGAACAATTGGAACTCCATGGAGTCTTCACAAGTGGCAGATACTGGTATTCGGATCATCTGTATCCCGCCCAATCATCATGAAGACCTCAAGCACCATTCCCCGGATGATCCTGATCAGTCTGGAGGAGTCTTCGGAGGAGACCCTACTTCGTCCACCTGTAGTCGTAGTATCAGCCTTGACCACTTCGAGTTGTTGTCTGTCCTAGGCAAAGGAAGATACGGGAAGGTCATCCTTGGGAGGCACAAATCCACCAGAGGGTTGTTTGCTCTCAAGTCGATCAGGAAAGCTGATCTTTTTGGTGACCAGGACAGGGTCGCGAGTATGATGACCGAGAGGGAAGTCTTCGATCTGGCGAGTGTGGAAAAATTCGCTTTCCTCGTCAGCCTGTTCGGTTGTTTCCAGACACAAGTAAGTTGAGTTTGTCGATCTATGAATGAATACAAGGCAGAGAAAATAGTGTTATCAGTCTGCTCTTATAGAGAACTTCTAGAAATGTGGTAAAATATAGTGCACAGTATTTTATTGGTCACAACCGCAAAAGCATCCTAAAAGTCATTGAACATTATTGACTAAACTTTTCATCGTAAGGGTTAACCAGATGAATGGAAGAATTTGAGGATATACTGATTGAGAATATGCTGGTGGGAATATACCGATTGAGGATATACTATCTTATAATTTGCTAGTTGATGATATGCTGGTTGAGAATGTGCTAGTTGGGGATGTGCTAGATAAGGATGTGCTCATTGGGGATGTAGTAGTTGAGGATGTGCTATTCGTGGATGTGTTAGTTGTGGATGTACTAGTTGAGGACTTGCTAGTTAAAGATGTGGTCGTTGGAGACATGACAATGAGGACAAGCTAGTCGAGGACAGGCTAGTTTAAAATGTGCTAGCTGAGTACAAACTAGTCAAATTTATCTCAAGTCCACCTACTTGCTTCCAGAGTCACGTGTTCTTTGTAATGGAGTATTCGTCAGGCGGGAACCTGTCGAACTACATCAAGGAACACCTACTCGAACCACAGGTAGTTTTCATTACCGCGTGCATCGTCCTTGCTCTGGACTACCTCCACAGGAACCGCATCATCTACAGAGACCTGAAACCGGAGAACGTTCTGGTAGATTCCGAAGGGTTCGTCAAGTTAGCGGACTACGGACTCTGCAAGAACAACATCCAACTTGGAGATTACACAGGAACCTTCTGTGGGTCGCCGAAGTTACTGGCTCCAGAAGTCTTGACAGACTCGAGCTACACGCACGCCGTAGATTGGTGGAGCCTAGGAGTCCTGATGTACCTCATGTTGACTGGCAAGGTGATTTCGTGTTCTTAATGAGTAATTTCCTTTGTGGGTTTGTGTTTGTACACGTGGAATGGACTTCAGGACCCTGTAGCCTACCACAGGATTCAACGATAGACGGGTTTACCTTCTCTCAAGGTGTTATCACACTGAGCTGTTTTTCCTTCGACTGTTGGAGCAAGTTTGCAATCCACAGCTTTTGGGAATGCTGGAGGAAAGCTATTTTCCCTTCACCATATCAAGATGCATTCTATGTACATTATTGAGAAAACAGTTTGCCATAGTCATTTTACGGCGGAAAATAGTCCTGGAGGTGGGTGGTCCCGCCGAATAATTGGAGGAAAAATAGCCCAATGCGACAACGCCTTCATAGAGGGATGGAACGGTGCTACTTTATAATAATGAGAATTTAATGTAATCTCGTCTCACTACGAACTCACTCTCCGTCGGTAGGACTCTACCCGCCTCCAAAAATCTCCTGATTGACGAATAGATTTACCAAAGTATGTAACGTGATAGATGGATAGATTGATGACTTCTTTAACTGAGGTGACAAAATGCTTGACAATGACAAATCAATTTTCAGGTGATATGAACTAGTTAAAAGGACTAGATAAAGATCACCGACCAATATTTCGAGGAATATGCGTTTTTA
>NC_134813.1:7397653-7407653 GCF_046742065.1 Oratosquilla oratoria
TCGTTTAGCGTTCACAAGGAAGTAAGATAGAATGGTAAACAAATGGGTGATGGGTGAGTTGCTGGCCACCCCCTTATTAAAGGGGAAAAACCTTTTGGTACTTAGTCTTTAGTGGTTTCAGTTTTGTAGTTCATTAGTGTTGAATATATTCAAGGATTTATTCTTTATTTAAAGAGTACATAAATGAAGATCTATAAATTTCATCACTGATACATGGGAAGATGATAAAGGAGGCTTTAGTGTAGGCAGATGAGTATGCATTGGTAAAACGACATTCCGTATCATATATTCCTAGGGAATCGTATGTTTGATATAATAATTTACCTGGAATATTGTGAAAACTATCGTATATGAATTATATAGAAATTAACTTTTAACATTTTATGAATAGAGATATTTGTCAATGAGAACATTTTGGTTTTGTACAGATTCCAGTTTTTATTTACTTTATTCATTTGTTTGTTTATTTGTTCATATTGGCATAGTTATATTAGATCCTATTGTTCCATTTCATATGTACAGTATCTATTTAATAAATATAATTGAAGTACTCGAACGCGCGCGCGCGCGCACACACACACACACACACACATTCGTCAGATGAACGGCGAAGATTAGAGTTCCGAAGAAAAAGTGAAATTTTCGTGGATCTCAACGTCAAGGAAGTACCTTATTGTATTTACAGGGAAGGGGATAGCTCGTGGTGTAGTGGGAAGTTGATAAAAAAGGAGAAGAGGAGGGATTACTGAGGGAAATGGAAGGAAATGAGGAAGGGGAGGACTTGGTCCAGGAGGCCAGGCGTCTTGTAAACAAGCGAAGGACCAATGATGATTTTGGAGAAGGGATTAACAAAAATGTAAAGATTAGAAATATAGATAAGAGCAGCACAATGGAAGGTGAGGATAATTTCCAGGGATTTAATGAGGGGGGGGGGATACCAACCTCCCCCGTTTAGCAAGACTAGAGGAAAAACTTGAGAAAATGACCGAACATTGGGAGAATAGGTTCGGTACAATAACAAAGATTGCGCAGAGTTAAAAAATTGGAAGAATTGGAGAAGGTGAACAAAAACCTAACTAAAGAAATAAAATAATTAAAAAGACAGTTAAAAGAAGTTAAAGATGAGAATGAATTAGAGGAATAATAAAGAGAATAAAGAGTCCATAGCAAAAGAAGCACAGGGAAAAAAATCCAAGAGAACAGTAGAGTTGCATTTACAGACATAAAACAGCAAATGAAAGAAACTGAAGACTCGGTTATCAAAGTGATGAGACAGGAGAATATAGCAAGAGACTTAGCAAATAAAAAGAAATGTATAATCGTATTAGGAATGGAAGAGAAGTATAATCTAAATAGAACCACAATAATCAAAGAGGTAAAAGAAAAAGTAAGCAGTTTACTAGAATTAATTCAGGAAGATGAACTGAAATCATGAAACACATTGAAGAGATGTATAGACTCGGAAAATATAGTACACATAAGACCAGACCAATTAAGATTAAATTCAGGCCACAAACGACAGCAGAGAATATCTTAGCAAAAACAGGGAAACTAGCAAACGGTGAACAATATAAAAAGGTATGGATAAAAAGAGAAATGAATAGAGAGGAAAGAGAGGAGGAAAAAATGAAAAGACAAGAAGATAAGGAAAAAAAACGAGAACAAAACAGACAGAAAAAGAGAAATTCTATTGGAGAGTAGTGAATATGAAAGTGAGGAGATGGGCCATACCAGATAAAAACAAAAGGGAAACAGAAAATACAAAGGAAGTAGCAGAAAATTAAGAGTGTCTTACACAAATATAGATGGATTAATAACAGGATTGAATGAACTGAATGATTATCTGAAGGAAAAAGAACCGGACATAATGGAAATTGTAGAGACAAAATTAAAAGGTCCACTACCACCCAACAGTGTAGGACATGATGCATATAATTATTGGATTAGAAACAGACAAAACAAGGGGGTGGGGTTATGTTCCTGACTAAGAAAGATATTCCTGACTAAGAAAGACATAAACGTGAGGAGTGTCACATATGGAAAGAATACAGTAGGGATGATTATGATCGGAGTGGAAGACAGAGATAAGAAGAGCAGAAATTTTGTGATAAATTATGTGCCTCCAAAAACAGCCTCATGGGAAGAGAGTGAACATAAAAGTATGTTAGAAAAAACAAGGATAACATTAGATAAGATAATAGAAGATGGAGGAAGAATAGTTATGATGGGCGACTTTTTAATTGCAAAGAAGTCTGCTGGGAATAGATAATAGTAAAGGGCGGAGACGACTCGTGGGGAAATGTTCTACTCGAGATGATTATTGACCATACAATGACACAATGGATACAAGAGAACACTAGGTATAGAAATAAAGAAGAACCATCGAAACTAGATCTAATAATCACATCTGAACCTAAAATAGTGGAAAAGATTGAATATAAGACACCAATAAGTAAAAGTGACCACATATTGATTGAACTGGAACTAAATGAGGAAATATACATGAAAATAAATGAACAACATAGAAAAGGAAGAATGGTGTATGATTTTTTTTTATAAAAGAATTCTTTCAAAAAGAAAACTGGGAAAGAATATACAAAGAAGAAACAACAGTGGAAGAGAAATGGAATATTTTGACAAAAAAATTATAAAAAAGGAGTGGAAAAATATGTCCCAAACAAAAACAAGAAAAAGAATATGTAAAGTGCTGGTACAACAAAAGTTGTAGGGAGTTAAAAGACAAAAGAGATAAAGCCTGGACCAAATTGAAGAAACACAAAAGACCTGAAAAATGGAAAAAAAATATACTTGTTATAGAAATGAATATGTACAAGTGTGCAGAGAGAAAAAGAGAAAATATGAAAAAGATGTCATAGAAAAATGTAAAGATCAACCAAAACTATTTTACAGATTTGTAAACAACAAACTGAAAAACAAACAAGATTTAGAGAAATTAAGACAAGGAGGAGTTGAATACACAGAGGAAATTGAAATGGCAGAAATTATGAACAAGCATTTTGAATCTGTGTTTACAAGGGAGAACATACAACCTGGAGAGATTGAATGGAAAGAGAAAGTCATCCCTATGAAAGAAATAGAAGTAACAAAGAATGAAATAATGAAACACTTGAGTAATCTTGATGTTAGAAAATCGCATGGACCAGATGAAATAGCAAACTGGATTTTGAAAGAATGCAGGAATGAACTGGCAGACAAAATACAAAGCATAATAAACAGTTCCTTGAAAGAAGGAAAAGTTCCAAAAGATTGCAAAAAAGCAAATATAGTACCTACATATTAAGGGGGAAATAAAGAAGACCCTACCAACTATAGACCAGTCTCTCTAACAGGTACAATAGCAAAAATTTGTGAAAGAATTGTCAAAAGTAGATGGGTAAAGTATATAGAAAAAAACAACGTGTTAAATCCAAGGCAATTTGTATTCAGACAAGGACGACCATGCGTCACCAATTTAATGTTTCTATTCAAGGCTAATAGATATAATACAAGAAAGAGATGGATGGGGTGATTGTGCATGTCTAGACCTAAAAAAAGCTTTTGACAAAGTACCACATAAGAAGTTGCTTAGGAAATTAGAAACTGAAGGAGGAATACAGGGCAAACTGCTTAAATGGATGGAAGACTTTTTGCAAGAAAAAAAAGAGTAGTGATAAGAGACAAACACTCAAATTGGGATGAAGTAATAAGTGGTGTTCCACAAGGAACAGTTCTGGCACCGATAATGTTTGCTATATATATTAATGATATGGATGAAGAAATCTAAAGTTATATGAGCTTCTTTGCAGATGATGCAAAACTATTAAAAAAAGTAAACACGGAAGAAGATTATGAGTCACTACAGAGTGATCTCAATAAAGTATGGGAATGGAGTAGGAAGTGGGAGATGGAGTTCAATACTAAAAAGTGTAATATAATGGAATTTGGAAAAAGCAAAAAAAGAATAATAGGATCATATAAATTGGGAGAAGGAATAAATAAAGTTGAAAATGAGAAGGACCTGGGAGTCATTATTATGAATAATATTTTACCTGAGAAACATATAAATAAGATTTTTGGAGAAACTTATAATTTAATAAGAGCAATCAAAGTAGCATTTACATACCTAGATGAAGAAATGGTGAAGAAAATACTAAACACTTTGATAAGACCAAGATTGGAATATGCAGCAACGATGTGGTCACCAAGTACAAAAAATTGTATAACAAAACTTGAAAGAATTCAAAGAGCAATTACAAAATTGGCACCAACACTCTCAAAACTATCATATGAAGAGAGACTAGCAAAACTTGAGCTACAGACACTAGAGCAAAGAAGAGAGAGAGGAGATTTGATAACTATTTACAGAATCATGAAAGGCATAGAAATTATTGATAGAGAGGATCTAATAAAATGGGATGATGGAAATACAAGAGGACACGGAAAGAAAATCAAGAAAGACCGCTATAGAAGAGATCTGAAAAAGAACAGCTTTCCTCACAGAGTAATAGACATTTGGAACAAGTTAGATGAGAAAGTGGTGTGTGCAAAAAAAAAAAAAAAAAAAAAAAAAAAAAAAAAAAAAAAAAAAAAAAAAAAAAAAAAAAAAAAAAAAAAAAAAAAAAAAAAAAAAAAAAGAATTTAGAAATAGTTTAGATCAAATGAGATATGAAGACGGGACATCACGAGCATAGCTCCCCTACCCGTAAAATATAACTAGGTAAATACAACTAGGTAAATACACACACGCACACGGCTCGGTGGCGGATTGGTAAGGCCCTGGCCTCACAAGCCGGAGAACCGGGGTTCGATTCCCCGGCCGGGCGGAGATAAGTTGGGTTTGTCTCCTATCACGTGTAGCCCCTGTTCACCTAGCAGTGAGTAGGTACGGGATGTTAGTCAAGGAGTTGTGACCTTGCTGTCCCGGTGTGTGGTGTGTGAGTGGTCTCAGACCTACCCAGAGATCGGCAAATAATGAGCTCTGAGCTCACTGCCGTAGGGTGGTGTCTGGCTGTCTCGAACAGAGGCTGCAGCAGATCCGAGGTGAATACACACACACACACACACACACACACACACACACACACACACACACACACACACACACACACACACACACATATATATATATATATATATATATATACACACACACACATATATATATATATATATATATATATATATATATAAGTATACATATACATATATGTATATGAGAAAGAATGTGGGTGGGGAAGGGCAAACGAAGATGTTTTGGGAATAGAGTTTATTGCCCTAACGTTGCGACCAACTTGGTCTTCTTCAGAGGACTACAGCATTACAGACGGATCACAATTCTTATATTCGTAGCGAGAGGGAACCCGCCAAGGTATGAGCGGAAGGGTCATGTTTTCCCCTCGGCTAACGATTTAATTATTAGGACACTTGCTGCTTTCGAGAGGCATTTAAATCCGTCTATGTCGTTGCTGTTCTTGTTGGTGGCAATATGTGCAGCTTCCACAGTTTTTCTCATTTTCTTTTCAAATCCCTCGTGTAGAATTTCTGTGTTGTTCCAATCAGGTAAATGTCCACATTTGTACAGGTGACGAACCAGGGAGTTAGATGTTCTATGTCCCCTGAGATAGTTTTTGTGCTCGCTCAAGCGTTTATTGATCCCACGACCTGACTCACCGAAGCAGCAAGTGTCCTAATAATCAAATCGTTAGCCAAAGGGAAAACATGACCCTTCCGCTCATACCTTGGCGGGTTCCCTCTCGCTACGAATATAAGAATTGTGATCCGTCTGTAATGCTGTAGTCCTCGTAAGAAGACCAAGTTGGTCGCAACGTTAGGGCAATAAACTCTATTCCCAACACATCTTCGTTTGCCCTTCCCCACCCACATTCTCTCTCATTTGTCTGAAATAATTATATATATATATATATATATATATATATATATATATATATATACATATGTATATATACATATATATATACATATATATATATATATATGTATACACACGTACACACACGTGCACACACACGCGTACACACGCGTGCAGACACGTTCACTTTGACGGCGTAAATTGTCTACTTGCAAAAATTCGATATTTTTCAAGCTATCTTGTATTTATCTAGTTTGCAGTGTCGTGTATTATATATTTATAATATTTTATCTATTTATGCTCGTTTGTTTATTTGTTGTTCTTTGCCATGTCCAGTGACCCTTAGAAAAACTTGAGTGAACTTGATAGTTACCCATTTTTTTTTTTTCAAATATGATGGGCATACTTGTTTGAATTATATAATTGTGGTCTATTTTATTTTGTTTTGTTTGATTTAAGTTTATTCTTATATATTTGATTCGCATTAAATTCCATATATATTTTTTATATTTGAAAGGTGTAAACGGGAAGGGGTTATGACGTCACAACTACGAGCGTTTTGGAGTGATAGTGTCGTTGTCTTATGGGCCGGATGTGTTGTTTGAAGTAAGCGCTAAAAAAAATTTCTGCTACTATCTATTGGGCTGTTTTGTAGTGACTGAAATAAAAGAATTGGTGAAGATAAGAATCGTGTCAAGAGGCAGACCAGGGTAAGTGCTAAGGTCAATGGCAAACAAAAGACAACTGAACACTTTCTCACAGCGATACAATACATAACTCGATAGAAACACAATAAAGATAAAATACCGTTCATTGAATGAAGACGGGTACACGTACATTTTTTGCTTTTCGTGTGGTTGTATTTTGATTATCTTAAACAAGAAAATGAAAATGCTACAAGGACAAAATAGAGTGGTACTCTTTCCAGCATTCAAGGTACTGTATGTTACCAATACACGCTTACAGCTTACCAGACCAACACCAAAGATAGAATGTCCGGTGAAATGTTAGATAATAATAAGTTGTTATTCGTCATATGGGACAATTCATTAGTTCATAGGAAACAAAATTAAAAAGTTGCTATTTTACATCCTTCTTAACTTGGATTTCTTAATTTGGATTGAGTTTAGTCGTTTTCAGTTTGCGTTAAAGACATGTCGGTCAGCACAGTTTCAATATAATGAAGACGGCACATATTCAGCTCTCCTAATACAAATATGCATTCTTTACCATTTTGGGTTTTGCCAACAAAATACAATTTTTGTTAGGATGGATTTCGATAAATGATCCAGGTTTCGTTCCATATATCTTTGGGTCCTGCTATAGCGTGAGGTAAACTGCCATATGTCGCCTACCCAGGTGCAGTCTGTGGTCCACCGCGTGACCCGCGTTCCTCCGGGACACGTGACCTGCCCAAATACATAAAAAAGTGACCTGTCCACGTGACCTGGCCTGACCTGATCTAACCTAACTTAACTCATTTGTGTCATTCTTAGAAGATGTACGAAGTGTGTATTTCTAGAATAGATGTATGGAAATATATAACATGTTCATTTTTACCTTCCTTTAATATGGATGAAATTAGGAATCCAATCATCTATCAAAGTCATTCCTAGAATATATACAAATTATGCTTTTATCGCTAAAATAAATGTATGGAAATGGTAGACCACACACTATAGTACTAACTGGAGGTAGATTTCACGCTATAATACCACCCATTTTTCTCAGTCCTTTTCTCCTCATCTATTCGCTATGATCGTTATTCTCCTCGTCACCTATGTCTTCATTCTATTTCATCTGCAGATTTTAGTGATGACCTGTTAAACACAAGAGTTCGTTTTAGAAGACTTCAACCGAAAACCACACCTTAAAGATATTTACACCATAATAGGTAAGGTATAACAGGCTTTCCTCGTCCTGCACCGTTTATTGTGAAAGTGAACCACCACTGACATAAACTTACACGACCTCGCAAATATACATGACTACCCCCGCCACCCCACGTACCCTAAATTCTACTTTGAGTTTCAGGACTTCAACTGGTGTACGAGTACCAATCCCTTAGTCAGTGACCTCCTTTATTTTTCATTTCGGTTTCTTAGGCTTCTGTTCTGTTTCACCCACCAACCACTCCCACGTCTTTGTCTAGAGGTACAGCCCTTAGGGGCTGACTCTCGGCCACCGGAATTTGACGCAATTTACTTTACCTTCTCACATAAAGTTTAACCAACTCTGGCTGTTAGACTTTGCTGTGAAAACGCTATGCCTCGTAGCATTGCCATTGACCTTAGCAGTGTGACGGGGACAAGGATGACCCTTCGTCCACGACATGTTAAGATGAGAAAGGGGTGTTAGATACGTTTTAATGATATGAAGTGTGTGTTTATGTATGTGTGTGTGTGTCTCGTCTCTCTTTGTAAGGGGAAAAGGACCTTTGATATGTGTGTGCAATTGAAATTTTAGAAGTAAAAAAAAATAAACGCCATTGAATTCAGTGCAGTCTTAGCGATTTCTTTCATTAATGATTGGTAAAGAAGAAGAGCTATACTAAAGAACTATTTTAAAATCAAACTTAAAAAAAAAAAAAAAAAATCGAAGTTGTGGAGAATTACAAGAGGTATTGATAGTCTGCCAACCAGGATTTGATGTTGTTATTGATACTTGAGGTCGGGAATACTAAAATGCTAAAATTATTTTTAGCTACAGTCGTATAATTGCGCTGGTGGTGCAATCGGAGGCATGCTGGTCTCGCTCTCGCTTAGATGTAGGTTCGAGTCCCGCACTCTTCGATTCCCAACAGTATCTGTTAGTTACCTGCCCCCCAACAGTCCCCAAAGCGCATCATAGGGCAAAGGTGACTGGCGGTTTCGGCTGCAGCTACTCAGCGCCTCCTGGAGTACTCTTCTCACCTTATGCCGTCGCATATAACTTTTTCTTCAACCTTGTTTTAACCTTCGGTGATGTGTCACGTTGTTTTAATCCTGTCACTTCTTCAACATTGTTTTATTCTTCGGTGACGTGTCACGTTGCATTAATCCTGGTGGAAAGGACATCTGCATCTAAATTTCCCGTGATGGATGCAATCAACTTGTAACCCGAAGCAGCCGATAGGATTAACGCGGTTTAGGAAGAGATTGAAGGAGAGAGAGAGATTCTGCGGAAGCGAAGCAAGAATGACGTAGAAGAGCGACTCCGTATACCTATGAATATGGGATTATATTTGTGTTGTTCGGTTGTTCATTGCTCTCTCTCTCTCTCTCTCTCTCTCTCTCTCTCTCTCTCTCTCTCTCTCTCTCTCTCTCTCTCTCTCTCGCTCTCTCTTCTCTCTCTACTCCTCGTCTTCTCTCCTCTCTCTCGTCCTCTCTCTCCTCTCCTCCCTCTCCTCTCCCTTCTCACTCTCTCTCTCTCTCTCTCTTCTCTCAAGACCCCTCTCCACACCTCTCGCACTTCTCTCTCCCCTTCTCAGACTCTCTCCTCTCCCCTCCTCTCTCCCTCTCTTCCTCCTCTTCTCTCTCGTCCCCTCTCTCCTCTCCGTCTCCCGTCTCTTCCCTCCTCTCCCTCTCCGTCTCCGTTTCTCCATTCTCTCTCTCCTCCTCCCTCTCCGTCTCTTCCCCTCGCTCCTTCGTCTCTCTCCCTCTCCTCTCCTTCTCTTCTTCTCCTCCCTCTCTCTCTCTCCTTCTCCTTCTCCTCTCCCTCTCCTTCTCCTCTCTCGTCTCCGTCTCCCTCTCTCGTCTCTCCTTCTCCGTCTCCGTCTCCGTCTCTCCTTTCTCCTTTCTCCTCCCCCTCTCTCCTCCCTCCTCCCCTTCTCCCTTCTCTTCTCCGTCTCCGTCTCCTCTCCCGCTTCTCCTCTTGTCCTTCTCTCTCCCTCTCCGTTCCTCTCCCTCTCCTCCCTTCTCTCCTCTCACCTCCTCTCCTCCCTCTCCCTCTCCCTCTCCCTCTCCCTCTCTCCCTTCTCCCTCTCCTTCTCCCTCTCCTTCTCCCTCTCCTTCTCCCTCTCCTTCTCCCTCTCCTCTCCCTCCTCTCCTTCTCCCTCTCCCTCTCCTCTCCTCCCTCTCCTTCTTCCTCTCCTCCCTCTCCTTCTCCCTCTCCTCTCCCTCTCCTTCTTCTCCCTCTCCCTCTCCCCTCTCC
>NC_134813.1:7412653-7425153 GCF_046742065.1 Oratosquilla oratoria
ATAGAGATAGATATGGATATAGATGGAAAGGTAGATATAGAAAGATAGAGAGAGAGAGAGGGGAGAGGGGGAGAGAGAAAGAGGGGGAGAGAAAGAGAGGGGAGAGAGAAAGAGAGGGCAGAGAGAGAGAGAGAGAGAGAGAGAGAGAGAGAGAGAGAGAGAGAGAGAGGGAGAGAGAGAGAGAGAGATTCACAGATTCACCAGGGTCGTGGAACACGCACTGTACTCCTTTCTCGCCTACCACTACGGCTGAAATAATTTTAATATCGCTGCGCTGTGGGTTGTTACTCCAACTCTCGTGGGCGTGGAGTTGGGTGTGTGTGTGTGCGTGTAAGATCACAATATTACCCATTGATCGGTCATAGATCTCTCGTTCGGGAGGTTAATAACTGTCGATCAAAAATCTAACACGTGATCCAAGACCATGGTGAAACACACACACACACACACACACACACACACACACACACACACACACACACACACACACACACACACACACACACACACACACACACACACACACACACACACACACACACACACACACACACAAACGGACACACACACACAAACGGACACAACTCCTTTCTCACCAGAGTTGGAGTGTCGGCAGGTAGTGAAGTGATACTGAGAATTTTCACCTCCGGGCAAGATTAAAACTCTCATAATTGAATTAACGATCAAGAGCTGTATCATCACACCATCGAGGTTTTGTGTGTGTGTGTGTGTGTGTGTGTGTGTGTGTGTGTGTGTGTGTGTGTGTGTGTGTGTGTGTGTGTGTGTGTGTGTGTGTGTGTGTGTGTGTGTGTTTCATCATGGTCTTGGATCACGTGTTGGACTCTTGATCGACAGTTATTAACCTCCCGAACGAGAGATCTATGACCGACGTATGGGTAATACTGTGATCTTACACGTCTGTGTCTGTGTCTGTGTCTGTGTCTGTGTCTGTGTGCGTGTGTGTCTGTGTCTGTGTGTGTCGGCCACATCAAGCCCTAACGAGTTTTTTTTGTCTTTGTCTTTCCTTGCTTCGTCGTTTTACATTCAAAGACGGTGACCTTCTCAGCGCGAGAGGGTAGCGATAGAAGCATATATGCTAATTGTATTCTGTTATAATTTTCAGCCATCAGGCTATGTATCATAAGTGTAAACAAAATAAAATTACTGACTTAACGCGATTACCCAATGTTGAAACAATAACAGAATGTGATTTGCTTAATCACATTCCGTGATTAATTACATGCCAGCTCGTTTATTAAGGAATTGTAGTTTTCCTCTTCAAAACGAGAGGGAATTCCTCTGCTTTGTATTTTATGTAAAATATTTCATTTACTGTGCGCAAGATGATCCTTGGTGACACCGTCTCACCTCGAGAAATACAAAGTTAACAATACCTTGTCGTTTTATCATTTAAGATATTTCAATTTGCATTTATATGCAATGTCACTTTAGTTCGTATGGCTTTCAGTATTTTTTTCAAACATGCTGAAATCTTTTTGGATTAACATCCGCAAAACGACATTTAATCAACAGTATTTACAACAGAACTGCCCAGTTTTTAATTTTTGTTTCTCTTCGTATTTATTTGTAGTTCACAACCTCCCGAGAGGTCTTTTGCCACATGAAGGAGCCATTTTCCTAACCCACATTTAAGAATGGATCTATTTCCATTTCAGCGAAGTTAGGTTTAGTGACTCTTTGACCTGGCCTCTTTTGACCTTATCTTGAACGGACACTATCAATGGCCAAACCACCCATGAAGTGCCACACTCGACATCACCCTCGAGTGTGATCAGAGGCTAAAAACTACTTTTGCAGTATTCGTCTGTGTGGGAAAACGTCTTTGCCTAAAGGGCTTGATTGCATAGATGTATAGTAACTACCTTTAAGGGGAACATAAAATTTAATGTTATGACGAGCCGAGAACGCACCCTGAATTCTAGGGGTAAAGGGAGAGAGAGGGTGGAGGGAGGGAGTGAAAGAGAGGTAGAAGTATAGAGGAAAAAATAGTAACAGAAAGGCAGGCGAGTATACTGTAGAAATAGAAAGATAGGGGCATAGGGACATTATATTATATATATATATATATATATATATAATTGTGTGTGTGTGTGTGTGTGTGTGTGTGTGTGTGTGTGTGTGTGTGTGTGTGTGTGTGTGTGTGTGTGTGTAAAGACCGTCACTGTATTCTATCAGAATATTTTTGTAGCTCTTACCGGCAGGATGAGAAACAGATAAATGACATCATACATAAAAATTGTGAGCCAATGTGTGATTACGATAGATTAAGAGTAACCATATTCTACGACAACCCTAGTACCTGTTCCCTTGTTATGGAAAACAATCTGGCAATGGCGGCACCTTAAAGAGAACCAATGTTATATATGAATACCGTTGTACTTCTGGGGACTGCGCACCCCGTAATTCTACATACATTGGGTTCACGACGTGCCAACTGAGTGGACGGTTGTCCCTATATTTACAACAAGGAGCAATTAAACAATACCTCCAATACCCCCAGGCTGTAATTGATAGGGAGACTATCGTGAAAAACATTAACTCGCACATTGTAACAAAATAAAGGAATTGAAAATGCTCGAAGCCATCCACGTAAGGGAAAGAGCTCCAATAATCAACATTCAATCAAATATGACTTCTGTCATTTCACTATTTAATTCCTCTTCTAGATTTGGAGCCCATCGGCAGCAACACCCACCTCCTTCATCTCCCCCTCTTCCACCTCACCAACCCCCTCTTGACCAGCGAGGTGTCCCTGCGAGACAAACCATCCTACCTGACTCCCCCCTCTCCCTCCCCCTTTCCCTCCCCCTTCCCCTCCCCCTCCTGGGCGAAGTGTCCGCCTACGCAGAGTGCCAAGATCCTTTCAGCGTTCCCAAGCGGCCTATGTTTAAATCCATGTTGTTTGTACAATATTTTCAAATGTGTATCATGTAGCTTTGTAAAAATGTAACATAATTCTTGTAAACTATTCTGAAGATGACTCCCTGAAGTCGAAACGTCAATTAAATATGGAAGACTGTGGAAGGCTTATATTTGCCCACCCCCCTGAAATGAGATCTGTGAGAAAAATTGAAAATCTCAGTAAGAAGCAGAGCGCTTTCGTATAATTACATCTTCAGTGCTGATCAGCATTGAAATGTAATTATACGAAAGCACATAATCACGAAGTCAAGACGCTAGCGATTGAGCTACGTGCGATTGTTCAAAAGGACTGTACAAGTACCCGACCACACATCACGTAGTTGCAGAAGACGTAGTCTCGTTTTCATCCAATCCCTATATTAGGCGATCCCTCCGACAGATTGAACATTTTTAGAAGCTCTGCGTCTTGACTTCGTGATTATACACGCACAGGTCAGGGTTCGAATACCTTGGCAGAGCTTTTAAAAATGTTCAATCAGTCTTAAACATACACAACTTGTCGGAGGGCTCGCCTGATATAGGGATTGGATGAAAATGAGGCTATGTCTTCTGCAACTACGTGATGTGTGGTCGGGGACTTGTACAGTCCTTTTGAACCATTGCACGTAGCTCAGTTCGCTAGCGTCTTGACTTCGTGATCATGCACGCACAGGTCAGGGTTCGAATCCCTTGGAAGAGCTTCTGAAAATGTTCAATCCGTCTTAAACACACACACACACACACACACACACACACACACACACACACACACACACACACACACACACACACACACACACACACACACACACACACACACACACACACACACACACACACACACACACACACACACACACACACACACACACACACACACACACACACACACACACACACACACACACACACACACACACACACACATATATATATATATATATATATATACATATATATATATATACATATATATATATATATATATATATATATATATATATATATATATATATATATATATATATAAGGAGAAAGGGGGAGAGACGTAAAGAGAGAGAGAGAGAAACGAAAAAGAAAATAGAAGTAAAAAGAGAGAGTTGAATAAATAAAAATGGGAAAAGTTTTGGGATGCCACTTCTTGGGCCACGAGGACTTCCTGTGTCCCTTCGAGGACGAGCTTCCCTAGACTCTTTAGGAGATAGTTCCTTACCTAGGTTCTCCTGATGAAGAAAACTAAGTTTTTCGTCAACGTCCTCCTTGGCGGCTGCCTGACAAAGGTCCCCAAGGAGAACATCGTTTCGGAATTGCGTTGGAGGGGGACGTAGGGTCGTCCCTGGAGGAGGACGTCGGGCCGTCCCTGAAGGAGGGAATAGGGTGTCCCTGGAGGAGGACGTCGGGCTGTCCCTGAAGGAGGGAGTAGGGTCGTCCCTGAAGGAGGGAGTAGGGCCGTCCCTGGAGGAGGACATAGGACTGTCCCTGGAGGAGGGCGTAGGGTCGTCCCTGCAGGAGGGCGTAGGGCCGCCCCTAGAGGAGAGCGTAGGGCCGTCTCTGGAGGAGGGCGTAGAGCCGTCCCTGGAGGAGGGCGTAGAGTCGTCCCTGGAGGAGGGCGTAGGGCCGTCCTGGAGGAGGGCGTAGGGCCGTCCCTGGAGGAGGGCGTAGAGCCGTCCCTGGAGGAGGGCGTAGGGCTGTCCCTGGAGGAGGGCGTAGGGTCGTTCTCGGAGGAGGAAAGCGAGACCGAGTAAAAGGGTGACATTGCGAACGACTTCATCACAGATGGAAATGCTTGTCTCGTCGCCAGGATGAGGGGAGGGGAGGTGGGGGGGTGGGGGAGGGGTTGGTTGGTTCACCGGAGCGTGTGATGGAGCATCCGGGATGAGCTCCTGGTATCCCTTACGCCATTTTGTTGGAGAATATGTATCCGGTAATCTTCGTGTGTTGGTGTTGGTGTTGGAGACCGGGCCGCTCGATGCTGTTCAGGGTGTTACTGGTGAGGATGAGGAGGAAGAGCCTACTGTCGTAACCTCCCTCTACTTTTGTTTCTACCTCTCCATCTACTTCCGTTTCTACATCTGCCAGTGCATGTACTTTCGTTTCTAATCTACCTTTCTTTACCTCTACTTTTCCCTCTGCTTTTATATCTAATTCTACCTCTGCTTCTGTTTTATATCCTTACCCCTCAACTCTACCTCTGCTATTACATCTACTTCTACCTCTACAAACTACCTCTATCTCTATCCTTACCTCACCGCATCCTATTTTCCTAACTCCTGGTCCCTTCTATTCACTCTCCCCTCAACTCTCCCTCCCCAAAACTCCTCTTCTCTGTCTCTTCGGCATATTTCCCCCCCAACAACATAACAACCAAGTCCTTTGACAAAGTACTTCAAGTTGGACTTGTTGGCCACATAAGTTCCACTGGTATTCTTCTCTCCCCCTCTTGCTGTCCTTCTGGTATTCTTCCACCTTCCCCCACCTGTCCTCTCCCCTCATCAATTGTCCCCCTTTTCTTCTCTCCTCTCCCACACTCTCCCTTGCCATCTCACTTTTTTACTTTAATATTATTCGTTTTTTTCCATCCCCTTCCGTACAATGCCCCTTATACATTCATTCATCCTTATATTTATCTGTTTACCAATGTTTGTACCGGTATATCTGTCTATATATTTATCTTCTTTAATATTTGTCTCTGTGTTTCGTTCTCTATATATTTTTGTTTACCTTTCTCTATATCGGTGCCTCTCACTCTTTTCATCTATTTGTACCTTTTTTGTGTGTGTGAGTGTATGTGTGTATTCACCTTAGTCTTTGGATCACGTGCTGGACTCGTGATCGACAGCTATCTCCCTCTCGGAAGAGAGCTCAGAGCTCGTATGACCGATCTATGGGTAATGCTGTGACCTTACACGCACGCACACCCCCACCTCCCCGCCCACGGGAGTTGGAGTAATGATTTGAAGCGCAGCGATACTGAAATTATTTCAGTCCTGGGTAGGATTCGAACCCGGACCGCCGTAGTGACAGTCGAGGACTCTACCAACCACGCCACCGAGTCGTGTGTGTGTGTGTGTGTGTGTGTGTGTGTGTGTGTGTGTGTGTGTGTGTGTGTGTGTGTGTGTGTGTGTGTGTGTGTGTGTGTGTGTGTGTGTGTGTGTGTGTGTGTGTTTGCGCGCGCGCGCGCTTACCTAATTGTAGTGTACAGGAAGGATCAACGCTCATTCCCGTCTCCTACTCACCAGTTTATCCTATAGTTCCAGTTTGGTCTATATCCTTAAGCGCGGTTCACACGAGCAATGTTTCGGCAGCAAGTTCTCGTTTTCTCGTCAGTTTTTTCCCGCGGTTCACACGATCAAAGCGGGAAAAAGCTGCCGAGAAAACGAGACTTTGGTATCATAACATTGCTCGTATGAACAGCGCTTTAATTTCCAGTGTGTGTATTTACCTAGTTGTATTTACCTAGTTGTATTATACGGGAAGGAAGCTATGCTCGTGGTAACCCGTCTTTGTATCTCTCAGCATCAAATTTTTTCTTAAAATCTTGAATAGTGTTTGCACACACTGTTTCTTTATCTAATTTGTTCCAAGTATCTATCACTCTGTGTGGGAAGCTGTTTTTTTTTCAGATCTTTTCTGTAATTATCTTTTTTTAGTTTCTTTTCGTGTCCTCTCGTTTTTCTAGTATCCCATTTCAATAAGTCATCCTTATCTAAGATTTCAATTCCTTTCATTACTCTATAGATAGTTAGTAAGTCTCCTCTTTCCCTTATTTGTTCCACAGTTGGTAATTCTAATGTGAACAGTCTTTGCTCATATGTCTTATTGTTGCTCTTTGTATTCTTTCTAATTTCTTTATTATTGTTTTTGGTGTCCATTGGTGTCCATTGTGTTGCTGCGTTTTGGTCATATTAGTATAGTTAGAATTTTTTCATCATTTCCTCTTCCAGATAAGCAAATACCACTTTTATTGACCTCAATAAATTGTAGGTTTCTCCGACTATTTTATCAATATGCTTATCCGGTGTCATGTCCTTGCTGATTATCACTCCAAGATCTTTCTCCGAGTTTACTTTTTTGACCTCTTCTTCACCAATTTTGTGATCTTTCGATATTCTGTTTTTACTTTTTCCAAATTCTATTATACTACATTTTTGGATATTGAATTTTACTTCCCACTTTTGAGTCCATTTCCAGATCTTGTCCAAGTCTTGTAATGAGTTGCAGTCTTCTTCCGTTTTTATTTTCTTTAGTATTTTTGCGTCATCTACAAAGAAATTCATGTAACACTCTACTCCTTCATCCATGTCATTTATGTGTGTGTGTGTGTGTGTGTGTGTGTGTGTGTGTGTGTGTGTGTGTGTGTGTGTGTGTGTGTGTGTGTGTGTGTTTGTGTGTTTATGTGTGCGTGATTCACCAAGGTCTTGGATCACGTGTTGCACTTGTGATCGACAGCTATTTCCCTCCCGGAAGAGAGCTCAGAGCTCATATATGACCGATCTATGGGAAATGCTGTGACCTTACACACGCGCACACACCCCAATTCCCCGCCCATGAGAGTTGGAGTAACGACTCGCAGCGCAGCGATACTGAAATTATTTCAGCCCTGGGCGGCATTCGAACCTGGACTGTCGTAGTGGCAGCCGGGAACTCTAACCACTGCACCATCGAGTCGTGTGTGTGTGTGTGTGTGTGTGTGTGTGTGTGTGCGCTCGCGTGTGTATATGTGCGTGCGTGCGTGCGTGCGTGTGTGTGTGTGTGTGTGTATGTGTATGTACGTACCTGATTGATAGAACCTGGAACAGATTTTTCCTTCCCCAACCGGATGTCATCAGAGTAGAGTACGCCATGATTGGTTGGATCGTAGATTTGTGGAACTGTAGAGGAAGGTAATTCCCTATACGAAGTGTAAGTGGGTAGAATCTATCGTCGTCTATACGTTTTCTAGAAGGTTTTAAAGATTCAAATACCATGCGTTTGTGACAAAGCCTCGTTGGAAGTCATCCCCTAATAGTTTGTTTTTGTTTTGCTTTTTCCAAAGAACACACAATTCTTGTAATTTGTCGCTCTACCTTTCTTGCCTGAGATGATGACGATGACGTGTCTATCCTTTTCGAAACTGAATCTTGTTTTTAGTTCAAATTGAAGCAATGTTGATTATTTTCTTTAGATAATTGGAAACGACTTAAAAACCTACCGTACGAAAACTGCTAAAATTGATTAGATCGTCTTAATGTTTATAAGTAGGAATGTCTGTCTATCTGTTTATCTTCTTGTCTTCCCGTGTCTGTTTACTATTTGTCTGTCTTTTTAGTTATTCTGTTTGTCAGTCTGTTTTTGGGTCTGTGTACCTCTATTTGGCTTCTTGCATACCTCCATATTTATAACTGTCTATTTACTTGTCTGTTTGTATCCCTGTCTACTCACCTATCTCTGCCTGTCAGTCTTCCTGTTTGCCTCTCTGCCCTTAAGTGTTTATGCATGCGTGTTCCGTGGTTCTTTCTCATCTCTATTCTTTAGTGACAACCTTACGGACCAAAGTCACGCATCATTCTTTTGTGGAGACTGATCTTCATCCACATTTATCTTCTACTATTTCTACTTTCTACTATTCTCCCCTAATTTTCTCTTTTACAGCCTGTATAACTCTCTTTGGTGTTATATTGCCGGGTTATTAGCCAAGGATAGAAACGATGGTTAAAGCTGACAAAATACTAATACACATAGGTCTCTTAAGTCAACACTCACCAACCGCCACTTATGCGGACGTTTGGACCCAGGACATAAACCCACTTCGGGAACTGGCTCAGGACATAAAACTCCAGTAATTCCCGAAGTGGGAATCCACTGGATCCAAACGTCTGCACAAGTGGCGGTTGGCGAGTATTGGATTAAGAGACCTCCGAGGTGTAGTATAAGTTGTAGATGGTCTCATTAGCAATTGCAGATATGTTTATATAATCGAGAATATCCACTGAAGCAGGATTTGTGCAGTGATTCGTTTGCCTGTTATGTATGGATTATGTTTGATTTTGCATACTTTCATGTTAAGTTGATCTATTTTATATTCACTTATTTACTTTATTATTTATTTACTTATCTATTCCCTATTCATTATTCATTAGAGAATTATTAATTTGTTTATTCATTAGCTTGTTATTTTATTCATTTCTTTATCTATAATCAGCTGTAATATTACTACATAATCTATTTGAAATTTTTATATTTCCTATGTTCATTCAAATTCAAATTCTACATTGAGCATTTTCAACTCGTTGAAATTAAACCAGAATTTAACCTGCAGTACTCTATATTTATATAAACCTTTTCACTGCATATTGCATGCTATAGCTTTGCAACTTTATCAAACTGAACCGTCGTAGTTTATACCTACATGAATTTTTTTTATAAAAAAAAAAATATATATATATGTTTACTATAATTTGCCAACCAAAGCTGAACCTGTAGATTTCGATAAGATTTAGTGATCATATCTTGTAGTGTGTGTACATGTGTCTGCATATATGCGTATGTGTATGAAGATGTGTGTATGTTTGCATATATGCGTATGTGTATGAAGATGCGTCTATATGTGTTCATGTGCAGAAAGATCACTAAAGCAACACGTGATCCACAAATCTTTCTGGTAACCACTAAGGAAATCGGAAGGAAACAATAATTCCCAAGCGCTTTCGTGTTATTCACATCTTCCCAACAGATGTGAATAACACGATAGCGCTTGGGAATTACTGTTTCCTTCCGATTTCCTTAGTGGTTACCAGCAAAAATGCGTACATGTGTGTATATTTGTACATGTGTATCAATCACTTGTTACCTTGAGTTTCACAAGTGAAGAACCTGCACCCTAGCGTCAACTGGAATGAATGTTGCTAGGTAGATCTACTAGTGAAACAGTCAATTAGGTAAAGAAAACCATCAGGTGCTACTTTGGTGTGTGATCTACGCGTCATTAAACTAATTTGGTGTGTGATCTACAATTCAAAATGTTATCGACAGCAAAAGTATATTGGCAGGCAAAGTAGAGACAGACGTAGACCTATAATTCAGAATGTTATCTACATGGAAGACGAATTGATGATCCCTGGGTCTTCGAATCGAAGAAAGGTGCAGATTACCGCTATTTTTATGAAGAAAAAATAAATCGTACAACACCTGAACCCATAATTCAAAGAGAAGTCGCAGAAAATTCGATAAAGCATTCTGACGAATGGCCAGCATACTCCAATTCAAATCGTCTAAATTCCCGCCATTCTACTGTCAGCCACCAAACACACCTGTATACATATATTTAACATACAACCAACTTCTTGAAAAAAAACTAAGGGCATTTGGTTGTACTCGTATATACTTGATGTATGTGGAGATGAAATATATGGATGGATGATAGACTGACGCAGCCCGAAGCGATTTCTCCTCGTCTTTTCTATTTACGCTTGAGGGAACGAGGAAGGGCCGCCATGGAAATGAAGCGGTGGGAGTAAACCAGCTTCAGCTGTCTGCATTGCTGTGGAGGTGCTGCGTCTTGCTGCATTGCCTTTGACTAGGGCAGTGGGTAGAGCTAAGAGATTTTTATAAAAGGGGAAACAAATAGTTCTGGGATGGGTGGAGGGTGGGCGGGTGTGTGCCTTGACTTGCTACCCCCCTTATAAGAGGGAAGAAAACTTTTGGTACATATAAAGATACTTATTGTATTTATAACAATGTTAAGGAATAGCAGCCATGTGGGTAGCAACAGTGTATCGCACTTCAAGGTGGCAAGATATAAAATATGCAAAAGAAAGGAGGGAGAGATTCTGACACAGAATAAAGAACGGAAGCTATCTGAGGGAAATACGAGTAAGAAATAAATTAGATCGATGGGAAGACGTACAAAACCAATTGACGTGTGTGATCAGACTATGGGTATATGAAAAAGTCAAACGACAAGAGATCTCTTTAGGTAGAATGAACAAGAAGAAATAAATAAAAGAAAAATAATGGTCTGGAAATCATAAAAGATCGTACAAGTAATATGAAGGGCATCATTGACCTTTTAATATACTGACCACATATCTGCCAGTGAGTGTAAGAAATTTTTTAATTTATCTTTATTCATTCATTCATTCATTCATTCATTCATTCATTCATTCATTCATTCATTCATTCATTCATTCATTCATTCATTCATTTATTATTCCCAAAACCATGAAAAAAATCAAGGGGAAAAGACAACGGATTATCATTTCCATGTACTGAATTTTAACAAAAAGGCTACAAATAACTATTTACATAATAAGAAATAAACAAAGCAGAGAAGAATATTTTTTAGATAAATATAAAAAAAAAGTTAGGGAAAACCAATGGACAGGTCTTTTGTACATTCACACGAAGTTTTTTCCACGAGGAAGATAAAAATGAATTCAACAGGTATCTGATCTTAGACAAATAAATACATTAAACTCCGTTTGGAGACGTGAATGTCACAAGAGAATCGATGCTCCTAGAATGAAGATTCCCTCTTCAGATTGATGAAAAATTCAGATGCTCAGACTTTTGGGCTACCTCTTGTTAGCAAATCACACACACACACACACACACACACACACACACACACACACACACACACACACACACACACACACACACACACACACACACACACACACACACACACACACACACACACACACACACACACACACACACACACACACACACACACACACACATCACACACACACAGCATACACACACACCAAACTCACACCACACACACATCACACACACATCACACACACCACACACACATCACACACACACCACACACGCACACCACACACGCACACTACACACGCACACCACACACACACACAGCACACACACATCACACGCACAACATACACACATCACACGCACACCACACACGCACACCACACACACACACAGCATACACACATCACACCACACACACACAGCACACACACACAGCGCACACACATCACACCACACATACACAGCACACTCACACAGCACACATACATCGCACACACAGCATACACACATCACACACACAGCACAGACACATCACACGCACACCACACACGCACAACACACACACACAGCATACACACATCACACACACATCACAACACACACACACAACACACACACATCACACCACACACACATAACACACACACACATCACACCACACACACACAGCACACACACATCACACCACACACACACAGCACACACACATCACACCACACACACACAGCACACACACACAGCACACACACATCACACCACATTCACACACAGCACACACACACAGGACACACACACATCACACATCACACACACACCATACACACATCACACACACACACCACACACGCACACCACACACACACACAGCACACACATCTCACCACACACACATCACACACACACCACACACGCACACCACCCACACACACACAGCACACACATCACACCACACACACACACACCACACACCACACACACCACAAACACACCACACACACACACACACACACACACACACACACACACACACA
>NC_134813.1:7430153-7435153 GCF_046742065.1 Oratosquilla oratoria
TTTCATAAAATATATTTTAGATGCATCAATCTATGACCAATTCATAACTTCAATAACATTAGATTACAACTCGTAGCTTCAGCTTCAGTTACAGCTTACAACTTCAATTACAAATTGAAAGTTACAACTTTATTTAATCACAACTTGCAACCTCAACATCACCTACAACTCTTAGCCTACAACTTACAAATTTGATTACAGTTTTAACTTCAAATACAACTTACAATTTCGCTAACACAGTGTCTTTGCGCTTGATTACAAAGAAAATATGTTGTTTCGTGGAGAAGTTTGATAATCTAGTAACTGTGTACAGAGACCAGTAGGATGAGACCATATACAATCATGAATAGCGCATAGTTCGTAGATATGGAGATCTCGTTGAGCTGGCTTGGATTCTGTAGCCTTGGGATTGAATAGTGCCAAAGTCGACGGTGACGTTTATACACAGTGACTCGACATCGATTTCATTTTGTACAAATTAGCACGTATTTTTTGATAAAGTTGCACAGGAATATATGAAATATTCAATATGAAGTGTTATTCATTTGTTTATTTATTTGTTTGTTTTTTATTTATAATTTTTGTAGATTTTTTGTACGAATGAAAGTGTATTTTGATGAGGTTCCACAAGTTTTTACATAAAATATTCACTAAGAGTGATTGTTTATGTACTTATTCATTTACTTGTTTATTTGTTTTTATTCTATTTTCTATTTATTGCTATTTTTGTAGCTGTTCTGAAACATCATACATCCCGAGGAAAAACTGTTGCATGACGTCGCAGATCGACGTGACTTTACACAATATTCAAAGGTTTCGGCTTAGCAATATTACTTTCCCCAGCCTCTCCTTTCTCGCACTTCCTCCATAAACTTTTTCAATTATATAGTAGTTGTTCTTCATCCTCTCAAACGACTTTACATTTTATTTTTCATTCTATTTATTTTCATATTCATTTATGTATTTATTTTCTTACATCATGGTGTCCTACCTTCTTGTTTTCATTCTTTTCCTGTATCTCTGTCTTTATCTGTCTTTTACTCTCCCTCTTTCATTATCTTTCTCTCTCTCTCTCTCTCTCTCTCTCTCTCTCTCTCTCTCTCTCTCTCTCTCTCTCTCTCTCTCTCTCTCTCTCTCTCTCTCTCTCTCTCTCTCTCTTCATTGTCTCCTTCCCCTTTGCTTCCCTTTCATTCCCTCCTCTCTTTCCAATGCCCTCTCTCTCATGTACATTCGCTTGTCTCAGCCTGCAGACTCCCCAAGCCAACAAACACGTATCATCAAATTAATTTTTCAACCAATCAGAAATGTTGATCTCTCTCTCTCTCTCTCTCTCTCTCTCTCTCTCTCTCTCTCTCTCTCTCTCTCTCTCTCTCTCTCTCTCTCTCTCTCTCTCTCTCTCTCTCTCTCTCTCTCTCTCTCTCTCATCCTCTCCCTTCTCTCTCTCTCTCTCTCATCCTCTCCCTTCTCTCTCTCTCTCTCTCTCTCTCTCTCTCTCTCTCTCTCTCTCTCTCTCTCTCTCTCTCTCTCTCTGTGTGTGTATGTGTGTGTGTGTGTGTGTGTGTGTGTGTGTGTGTGTGTGTGTGTGTGTGTGTGTGTGCGTGTGTGTGTGTGTGCGTGTGCGTGTGCGTGTGTGTGTGTGTGTGTGTGTGTGTGTGTGTGTGTGTGTGTGTGTGTGTGTGTGTGTGTGTGTGTGTGTGTTCATTTGTCTATTTTTCTGTCTGCCCATCTATGTCTATTTGTTTTTCTCTCTCTCTCTCTCTCTCTCTCTCTCTCTCTCTCTGTGTGTGTGTGTGTGTGTGTGTGTGTGTGTGTGTGTGTGTGTGTGTGTGTGTGTGTGTGTGTATCTGTGTGTGTATCTGTGTGTGTGTCTGTGTCTGTCTGCATCTTCCTCTCACCTTAACCAATCACAATTGTTATATCTTTCTGGTTCCTCTTCCATGACCAACTCTTGAATTGAGGCTTTTAAGAGATTTTTGTAACCCCGGATAAAGGCCTGGTTTGCATTGACCAGTCCTTTGCATGCATATGCTAAACGCAGTTGCAAGTCCCATCTGTGGGACCACAGCATCCACCCCGAAGTCAAATGAAACGTTTGCGAACGTTTCGTTCTGTTGCAAATGTCTCGGTGGCGTTTGCTTGGTAATGGCAGCCAAGTTGCTAGATCTCTGAACACTTGTGTTGTGCCATACTCCCTGAAGTAACAGGCGTGAGTTGTTTCGATAAATACTCATTTTAAGCTTAGTTTATTAAGTGTTTTTTATTTCTCTAATGCTGGATATACTGAATTCATATTTACTTAAATTTCATGTCCAGTGGGAAATAACTTAAAGGTTTGTAGTCTAAAGGTTTATGGCGTACAGAAACTATTAATTTATGAATCCTATAGAAATGTGGAAATTTATATCTTTATGACCAGTCTATCAAATGTCTTCTCCAATCAGTAGCATGTAATAGTTTATAAAAATATACTAAGTGCGTAATGAAATGTACATATTTCAGCCATATATTCTATCTATCTGATAGAAATACGAATATGGTTCATTTCACATAAACTACACTTTTTTAAATTAATATAGTAAAGGAGAAGTTATATTGTTTTAATTAGATATATATAACGAAACCTAAAATATATGAACAAGAAGACTTACTGTAGCAGTAGATGAATATAACGATGCCTCAGAAAATGAACATAAAAAAAGTGTAGTTGTTGGTACCTAAAAAAACTAATATAGAAAAGGTAAAGACATTCTGTAGTAGTTAGATAAATGTAACGAGACCTCACCTGGTGTGGCAGACATTGCATTGGACCTCCCACCATACTAATTGCACTGTCTGGAATGGGAAAGTGTCCTTGTGACGTTTCTGCCACGGTGCCGTATCGACCTCACGAGGAACTCCGCTCTTAGCGAGCCGTGGGCGACGCGCAGAGTCGAAACGACGCCGGGCACATCAATTCGCTTCGCGTGTCGTGACTATGGCGCGGCTCTTAAGTGGTGTCAACCCTCCCCTCGTTTTCTATTTACATATCAGTATCTAGGTAGAATTCGTTCGTAAATCAACTTTATTTCCTTGTGTAGAAAATGAGAATATTTGTAAGCGGTGGCTGCAGATCTATGTATTCTTCCTATTGCGAACTGTGTACTAGACTTTCACTTAAATATCAATATGTAGATAGTATTTAATTAATTAGCTTTTATTGTTTTACTAACGAGGGCTATACAAGTGTGAATAGCTGATGTATATGCTTATATATAGGAAGTTCATTAATATAAAAAAGTGTAGCTGTAAATCTCACATCTCAGTTGCTACCAGGTTTGTCAAACTTCCTTTTACAAATCAATATTTGGATGGAAATAAGTACTTAACCATCTATTCTCTATTAAAACAAAAACAAAAATTGTGAAAAGTTCAGTAAGATACAAATATGTGAAACTGCACATGTCATCACACGCATCACTTCATGGTTCCTTGCCAACGTACTGTAACAAGAAAATTATGTTTTCTTGATAACCAGCAGAATATGTTAAATCACTGAGTGTACGATGGAAGCGCAGGTGAAAGAATTCATAACAATATTCCTAAATGCTACGGGACCTATGCTCTGCAAAAGATGAATATTACATAAATTAATTTTGATAAACTTAGTAAGATAAAGGAGTTACGGTAGATAGTACATATATATATAATACAGCAACGAAAGTAAGTTAAGAAGCAGAAAAGGAAAAATTTATCGAGATTAAGAAGCATGTAGGAGCTGAAAAGGAAGAGACATATGAGAGCTTTGAGTGAAGGTATGAAATGCATTCTGGAAAAAATATCAAATATTACGTGGTGCAAACAAAACGGGGAAGTTAATGGAAGAGATAGAAAGAGGTGATAAGGTTGCCAAAGTCATTTTGGAGGTGGACACAGTAAACGAAACGAATGTGTGTGTGTGTGTGTGTGTGTGTGTGTGTGTGTGTGTGTGTGTGTGTGTGTGTGTGTGTGTGTGTGTGTGTGTGTGTGTGTGTGTGTGTGTGTGTGTGTGTGTGTGTGTGTGTGTGTGTGTGTGTGTGTGTGCTTGTATGTATTATTGAAACTGGTCGTGTGTGTGTGTGTGTGTGTGTGTGTGTGTGTGTGTGTGTGTGTGTGTGTGTGTGTGTGTGTGTGTGTGTGTGTGTGTGTGTGTGTGTGTTTGTACATGCTTGTATGTATTATTGAAACAGTGGACGTGTGTGTGTTTGTGTGTGTGTGTGTGTGTGTGTACATGTGTATTATTGAAACTGTGGTCGTGTGTGTGTGTGTGTGTGTGTGTGTGTGTGTGTGTGTGTGTGTGTGTGTGTGTGTGTGTGTGTGTGTGTGTGTGTGTGTGTGTGTGTGTGTTTGTGTGTGTGTGTGTGTGTGTGTGTGTGTGTGTGTGTGTGTGTGTGTGTGTGTGTGTGTGTGTGTGTGTGTGTTTTGTGCGTTCATGACTGCGTGTTATTGAAACTGGTCGTGTGTTTGTGTTTGTGTAATGTAATTCACAATTTGGAAATTAAAGTTTGAGCTGAATCATTTGATTTCAGCTGACATGTACTCTCACTGATTGATGCAATCTTATATCAATGCAAGCATTACTACCACAGTAGTTTGAATAGACGAAACTAGTAATGACAATAAACATAATTATTCTTATGTTTGTTTATTTTTAAGGCTCTTTATTCTTTTATTGGAATATTTGAACATCTTTCAGAGAAAAATAGAAAATAACAAACCATATAATTTTGTATGGTAAGTTTTTTGAGTTATGTATATATGAATGTAGGACTCGAGTATGAGGGTGAAAATGAAAGCAACGTGTTTAATTTAAGAACATTTGTAATTTTACGTGAAACGCAGGACACACCGTTCACACACACACACACACACACACACACACACACACACACACACACACACACACACACACACACACACACACACACACACACACACACACACACACACACACACACACACACAGGTGTTCTGCATATTTCGTA
>NC_134813.1:7440153-7455153 GCF_046742065.1 Oratosquilla oratoria
GGGACAAAAGGTAGGGAGGTTCTTAGATTGAACTCCTTGAATGAAAAGGAAAAGGAGAAGGAGTACGAAAAGAAGCTGAAGGAGGAGTGGGAGGGAGTAAAGGATGGAGCAGAGATGGGTGTGGAGGAGGAGTGGGGATGGTTCAAGGAGGGAGTCTTAAAGTGTGCAAGGATGGTGTGTGGAACAAGAAGGACAGGGGGAAATAGAAGAAAGGGTAGTGAATGGTGGGATGAGGAAACAAAGAAGGTTGTAGAAGAGAAGAAGCGAGCATTCACAGATTGGTTACAAAAGAGGACGGGGAATCATATGAGACGTACAAAGAAAAGAAAAGAGAAGTAAAGCAAAAGGTAAAGGAGGCAAAGAGGAGAGCAGATGTGAAATGGGGTAGGAGTATGACAGAAAATTTTGAAAGTAATAAAAAGATGTTTTGGAAAGAAATTAAGAGAGGAAGAGGAGGCGAATCAAGTAGGGAAGAAAAGGTAAAAGGTACAGATGGAGAGATGATAATGGAAGAGATGGCAGTAAGGGGAAGATGGGCAGAATATTTTAGGGAGTTGCTAAATGTGAAGGAGGATAGGGAAGGAAAGATAGCTGCAGTGGGAAATGCGAAGAAAATGAGAGTGATGAGTGAGGAGAATGGAGGAGAAATAAGGAAGGATGAGGTGAAGGCAGTTGTTAAGATTATGAAAGCAGGTAAGGCACCTGGTCTGGATGGATGCCATGCCATGCAGAATGTCTGAAAAAGGAAGGTTCAGTGATGGTGGACTGGTTGGTGAGGTTATTTAATGTTTGCTGGAGAGAGGGTAGAGTACCGGAGGACTGGAGAAGTGCCTGTATAGTTCCTCTTTACAAGGGAAAAGGGGACAAGTGTGAATGTAGTAGTTTCAGAGGGATTAGCCTGTTAAGTGTAGTAGGGAAGGCTTATGGGAGGATCTTAATTGAGAGGATTAGGAGAGGAACAGAAGGAGTAATTGGTGAGGAACAGTGTGGATTTAGGACAGGTAGAGGTTGTGTAGATCAGATCTTTGTGGTAAGACAGATATGTGAGAAAGCTATAGGAAAGGGGAAGGATGTTTTTTGGGCTTTTATGGATCTGGAAAAGGCTTATGATAGGGTAGACAGAAAGGCACTGTGGGAGGTTATGCAGATTTATGGGATAGGAGGAAAGCTTTTGGGAGCTGTCAAGAGTTTTTATGAGAGTAATAGAGCTTGTGTCAGGATTAGAAATGGAGAGAGTGAGTGGTTTGAAGTAAAGGTGGGACTTCGTCAAGGATGCGTTATGTCGCCCTGGCTGTTCAACTTATACATGGATGGGGTGGTGCGAGAGGTGAATGCTAGGGTAGTGGGTCAGGGATTGGAGATGGTTAAAGAAAATGGAGAAAAGTGGGAGGTGAGCCAGCTGTTGTTTGCGGACGACACTGCGCTTGTGGCAGGGTCAGAGGAGGGATTGAGGAAGCTGGTGGCAGAGTTTGGGAGAGTATGTGATAGAAGAAAGCTAAAGATAAATGTGGGTAAAAGTAAGGTGATGAGATGTACAAGGGGTGAAAGTGGCAGTAGACTGGACGTGAACATTAAGGGAGAGCGACTGGAGGAAGTGGATAGTTTTAGATACTTGGGTGCAAGTGTAGCAGGAAAAGGTGGAGTGAAGGTGGAGGTAGAATGTAGATTGAGAGAAGCGAGTAAATGCCTTGGTAGATTAAAGAGTGTAATGAGGAATAGACATTTGGGAATGGATGCGAAGAGGAGACTGTATGAAGGAGTGATTGTGCCAACAGCACTGTATGGGGCAGAAACGTGGAACATAAGAGAAGAAGAGAGAAGGAGTTTGAATGTGTTTGAGATGAGGTGTCTGAGAAGCATGGTGGGGGTTACTAGGCTGGATAGAGTGAGAAATGAGGAGGTGAGGAGGAGAACAGGGGTGAAAAAGGATTTGGGAGATAGGGTTGATGAAAGAATATTAGGATGGTTTGGACACATGGAAAGAATGAGAGAAGAAAGACTAGTAAAAGAGGTATGGAAGGCAGATGTGGAGGGAGTGAACATGAGGGGACGTCCTAGGATGAGGTGGATGGATGGGGTGAAGGGGGCTTTGGGGAAGAGGGGAATGTCTGTAGAGGAAGGAAGGGAGAGGACGGAAGACAGAGGTGAGTGGAGAATGGTTGTATATGGATGATGTTGTGATTGCATGAGGAGGAATGGGCGGGGTGGGGGGTGGGGGGGGGGTTAGTATGTGTGAGTAAATTTTGACGCAGCCCGAAGTGATTTCTCCCCGTCCTCTCCTTATATACAAGGGGGGACGGAGAGGGGGGGGGTCGCCGATTGAATGAAGCGGCCTTGCTGTGGATGTGCTGTGTCTTGCGACACTGCTTCTGACCCAGGGCGGTGGGCAGGGTGCAGGGATGACCCGTCATCCAGGAGGTGCTCAGATGAGAGGGAGGGTGGGAGGGGTGTGGAGTGTATTTAGGGATGAAATGGGTGGGAGTGTTTTTATGCCTTTCCCTTTTTGGCTACCTCCCTTGGAAGGGGGAAAAAGCCTTGGTATATGTATGTATGTATATATATATATATATATACATATATATATATATATATATATATATATATATGTGTGTGTGTGTGTGTGTGTGTGTGTATGTGTGTGTGTGTGTGTGTGTGTGTGTGTGTGTGTGTGTGTGTGTGTGTGTGTGTGTGTGTGTGTGTGTGTGTGTGTGTGTGTGTGTGTGTGTGTGTGTGTGTGTGTGTGTGTGTGTGTGTGTGTGTGCAAGTACATGAAAATATTGTTTTTTCCTTTTTTTTTTTTTTATGGCGTCATCACCCCGCCACAGAACACGGCCAACATGAGACATCCTATGTAAGGGTGGAAAGCAAACAATTGACATAGAGATAGGTTAGCGAAACGACGGTTCCTATTCGTACAGAGGTTTCTCTAGAAGCCCAGTGATACTTTGGGGGGCCAGGGTTCCCATAATGGAGCGGGGTTCCTCTGGGGCAGGGGTTCCCAAACTTTTCAGCTCATCCACCCCTTAGTAAAGTTTAAGATTTTCTATAGACCCCAAAACTATTAATTCATGAATTATGTCAGATTATTACTATTATTGGTGTTGCTATTGTTATTTATGCTAGAAATATTATTACTATTGGTATTATAATTGTTATTATCCTTATTATCAATATTACTATTATTATTATTATTTTATTATTGTTATTATCATTATAATTCTAGTTATCAATATTGTTATTATCATCATTTTGATTAGTTATAAAATGGCTAAATGACAACATTCATCAAGGGGACGGCGTTCCAATAATAATACAAACACTTTAACATATACATAAACATGTTTTAGAATAAATATCTATATTATATATTCTTTACTATATTACTATAAGTAATATTCAAGCCAATAATATTACACAAGCTCGTCATCTTGATGTTCATTCACGATGTGGTTGTGTGTATGTGAGATTCTCCCTACATGCACAGAATGGGAAGCGTTTTCGACTCAGAGTGAACTGACATGGTTTTTCTTTAAGTTTATATATTGGTTGGTTGATTATTCTCGCTCTTTCAGTACGGGAAGAGAACAGGATCATTTCATGCTAACCATTTAATTTTAAAGTCTGCATTTTGACCCACTAGCAATCTACTGACCCCCTTTCAACCCCTTGGATGTTTTCATCGACTCCTGGGGGTCAATATCTACCCCTAACAATCTACTGACCCCCTTTCGACCCCTTGGTTATTTGTCGACCCCTTGGATGGTCTCATCGACCCCTGGGGGTCGATATCGACCACTTTGGGAACCCCTGCTCTGGGGACTCGGTGTTCCTCTAGGGACCCGGGGTTCCTATAGAGGCCCTGGGTTTCCTCAGAGGCACGGGAATCCTCTAAGGTAGTGGTTCTTAACCCTTGGATCGCTAATCCATTTCAGTGGGTCACCAAGGATTTGGGGATTTATTATTTTTCCAATATTCCTGATGAAAATATCAAAGTATTAATCCTGACTGCAGAATTATTAAGTCATTATCATCTAAGGTTGAGCAAAACATTGAGACATTGATGATTTAATTAAGGCAGGGATTCCCAAAGTGGTCGATGAGACCATCCAAGGGGTCGACAAATAACCAAGGGGTCGAAAGGGGTCAGTAGATTGCTAGGGGTAGATATTGACCCCCAAGGGTCGATGAAACCATCCAAGGGGTTGAAAGTGGGTCAGTAGATTGCTAGTGGGTCAAAATGCAGTCTTTAAAATTAAATGGTTAGCATGAAATGATCCTGTTCTCTTCCCGTACTGAAAGAGTGAGAATAATCAACCAACCAATATATAAACTTAAAGAAAAACCATGTCAGTTCACTCTGAGTCGAAAACCCTTCCCATTCTGTGCATGTAGGGAGAATCTCACATACACACAACCACATCGTGAATGAACATCAAGATGACGAGCTTGTGTAATGTTATTGGCTTGAATATCACTTATAGTAATATGATAAAGAATATATAATATAAATATTCATTTTAAAACACTTATCTTTATGTATGTGTGAAAGCGTCTGTATCATTATTGGAACGCCGTCACCTTGATGAATGTTGTCATTTAGCCCTTTTATAACGGATCAAAATGATGATAATAACAATATTGATAACTAAAATTATGATAATGATAACAATGATAAAATAATAATAATAATAGTAATAATAATAATAAGGATAAGGATAGTAACAATTACAATACTACTAATGATAATATTTCTAGCATAAATAGCAATAACAACACCAATAATAGTAATAATCTAACATAATTCATGAATTGATAGCTTGGGGGTCTATAGAAAATCTTAAACTTTACTAAGGGGTCGATGAGCTGGAAAGTTTGGGAACCCCTGAATTAAGGTGAAAAAACTACCAACATCTAACATAACATAAAAATGAAGGAGACTGCAAGAGACCATAAGGCCTACACTAGGCAGTGCCATGTCCATTACCACCTGCCATCCCCATCCATAAAGTTGTCTGACAGTTTCTTAAAACAGCCGGTAGTTTCAGCGCTGACTACATGGTTACTAAGTCTTTTCCATTCGTTGACCACCCTATAAGTAAAACAACTCTTTCCTATTTCTTTCTTAAATCTAAATTTGTTCAATTTAAATCCATTACTACGAGTCCTGCCCTGTTGTCTTAACATGATGACCTTGCTTGCGTCACCCTTGTTGAAGCTTTTGATTCACTTGAACACTCCATTAGATCACCCCGCACTCTGCGTCTTTCCAGAGAGTGTAAGTTAAGGTGCCTAAGCCTCTCTTCGTAAGGTAAATGTCTGAGCCCATGTATCATTTTGATCATTCTCCTCTGTACTGATTCTAGTGATTTGATGTCCATTGTATAAGACAGAGACCAAAACTGTACCGCATAGTCAAGGATGGGTCTAACTAACGCTGGATAGACTTTGATAATCACCTCTGCATTTCTATTCATAACCGTCCAAACAATGAAACCTAATGCTCCGTTAGCTTATTCCTGGCTCTAATGCACTGCTTCCTGGATTTAAAATCAGGACTCCTAAGTCTCTTTTGCACTCAGCTTTCTCTAAAAACGTGTTATCTAAGCTATATCTGTTTTTGGGGGGGTTGTGTAGCCCTACGTTTAACACGCTGCACTTTGAGATATTAAAGTCCATTTGCCATTTCACCAACCACGTGAACAATTTGTTAAGATCATCCTGCAGAATCTCGGCGTCGTCTCCTGCCCTAATTAGACGTCCTATTTTAGTGTCGTCTGCAAACTTACTAACTTTACTATTAATTCCATTGTCCGAATTGTTTATGTATATAATGAATAATAAGGGACCCAAAACCGAGCCCTGGGGAACTCCACTAGAAACACTCCCCCGTTTGGATTTTACACTATTTATAGTGACCCGCTGTTTTCTGTCACTGATCGAAGCTCTAATCCATCGTAACATTATTCCTCCTATGCCATGGGCTTTGATTATATTTAGTAGTATCTAGTGGGGCACTTTGTCGAACGCTTTGTTTAAGTCAAGGTAAATAACATCCTAACTATCATTGTTATCTGACGCCTTATATACGTTAGTGTATAAAGATAGAATATTAGTCACACATGACTTACCTTTGGAGAAACCATGCTGTGAGTCACAAATCAAGTTATGTCTCTTGATGCGATTTCTGATTCTATAAACTATTATTGATTCAAGCATTTTACCTATAAATGTCAAACTTATTAGCCTTTAGTTGCATGTAGACGATTTAACTCCCTTTTTGAAAACAGGAACAATGTTTACTTGCCCCCAAGCAACAGGCACAAAACCAGTGTCTACTGACTTATCAAATATTTCTGTTAACTGGTCGCAGATTTCAAATTTACACTAAGCACTCTCGGAAAATTTTCGTCTGGACCCGGGGATTTTGTAGCTTTAAGTCTTTTAATCTGTTTGACTACTTCTACCTTACTAATGCTGATATCTTATAGCCTACTTTCTTCATCCCCACTGAAAATCGAATCGCAGTCAGGTACCTTATCTAACATCTCCTTAGTAAACACCAAGAGAAAATATTTGTTAAATGACTCATTTTTTCTCCGATGCTATCATCACATTTGCTTCGTTTTTAATTGGGCCTATCCTTTCCCTATTTTTTATTCTGTAGAGATGAAAGAAGCCCTTTGAGTTGGATCTAGCTTGTCTGGCAGCCTTAACTTCATAGTTACGTTTCGCTGTACGCGTGTTCTTTTTAATTAGTCTACCCATATCGTTATATTTGAATCTAAGGTGTTTCCCCGTTTTTTATTCTTACATAAAGTCCTCTTTTCATTTCTCATATTTCAGTCTATCCGTCATTCATTTGGGAGTATTACTATTCTTCCGTATTGACTTGAGGGGGATAGATTAATTTTGTGCATTTTTAATTAAAGCTGTTAGGTTATTGTACATTTCATCCAAATCGCTGACCGGACTGTTGACCTCGCGCTTGTAAAAGACCTGACCCAAGGTACGCATATTATCCTCCGTGACCCGACATCTGACCGCGCTAATGACGTCCGGACTGACCGTGTATCTTACCTCGTCACAGCCCCCTGGGTCGGTCTCGTAAGTGACCAAATGTCTTAAATACCTTCTCATCTCATCAAAATTGGCTCTCCTGAAGTCCGGTACTAGAACGTTATTTGTACTATTTAATTCTTCCCAAATAATATTAAATCTTATTTTTTGATGATCACTAGAGCCTAGGCTATCTCCCACTTTTACGTTTCTCATTAGGTGTTCATTATTAGTTAAAAGTAAGTCCAGAGGATTTTATCCCCTCGTAGAATTGATAATAATTTGTTTTAGGAAGTCATCCTGCACCACAACTAAGAAATTTTGCGCTTCCTGATTTCCTACTAAAATCTCCCAGTCAATGTTTCTATAATTAAAATCTCCCAGGATCACAACGTTTTTGTACTGGGACGCCCTGCAAATTTCATGAATCAGGGGTCAGTCTGCTCAATGCTGAGGTTAGGAGGTCTATATAAGACGCCGATGATAAGTTTCTTATTCTTGCCTATAATCTCCCCTCAAATAGATTCCGTACTATCCTCTTCCTTTATAGAATTGTTGATAATACAATTTATTGTTATTTTAACGAAAAGTGCTACTCCTCTCCCACTCCGGCCAACACTGTCCTTGTAAAAAAACTTATATCCTTCCATCTCGATTTCCGTAAGGAAATGTTTATCAGTCATATTAATCCAGGATTCAGCAATACCTATAATATCAAATCTCTCTAAGCATGCTTTACCTCGCAATAAATTTAATTCTATTTATTACGCTTCTGCTGTTTGTATAGTAAACTTTTAGTTTATCCTTCCTCCACCTGATTAGGTGATTCTTTTCAGTCCCTCTCTGAGCTATTTCTATTGACTAAACTATTTTCCGATACGTCCCCTCTGACTCCCACGTAATTTACCCGAAAAAAAACTCTGCAGGATGCCTACTCGCCCAAGGAATTCAGCAAAGAACCGAAATCCTTTGGGTGACAAGTGCACCCCGTCCCTTATATATAGATGTTTCCTACCGTAAAAGCTATCCTAGTTGTTGACAAATATCCAACCATTAGCCTTACAATGTCTTGCCAGCCTGCAATTCTTTGCAATAGCCCTGCAATGCCATATGCCTCCAACTGTACGCCGCGGAAGGATTTCACATACAGCAGGAACCACTCCTATATTCCTAATCTTATCTAGAGCATCCCGGAACCGCTCAAACAATTCCTCACTTCATAACTTACCTACGCCATTCATCCCCAACACTCAAGTAAGCTATGGGTTTCACACCTTTCTCGACTATACACTCTTCTATCCTGTCTCTATCATCACCTATCCCCTCCCCGGGAAAACACACCTGGGTCCTATGTTTCCTATCTTTGTCGCAGAAGGTCCTATCTAAATATCTCACCTGGCTATCACCTACAACCAAAATCTTACCTTTGGGCAGGGATCTAGCGACTACCCTCCCCTTCTTCTCTTACATATTCTTTGTTTCATCTTGTAGACCCGCAAGAGCTTGAAAAGAGTTTCTACATTCAAGCAGGCCGGGTGAGGGCTTTTACCATCTCTCCGTGTTTTGGGCCTTCGAGCGAAGAATTCGATTCTCCTCTTTAAGGACCTCAACAGTCCTCTCTAAGGCTACAATTCTACTACGTAGAGGTTGTACCTCTTCGGCGCTGATCACTGAAACAAAGCCACTCGCCATCTCACTATTTGAAGCAGCTACCCTAGTCTGACCTGACCTGAATGATCCCTGCTGCTCAACTGCTTCTTTATTATAACCGTTAAATACTCTTAAATCTAACAGTTAAATAAAAGTGTTTATGAAGGTAAGGGTCACCAATGTCAATCTGGGCAGGATTTTGGGTCGCAGCCAAAAAAATTTAAGAACCACTACTCTAGGGGACTCGGGGTTCCTCTTGGGGTCAGGAAATCTTCTGGGGGACCGGTGCCTTTTGGGGTCCCGGATATCTCTGGGGGCCCAGGATTCCCCTGGGGGTCCCAAGGTTTCCTTAGAGGTTCCGGGGTTCCTTTGGGGGTCCCGGGATTCCTCTAGACTCCCGTGGTTTCTTAGAGGTCTGGGGTTCCTCTAAAAGCCCAGGGTTTGTCTTGAGGCCCGAAATTCCTCTTGAGACCCAGGGATCCTCTGGGAGTTGGGTATTCCTTTGACGGCTCGGGGTTCCTCTGGAGACTCCGGGATTCTTCTGGGGGCCCAGGGTTCCTCTCAAGGCACCGGAGTTCCTGTAAGGGCCCGCGGTTCCTCTAGAGGCCCGGGGATACTCTTGAGACCCATGGTTCCTCTGGGGGCCCGGTGTTCCTCTGAAGGCCCGGCGTTTCTCTGTTGGGCCGGGGTTCCTCTGTGAGACACAGGGTTCCTCTGTGGAGTCCGAGTTTCCTAAGGGGGCCCAGGGTTCCTCTGGGGGGCCTGGAATTCCTCTGGGGGCCTGGGGTTCCTCTTGGGGCCCGGAGTTCCCCTGGGCATCCTGGGATTTCTCTGGAGGCCCGGGGTTCCTCTGGGGGCCCGGGGCTCCTTCAGGGGACCCGGGAATCCTCTGGCGGCCCAGGATTTATCTAGGGGCTCGTTTCTATTGAGGCCCGGGGTTCCTCTTAGGGGACCGGAATTCCTCTGAAGGAACCGGGATTTCGCTGAGGGACCCGGGATTCCTCTGGGTGCCCAGGGTTTCTCTGAGGAGCCCGGGGATTTCTCTAGGGCACGTGGTTTCTCCGGGGAGCCAGGGATTCCTCTGGGATCTCGGGGTTTCTTTGGTAGGGGGCTCTGGGTTCCTCTGGGGGCCCAATATAAGGTATTTTTCCTGGCATCCCAGCCATTAGCGGGGAGAGGCTTAAGCGGAATCACCCGACGAAGAGGAGCCGGTAATACCAGGGGAGTAACCTGAATTGGGATCTGTTGAGATACCAAATACAATTCATAACATTTCTAAAGAAGCTGCAACAATAAAAATCGCGCCAGATGACGACTACTTCATCGACGAATCGGATGAATCGATTACTTTAAAGGTTGGGAAATAACTTTCCAAGAGAAAGAGGAAGTAAAGACGGAAAAAGAAGAAGTAAAGAGGGAAAAGGAACGGGAAGAACAAGAACTTATGGAAAAAGAGGAAGAACTAAAGAAGAAAAAGAACGGAAGAAAAGAGAATTTATGGAAAAGGAAGAAGAATTAAACAAGGAAAAGGAACAGAAAAAAGGAGAATTTATGGAAGAGGAAGAGCTAAAGAAGAAAAACTCTCAACTCCTGGAAATCATCAACATTATGGGACCAAGAAGGGTTACCGAAGACGACATCGAGAGTTTTCCAAAGAAAAAGTATGTGTGATAGAAGCCTTGAGTCTCAGGGCTTCGAGAGCGCCTTGCCGCGGTAAGAGCGGCCACCATCGTCGTTTCTAGCTACAGGAGTCATGGCCGGAGGCGCAGTGCACAGACCAAGGCCCTTCCCCCGCCGCATCTGGGGCTCTATATGTATGACTTATTTCTATTGGAGAGAAGTGGGAGGAAAACCACTTCTTGTTTGCTGTCAACGCTTCGCTTGTGATAGGGTCAGAGGGGAGATTAAGGGAGTTACTGGAGGAGTTGGGGAAGTTATGTGATAGGAGAAAGTTGAAGATGAACGTGGGTTAAAGTAAGGTGATGAGATATACATGGGGAGAAGATGGCAGGGAGTTAGAAGAAAGTTTTAAAGGAGAGAGGCTGGAGGAAGTGGATAGCTTTAGGTGTTTGGAGTCGCATGTGGCAGGAAAAGGAGTGGAGGTGGAAGTAGATTGTAGACTGAGAGAAGCAAGTAAATGCCTTGGGGGATTAAAAAGCGTCATGAGAAATAGGCATTTGGGGATGAATACAAAGAGAAGCCTAGATGAAGAGGGTGATTGTGCCGACGGCACTGTATGAGGCAGAGAATTGGAATTTAAAAGAGGCATAGAGGAAAAGTTTGAATGTGTTTGAGATAAAATCTCTGAGAAGTATGGTAGGGGTTGCAAGGTTAGATAGAGTGAGAAACGAGGAGGTAGGGAGGAGAGCGGTGGTGGAAAATAAGATGGCAGATAGGGCTGGTGAAAGTGTATTATTGGTTTGGATATATGGAAAGAATGAATGAAGAAAGTAAAAGAGGTGTTGAAGGCAAAGGTGGATGCAGTAAACTTCAGGGGATGACCGAGGAGGAAATGGATGGATGATGTGAAAGGGCTGTTGAGCAAGAGAGGAATGTCTGTTGAACAAGGAAGGGAGAAGGTAGGAGATAGGTATGTGTGGAGAATGGCTGTATATTGATGATACTCTGATGCAAGGAAGGGAGGGGGTGAAGGATAGGGAGTGGTTATGTGTGAATGATATTTTGACGCAGCTCAAAGGGATTTCTCCCCGTCTTCTCTTTTTCTGCATAAAGGGACGGAGAAAGGGTTCATCGACTAAGTGAAGCGGCATTGCTGTGGGTGTACTGTGTCTTGCTACATTGCTTCTGATCCAGGGCAGTGGACGGGATATAGAGATGACCCGTCATCCACGAGGAGCTAAGATGAAAGGGAGGAAAGGGTGGTGGATGGGAGTGGAAGGGGGGGGGAGTGAGTAGATGCGTGCCTTATGACTTGGCTACCTCCCTTGTAAGGGGGAAAATCCCTTGACGTATATATAGATTTCCATTTCTGTTATTAAATTTCGTTTCTTTTTGTTTTATTTTGTTTTGTTTTATCTTACTTGATTTTATTTTAATTCATTTCTTATTTCATTTCTACTTTAATTCGTATGATTTATTTTTTCATTTATTCTATTTTATATTATTAATTTATCTTTATCTAATTTTATCTTTTATTATTTCATTCATTTGTTTATTTATCTATTTATTCATTTATTCGTTCCTAAGTTGTTGCATCTTTGACCACGGGGCAGATAGATCAGTCCTCCGCCTTTTTCTTTCGGCCGTAATGAGGCCTCTCCGCACCAGGCAATTAAAATAATTGACCTCAAGACTCAGTCCATAATCTCGCTAAGTAATCACTGAGAAAGAGTTGCAGAAGGCCTGACAAGGAATCTAACACTATGATCAGGGTGCATTTGAGATGAATAGCTTTTATTTAGTTGTTTATTATTTTTTTTTTCCTGTTTATTTACTTGTTCATTTTTTGGGTGAGGGCTAATACTCCCCCACCACGCCCACCAACCGCTCGTGTTTATGTACGTATATGTAATGTGTATTTGAGTTTATGTGAATAGGCGTATGTTATGTATGAATGTATGTATATGAATGTATGTCATGTAGGGATGAATGTATGTGTATATATATATATTTGAATATGCGTATATGTGTGCAGATATATATATATATATATATATATATATATATATTCAGTTATATACGCATATGTTGGTATGTATATATGTAGATGTATATTTATTACAGAATGTATTCTTACGTCATTATGTGCGAATGTTTATACACATATATTTAAAAATATATTTTCATATGTGCGTATTTGTATGTTCATGCATAACTGTATGTATTTCTATACCCATATGTATGTGCGGTAAGGTCTATTGGTAAACATTGAGGTGTAGGTTTTAAGAAAATCTTACTAGTAATTATTATTTTTTTTTATTCTTGGTTGATTCTAACCACATCTCTTGATAGTAGAATGATATAGGATGTGCTAGAAACCTAGTTAAACTAGCTATAAGCAAAGTGAGCTTAGTGGTGTTCTTCTCTGGATCAACCCCCCTCACCTCCCCCCCTCACCTGAGTGTTGTTAGCTTTGCAATTCAATTTAATTCAAGTGACATTGGTATGACAACACCAACTATTTGTCGCTAGGTCCCTTCACACTGAGCCGGGTATTGTCAAGTGTTGTGAATTTAAATTGCTTCAAGAAGACTTCGCTTATAGTGTTCTAGACTTTTCTAAGAATATTTCAACAATGAGGCCAATATTCGTAGTGTTTTAGCATCTCTTAATTCTTCTTTCAGGTTCTCAGTTTATCCTGCAAATGTCTTTTGGTGATATATTTGGAGATTCGAAAAACGAAAACTTGTGACATAAGTCGTTTTCACCCAAGCGTATATATACCAGTTGACAACGTTAGTGTTACCCTACGAGTTTCAAAATAAACAAACAAATAAATAATATGATATATAGATAAGTATTTAGATCAATGATAAATGAATAGTTATACGTGAGAGTAGGAAAGTACGTAGACTAATAGATAAATTAGAGAGATTGAGAGAGAGAGAAAGAGAGAGAGAGAGAGAGAGAGAGAGAGAGAGAGACAGACAGAGACTGAGACAGAGACAGAGACAGAGACAGAGACAGAGAGACAGAGGGAGGTAGACCAGCTCTAGGCCACATAGGAGAGAGTGTCTTTGTTATACTAAAATATTAAGAGAGAATTTTAACTCTAAGTAGCCTGTAAGCCCAAAAAATAATAAAATTAATTAGAATATAATCCTTACAGCTCATCCGAGTAATTATGTGATATATACAAATTAATGTGCTTGAATTAGCTCAGTATGATACAGTATATACCTGTACAAATTTTCACACACACACACACACACACACACACACACACACACACACACACACACACACACACACACACACACACACACACAAGATTGGAAAGATGCAAACATAGTACCAATATACGATCGCTAAGTAGTGAGAAAATGTCAGGAGAGACACTCTTTATTTTCATAGGCTTACAAAACTTTGTCTCCTTTAAAATAATTGGCTCTCGCATCTACAAATTGCATGCGTCTCTTCCAATCCTAGAAGACCTCCTCAAAATCCTTTTTCAGTAGTCCCTTCAGGTAACTTTCCGATGCCTCTTTCAGCTCCTCTATTGACTGGAATCTGGTTCCCCTGAGGCTGTCTTCCATGCGTGGGAACAGGAAGAAGTCGCAAGGGACTAGGTCAGGGCTGTAGGGTGGGTGTTATACCACTTTCATTCCTCTGTCGGCCATCGAGGTGGTCACCAGCGTTGACTTGTGGCATGGGGCATTGTCCTGGTGGAACCACCACTGACCACTCTTCCACTGCTGAGGCCTCTTCTTCCTCATCTTCTCCCTAAGCCTTTTCAGAATATTAAGGTAATATTCCTTATTGACGGTGTGACCCTGAGGAACCCATTTAACGCGAATGAGCCCCATGGAAGTCAAAGAAAGGAATGACCATGGCCTTCTATTGCAACCTGCTCATCTTTGCCTTTTTGAGTCTGGGGGAGGTCGCGTGCTTCCACTGAGCACTCTGACGTTTGCTCTCGGGGTCGTAGGTGAACACCCAACTCTCCTCGGAAGTTACTACCTTATTCAGGAAACCTAAACCTGAATCAGCCTCTATCATTTCGGGAATGTCAGTGCAACATTCCACACGAAACTGCCTTTGGTCGTCGGAGAGGACCTTTGGAACGAACTTGGCACAGACTTTGTGGCGCTTCAGATCTTCGGTCAGAACTGTCTCTACTGTGCCAGCACTAATACCGACAGCTTCAGATATCATCCTCACAGATATTCGACGTTCTTGCATCACTAACCTTTGCACTTTCTCAATATTTTCTTCCTTGTGTGCACTTTTCGGTGCTGCAACACTATAGGCACCTAGCACAAAAGAAAAAAAAATACATAAGACAAATGAGAAAGAATTCAAAGAGCAGCGACAAAAATGGCACCAACACTATCAAATTTGATATACGAACAAAAATTGGATAAACTACATCTATCAACACTGGAACGGAGAAGAGAAAGAGGTGATTTGTTGACCCTTTACAGAATCATGAAAGGAATGGAAATTCTTGATAGAGACGACTTATTAGAATGGGACAGAAGAGAAACAAGAGGACACGAGAAGAAGTTAAAGAAGGACAGTTACAGAAGAGATATGAAAAGAATAGCTTCCCACATAGAGTGATTGATGTCTGGAACAAACTAAGCTGAGAAACAGTGAAAGCCGAAACTATAC
>NC_134813.1:7472653-7485153 GCF_046742065.1 Oratosquilla oratoria
ATCTGGAAGTGAGCATTAAGGGAGAGCGACTGGAGGAAGTGGATAGTTTTAGATATTTGGGTGCAAATGTGGCAGGAAAGGGTGGAGTGAAGGTGGAGGTAGAATGTAGATTGAGAGAAGCGAGCAAATGCCTTGGTGGTTTAAAAAGTGTAATGAGGAATAGGAATCTGGGAATGGGTGCTAAGAAGAGACTGTATGAAGGAGTGATTGGGCCAACAGCACTGTATGGAGCAGAAACATGGAACATAAGAGAGGAAGAGAGAAGGAACTTGAATGTGTTTGAGATGAAATGTCTGAGAAGTATGATGGGGGCTACTAGGCTAGATAGAGTGAGAAATGAGGAAGTGAGGAGGAGAACAGGGGTGGAAAGGGAGTTGGGAGATAGGGTTGATGAAAGAATATTACGATGGTTTGGACACATGGAAAGAATGAGTGAAGAAAGACTAGTAAAGGAGGTATGGAAGGCAGATGTGGAGGGAGTGAACATGAGGGGACGTCCTAGGATGAGATGGATGGATGGGGTGAAGGGGGCTTTGGGGAAGAGGAGAATGTCTGTTGAGGAAGGACGGGAGAGGACAGAAGACTGGGGTGAATGGAGAATGGTTGTATATGGATGATGTTGTGATGCATGAGGTGGGTTGGACGGGGGAATGGGGGGTGAGGTAGTGTGTGTGAGCAAAAATTTTTGACGCAGCCCGAAGGGATTTCTCCCCGTCCTCTCCTTTATATGGGGGGACGGAGAGGGGGGGTCGCCGATTTAATGAAGCGGCCTTGCTGTGGATGTGCTGTGTCCTGCGACACTGCTTCTGACCCAGGGCAGTGGACAGGGTGCAGGGATGACCCGTCATCTGGGAGGTGCTAAGATGGGAGGGAGGGTGGAGGGGTGTGGAGTGTTTTCGGGGATGGAATGGGTGGGAATGTTTTTGTGCCTTTTCCTTTTTGGCTACCTCCCTTGTAAGGGGGAAAAAGCCTTGGTATATGTATGTATGTAGGAGCCGATATATATATATATACCGCGTGGGTAGTTACCCGTGGTGCGTAATTACATAATTGCACTGGATTAGGTCAGGTTGGGTCAATCAGGGTCGCACTGTCAAAGTCGCGTCAGGTCCCTTGTGGACGACATGACGCGCATTCCATGTCACGTGGTTATCGTGGCTGTACAATATTCCTCTCTCAAAATCGCCTTGGCTTCAGAGGGTGTCCTGCACGTGAGAACTTGGTGGGCGGAATGTCGAGGTGTGCCGGTTTTAGGCAGTCGATGGAGACCCATTCTGCCCTGCCGGAGATAGAGATGCGGAAGGTCTTATCCTTACGTCCAAGGACAAAATGGAGGCCAGTGTAGGGACGGGTGAGTGGTGGTGTGTGAGCGTTCGTCCTCAAGAAGACGTGAGTCAAGGTGTGGAGGTATTTTGGGAGGTATTCCTTGACCTCCCGGTGATGTGTCGGCACGCATGGGGCAAATCTGCCGACAGTGCGTCGCAGCTGCTGCAGGTTCTCGAGAGAATCCTGTGGGGGGAAGAATTTTGCGGGCACAACAAGGATTTGTCCGAGAACCATCCCTGCTGGAGACACGTTTAGGTCGTCCTTGATGGATGTCCGAAGCCCAAGGAGTATGCATGGTAATTGGGGTAGCCAGGAGCTATTGTTTCAGCGTGCCATAAGAGATGTTTTGAGTAAGTGATGGGTTCGTTCGACGATGCCGTTGGCCTCAGGGTTGTAGGAGGTAGTGTGGTGGGCTGTAGTACCCAGGAGTTCAGCGAGGAAGTGCCACAGCCGCGACGTGAAGCAAGTTCCTCGGTCGGAGGTGACGGACTCCGGGAGGTCAAATCGGGCTATCCATCCACTGAGAAAGGATGTAGTGCAAGACGAGGCTGTACTATCATTCATGGGGATGGCCTCCAACCAGCGGGTCGACCTAACAATGGCGGTGAAGAGGTAGCGATGGCTTATCGACGGAGGGAGTGAGCCGACCACGTCGACACAATATGTGCAAAGCGTCGTCGGGGCTGATGGACTGATCCGGTGCCTAATTCAGTGTGATGATGAATTTTGCTTTGCTGGTAGGCGATGCAGGATCTGGCTCACTCTTTTGCGTCCTTGGAGATGTTGTGCCAGATGAATATCTGCTTGAAGAGCTTTGCAGTGACGCGCCTTGAAGGGTGAGACAGGCAGAGTATTAAATTGGACATTTGGCGTCGGAAGGCGGCTGGGATGAGGGATCGTGGGCGGCCGGTACTGATGTCGAGGAGGATGGTGTGGTTGTCGTGAAAGGGAACGTTTTACAATTTAAGGGGTGTGATGGATGTCCTGTATGCAAGTGTTCAGGACCCTCCCGTTGCTCTCTGGCGATAGCTTCGTAGTCGAGGCCGAGTTGAAGTGCGTCGATGGCTATTCGGGAGAGGGCGTCTGCGACGGGGTTCTTTGTACCGGGGACGTGCCTGATAGTGCAATTGAACTCGGTAATGGTGGAGAGGTTGCGGCGCTGTCTGGCAGACCAAGAGTCCTGTTGTTTCGTGAAGGTGTGCACCAGAAGTTGTTGGTCGGTGTTGATGAGGAGCCTTCGAGGAAATGGCGAAAGTGGCGGACGGCGTGGTAGATAGTGAGGAGTTCTCTGTCGAAGGTGCTGTAGTTGAGTTTGGCCTTGGAGAGTGTCTTGCTGAAGAAACCGAGGGGTATTGGTCTGCCACGGAGGATTTGTTCGAGCACACCCCCTATGGCGACATTGCTGGTGTCCGTTGACAGTTGTAGCTGGGCACCTGGTGCAAGGAAATAGAGGGTGGTGGCACGGCCAAGGGCTTTTTGGCATTGGCGAAGGTAGCTTGCATTGCGGGGTCCCACAGGAGGTCCTTCGGTTTTCCGTTAAGGGCGGGTGCAGCGTTTGAGCGATGTTAGGGGGGAAATGATGGTAGAAGTTGACCATCCCAATAAATTCCTGCATGGCTTTGATGGTAGTAGATTTGGGAAGTTTGTCGACAGCGGAGACTTTATCCTGCAGGGAACGAGCGCCGTCAGGAGAGATGATATATCCCAAAAATGGGACGGACTTATTCCCAAAGCTGCATTTGTCAAAACGAACGACGAAACCGTTGTTCTGGAGACGCTCGAGGATGGTCCGCAGGTGTTGGAGATGCTGGTCAGGCGATTTGGAGAAGACCAGAATATGGTCGACGTAGCAGACGCAAAAGTCGAGGTCGCCGAGAATGCCGTCCATTAGGCGCTGGAATGTCGCACCTGAGTTTTGCAAGCCGAAGCAGGAGTAATCAAAGATGTACGTCCCGAAGGGGGTGGTGATTGCGGTCTTCGGGATGTCGTCTTTATGTACCGGAACTTGGTAGTAGCCCTTCAGGAGGTCCAGTGTCGAAAAGATCTTGGCGCCGCGCCGTTGAGGTATGTGGTGACGTCGGCGATGTTTGGGAGTGGGTAGTGGTCAGGTTCCGTCATCATATTCAGACGCCAGTAGTCTCCACAGGGGCGCCAGGAACCATCGTTCTTATTGACGAGGTGGAGAGGGGTGAACCAAGGGCTGGAGTCCTTTTGGCAGAGGCCTAGTCTCTTCATCTCTTTTTAAGGTTTTCTTAGCAACGGCGAGTTTCTCGGGCGGTAGGCGGCGATATTTGGCAAATACCGGGGGCCCAGACGTTTTGATATAGTGGTACACACCATGTTTAGCTGGCGTCTGTGGTGTCTGTCGCGTCTCAGGCTTGAAAACGTTGGGGAATTCCGTGAGCCGGTGGGCGTAGGGCATTCTAGTGTCGATGGCGGCGACCGTGGTTGGCTGTGGCTCGATTTGCAGGGGCGTCGACGCAGGTGCGGTTGTGTAGACTAGGCTGCTATTGGCGACGTCGGCCAGTAACCTGTAATGAGCGAGGAAGTCAGCACCGAGGAGGGGCGTCTTGACGTCTGCCAGGATGAAGTTCCAGGAGTAGTAGTGACTCCCGAAGGTAAGGTGCAGGCGTTTCCACTCGTAGGTAGCTATGGTAGTGCCGTTAGCGGTGACGAGCCTAACGCCAATGTCCTTGACCGGGTGTTCTGCAGCGGATGCAGGAAATATGGACCTGAAAGCACCAGTGTCGACAAAGAAACGACGTTAGAGGCCATATCGTTGATGTAGAGGCCCGTTGCGCCTGTAGAGGCCACCGTGGTGGACGGTGACCCTTTTAGGCGCTTTTTTTTCAGGTACATCTTGGTTGGCATTTCTCGGCGAAGGCGCCAAAACTTGTGTGGTAGTAGCACAGGTGTAGAGGGGTGGTGGTCCGGTGTCGCTGTTTTATCTGGTGTTGGCGCGGTAGTGATTTCGTCAGTGACGTCGTCAGCAGCACAGACGTCCTGACTCCTTGCTGCAGCGGCATGGGCGTCGGCGAGATGATCCGCCTTCCGTGAAGCTTCGTCGATGGTCATGTCCTCTGCGTTGCCAAGGGTGGATCGGACGGGCGCTGGGAGGCGCACGGGCCAAATTTGTCGAAGCATATCGATGTTCCTGCTGATTCCGTTGGCTGTGGGTCGGAGGCGGGCGATAGACATCATCTCGAGGAATGCTGAAGTTGGTTTAATGTCCCCCAGTGGCTGTTGGGGAAGCTGGAATATTTTCACGGCTCTGGAGGCCGCTGATGGTGTGAATTACTGGAGCAGGTACTGTTTCAGAGCGGAACCGGTTCTCCGCCCGGCGAAACCAGGAGGGAGCGTCGACCGTGGAGAAGGGTGGCAGCTTCAGGGAGACGGCGTTGGCGGTGTTGGTAGCGGGCAGCGTGGCGCCGGGGGTGGTAGCGGTAGATGACTCCATTGTCTCTCCGAATGGTCACTAGTGTAGTGGTGCTACTGTGAGAGGAGAAAGAGGTTTTGATGAGTTCGTTTCCTTTATTGTAAGGTACGAGTGAACTGATTTTACATGCGACAGGAGCCGATATACACACGGGGCGGGTAGTCACTCGTAGTGCGTAATTACATAATTGCACTGGGTTAGGTTAATTCGGGTTAAGCAGGGTCGCACTGTCAATGTCGCGTCAGGTCCCTTGTCGATGACATGACGCGCGTTTCATGTCACGTGGTTATCGTGGCTGTACAATTGTATGCCTCCTGGATCAGTGGTAGTCATGAATGAAAAGTCTGCTTATGTAAACTCCAAAATATTTTTTGACTGGCTTCAGAACCAATCTGTGCCGCGCAAGTCAGCAGGGAAAGCTTTACTGATACTGGATGGTCATGCTTCACACCATAGTAAAGTGGAAATGCTCAAATTTGCAGCCAACAATAGCATCACTCTGTTTAGCTTTCTAAGTCACACCGCACATTACCTTCAAGCTCCAGAAAAGGACTTTCTTGAAATTACTGAACTGAAGCTACAACATAGCATGCAACACCTTTATGGAAAACAACCCAAATGAGCGCATCACACGACTCAGATTCGGACAACTGTTGGTTTGTGAATGGTCAAAATAAGCTACAGTTGAAAATGCACTCTCTGACTTCAAGGCTACTGGAATAATTCCTTAAAATAGATTCATTATTCCAGATTATGAATATCTGAGTGACCCAAATGGTTCTTAGGTTGAAGATGCTGTTTTTCCACAGGTGTTAACCACTGATACTGCAATACCTGGAACATCGTCAGGAATCACCCACCAAGAAATATTTACACCAACCAAGTTACTGAATGAAATCGCTCCAGTACCTGTTGTTGTAAATAAGCAAATCGATGCACGTAGGAAAGAAGTAAATGTTTCTAAGATTCTGAATTCAGGTGAAAACATAGGTCAAATGGTGAGAAAGACATGCCCTGCCAAGAAGGAAAAAATTAAAAAACAAAAAGGGCAAGAAAGAATATGGAAAGCAGTGACTCATCTGAAAATGAAGATGTTGCTGTATATGAGGATAGTGATGATAGCACTGCCTGAAATGATGATGAATGTGTTGGATGTAGTGAGGGCTACAATGATACTACCAGTAAAGCAGATTGTTGAAGGTGGTTTCATGAAGACTGCAGCAGTTACCCCAACAAGTGTCAACAATGCGGAAGGCGCAACCTTATTTCAAATAGATAACCTCATGATAGAGGATTTTTTTTAGTTGAATAACTTTGCTGTATGGCTGTTCAATGAAGTCAATACGGAATGTATTACCTTTAAAATGTGCAGTAGTGTAATGTTTCGTTTCTTATTATTTCGGTACTTAATGGAATGTGTAAAACGGAGAGAGCATGGTACACAAGTAAACAGGAAATATTTTGGTTATAATAAATGCTTTGAAAACAGTTTTTTAACACTGATTTGTCTTTATTCTACCCAAAATTTTAAGTCCATATGTCCCTTACTCATCTAGGTGGCACGGTAGAGATGGACCACACGTGAATTTTTTTATGTTTTGATCTGTAAAAAAATGCAATTACATTTCATCATAAGAACAATATATAATATGGACCTTGAAGTATACTACACAAAAAATAATTCTGTCCATCATATATAATAAATAAAATATGAGCTTTTGAAAAAAGGTGGTCCGTCTGTCCCGGAATTACCATATACTGTATACATGTATATATATATATATATATCCATTAGAAATTATTTTCAAGAAATCCATCATATCCGGAGATGTCCCAAGAGAATGGAAGCTAGCTAACGTTACTCCCATATTCAAAAAAGGTGACAAAAAGAAACCAAATAACTATAGGCCTATAAGTTTGACTTCAATCGTAGGAAAAATAATGGAAACTATCATCAGAGATGCTATCGAATATCATTTAGAAAGTAACCGTTTGATAAATGATAGCCAGCATGGTTTCAGACGGAAACGTTCTTGCGTGACTAACTTACTCGAATTCTACAATACAGTTATCTCAAATTATGACAAAAGAAACAATATAGATTTAATATATCTAGACTTTGCAAAAGCTTTTGATACCGTCCCACACGAAAGACTACTTACTAAATTAGCTTTGCATGGAATAAGTGGTAGCCTATTAGGTTGGACTAGTAATTGGTTGAATGGTCGAAAACAGAGAGTTGTTTTAAATGGAAAAACTTCTGGATGGAAAAGTGTTGCAAGTGGAGTTCCTCAGGGTTCCGTTCTTGGGCCACTTCTATTCATAGTATATATAAATGATATAGACCATGGACTAAAATCTACTGTTTCCAAATTTGCTGATGATACAAAACTGTGCGGAGTGGCAAATGATCACTCAAACCAATTAGATATTCAAGAATAAATAAATTACAGCAATGGTCTGAAAAGTGGCTAATGAAATTTAACACAAGTAAATGCAAGGTAATGCACATAGGTAAAAATAACAGTAAGTACGATTACAAGTTATTTGGAAATTCGTTAACAAAAGTGGATAGTGAAAAAGATCTCGGCGTAATTATCAGTAACGACCTCAAATCATCCAAGCAATGTATTTCAGCCTCTGAGAAAGCAAATAAGATTCTGGGACTGATTGCGCGATCTTTTGATTTCAAAAGTCCATCACTCATTAACAAGCTATATAAATCGTTAGTTCGTCCACATTTGGAATTTGCTGTTTCCGTATGGTCACCGAATCTCATTAAAGACATTGACAGACTGGAAAAAGTACAACGGCGAGCCACAAAACTGATTCCAAATATCAAAAATAAATCATACGAAAATCGACTAAAGCACATGAATCTGTTTTCCCTAAAAAAGCGTAGACTCAGAGGTGACTTGATACAGGTCTTTAAGATTTTAAAGGGAATTGACAACATCAAAAGTGACCAAATTTTCACATTGAATGAGAATCAGACAAGAAACAATGGTCTCAAACTGTCCGGAAATAGATTCAATTTGGAAGTAGGTAGAAACAACTTTGCCAACCGTGTAGTTAATGAATGGAATAAACTTCCTGCACAGGTAGTGCAATGTAGTTCAGTTCGAAGCTTTAAGAATCATGTAGATAAATACCTAATTAAGATGCTGTAATGATTATAATTTATCTTATATTATTTGTTTTTGTTTTGTTATCATTTGTCTGTCTGATTTTCATTTATCATTAGTTATATGTCAATTTATTATTTACTATTTACCTGTTTGTTTATTATTTTAACTATACCTATGCATTTATTTATGTATTTTATTTGTTATTTACATTATCATAGTTTTTTATTTATTATTTTATTATTATGATTTTTTTTTTTTTTTTTTTTTTTTTTTTTGCATCCGACATAGATATGGATCAAAAGGTCTCCTGTCGGCATGCTTTGCCTTTGTAATCCTTTGTAATATATATATAAATATATATATATATATAAATATATATATATATATAGATATATATATATATAGAGATATGTATGTATATATGTGTATATATATATATATGTCTTCGTTCTTAAAAAAAAAAAAAATAACCTTTGCCCTTCATTCTTCAATTTTTTTTTCTTTCGAAAAATTATATATTTATCATTTCATTTTACAATACACGGATTCCATTCAAGTTACCATTGCCACAAACCATATTTCTTTACTTTTGTAATTTCCTCCCTTCCATAACAGAGGAGACTGCAAGAGATCATATAGCCTACACTAGGCGGTTCCATGTCCCTTACCATCTGTCATCCCTATCCGTAAAGTTATTTCATTTCTTAAGACAAACAAATGTTTCAGCGCTCACTACATGTTTAATATGTCTATTCTATTTGTTAACCACTCTGTTGGTAAGCCAATTCTTGCCCATTTCCTTCTTAAACCTAAATTATGAGACATATCTTTCCGGTCTTTCCTCTTTTTATCATAATTTTCTTTTTATTGTCTATAAGAAGAAAAAAAGTGGACATAATGATGATTGTGGTAGTGATGATAATATTAATAATAGGTCAAGTGCCGTAATAGTCGTGTAAGGACCAATAGGTCTGTTGCTGTTCGTTTGTTCATGTAACTCCATGTATCTTTTGTGCGTTAGTGACGTAATCTGAAGCGTGCCGGTCTCATGTTTGCTTAGTTGTGGGTTCGAGTCCCGTACTCCTCTCCGATTCCCAGCATTGACTTAGTTACCTGCACCCAACAGTGCCACAGAGCGCATCATAGTGCAAAGGTGACGGCTTCGGTCGTAGCTACTCAGCGCCTCATGGCGTAGGCTTTTCCCTACCTTTTCTCATTTTTTCTTTTGTTTTTTTAACCACTTCACCTTCCTCCTTGCATACCTCGCTTCCTTTCTTCCACTCCTATCCACCACGTAAGTGCAAGAAGCGTCCTAGCCCCCCCCCATCCCCCACACACGTGCAAACCCCACATCCCTCTCTGATTGAGCCTTTACATACCAACTTGCCATTACGTCTCGATCGAGCTTACGCCTCCCGGGAAGTCGCGGCGATTACTGTATTGCATGTGTCGGTCCGCGCGGCGTGTCCACGGGCCACGTGGGGCCTTCAGGGACTTTTCTAACATATACTGTGTAACTTGGTTTTAACATCCACCGGCTCTTAGCCTTTATACACCATCCGTTGAATGAGCTGTTGTCTGCAACATAATCTTGCGTATGCATACGTGTATGTGTGTGTGTGTGTGTGTGTGTGTGTGTGTGTGTGTGTGTGTGTGTGTGTGTGTGTGTGTGTGTGTGTGTGTGTGTGTGTGTGTGCGTGAGTGATGCACTACAGTCTCGGATGACGTGCTGGACTTGTAATCCTATGCGTGTGTATGTTTTTTTGTGAAGTGAATCGAGGAATCTAATGTAAGTCCAGGTGGATGAAAAGAATGCTAGGCTTATGTGAAATGCGTATCAATGAAAACATGAAAGCCGAAAAGACAGAGAAAGAGCCAGAAACTCTTCACTATTTTCAGCTAAAATTGTGGGTAAGTGAGGAAGGAGATATGGAGAAAATTATTCATTATTCTCTAAGATTAAGGATAAGAAGAGGAGCAAAAATAGAGGACAAATGATCTGTATTACCTGAACAAGGATTAAGAATAAATGATGGTGATTTGATTCAGTGTTGCTTCGCGGAAACCCTGCCCCATAGGACGCTACCCCTTATACAGGATTTTATAGCTTGAAATTTAATGAACCATGCCATTAATTCACCTCGCCGGTGGCAGAGTTCAAACCACCATCACGGCTTCCGTCGTAAGTAGCGACGCTCTAACCGTCTCGGACAGCGAGAATCAATTGAAAATAAATAAGGAAGGAAAAATCGAGAAAAGTATTCACTATTTTCTGAATTGGAGTTGAGGGTAAGGAGGGAGACGAGGGAGGAAAATTGAGGCAACGTAAAGGAAGCTGCACATCTGACCGAAATACAAAGTTCCTCATACTTTACTCAAAATGTAGAGTTCCTCTCTAAGTCTATTGATTAACTTTATCCCTATTCATGGCGTCAACTTCGTGAAGTTTGCGGCAACCAGCACCCTCACTATACACAGCATACTCGTATAGTTTCCAACTTTTCATTGTCTTGCTGTTGCTTAAATCTCTGAAACAGCGTAAATAGAACTTGGTAATTCCATCTAATGAGATTTAGGCGTGGCCTTATGGGATACTTGCGACAGACAAAGATTTAGTAACAGACCAATGCTAGGAAAGAAAAGAATTGTGTAGATACTTGAGTGTTCTTGTGAAATATACAGGGTGGTTTAGAATGTTTGAAACCCATGTAGTCTCTCATCATTTTCCAATTAATACAATATTGACTTTGGTTTCGCTGTATGTCTTCACACACACATACCCCCCCCCACACACACACGCACGCACGCACGCACGCACGCACGCACGCACGCACGCACACACACACACACACACACACACACACACACACACACACACACACACACACACACACACACACACACACACACACACACACACACACACACACACACACACACACACACACTGGTTCTCGAAGTCCTTGCCATCCAATTATCTTTAAGGAAAGAAAATTTTAATGGTAAAATTATGAGAGATCCCTATTTGGTTTTCAACCATTCTGAAATATCCTATATATGATTAAGAACATTCACGGAGAACACACAAACCTTTGTGCAGACTTGTGTATGGTCTATAAGCAGGACTACCTCTCAACAATTGAATAAGTTGTGGACACGCTCCGGTGTACACATAGCTCTCCACCTTCCTTCGTGTCATCAAAACGGACAAAGTTTGAAGCATTCTCCAAAGTAGAGCCAACGCCTGGAAGTTTCTGAGCGTTGTAGCCGACAGTGTTAAGTGGGGATGCTATTACTTAACCCGTCTTCCAACTAGCTTTGAATACTCAAACCACAGGCAACACTAAGTAACAAAAGATGGCGTTAATTCCCAGAGACTTTTGTTGTTGTTGATGAAAATACGTTGTCTTCTGGTGATACACTGTGGAGAACGTGAATCTTAGAATATTGTATATATCTTTAATGTGTGTGTATACATACACATAATTTTGTGCATTGTGACATACAGACAATTGTGATATGTAAGTGTACGCTGGTGGCGTATTCGGAAGCGTGCTGGTCTCGCATTCGCTTAGTTGTGGGTTCGAGTTCTTAACGTCCCTCCGATTCTCACCAGTGACTCTAACCTGTCCCAGCAGTATGCAAACCAATACTCTGAATGAATTTAAGGCAAGTTTTGATAAATGGAGGGGAAAATGACGGGACCCCATGGGCTCAGCTTTTACTCTGTATATTATACTAGGTAAACACACACACACACACGATCGGCTAATAAGGAGCTCTGAGCTCACTGCCGTAGGGTGGTGTCTGGCTGTCTCGACAGAGACTGCAGCAGATCCGAGGTGAATACACACAGACACATACACACACACACACACACACACACACACACACACACACACACACACACACACACACACACACACACACACACACACACACACACACACACACACACACACACACACACACACACACACACACACACACACACACACACACACACACGTATGTGTATCTGTGTGTTTTCCTGTGTACCAGGAATTCCTTTGATAATCCTATTGTCGAATGGTGACTTGTCGTTCATCGTATAGTCGAAACAATACAATTATCCGGGTCAGAGAGGTTTAATGCATGGAGGCAGGTGCCTAATGCATGACTGATGTCCAAGGGACTGGCGCAGCTCTTCAGGGTCGTCCTCCAGAGATACGCAAAGCGTCTGGGCGAGGATAACAGCATTTCCCGTTTCCTAAAATGTACATATCAGACATTCGATCTGATTTGTCCAAAGTGCTCATTCCACATCCTCTTCCTCCTCCTCCTCCTCCTCCTCCTCCTCCTCCTCCTCTGCTATGGTCGGGTTTATCAACGAAACACCCAATGCGCCCAAACACCCGTTAGCTGCCCGTTTCAAAGACCTGTCAACCCTCTTGTCACCTCAATCAGGAGGTGCGGCCCTGAGGAGCTGACACTCGATCTCCGAACTGGGCCCAAGGTTTCTGTATCAACTTCAGCTGTATTTCTTGCACCTCTTCACATGTGGAAAAATGACAACCGGCGACTACTCTCCTCCCCTTACCATTTTGAGCCGGTGACATAGAAACAGTCCT
>NC_134813.1:7487653-7500153 GCF_046742065.1 Oratosquilla oratoria
TCCCCACCTAGGGCTTGAAAAGAACATTACGCTGCAAGAAGTCACCCCGGTTTCTTGATTAAGGCGTTTTGTGTGTGTGTGTGTGTGTGTGTGTGTGTGTGTGTGTGTGTGTGTGTGTGTGTGTGTGTGTGTGTGTGTGTGTGTGTGTGTGTGTGTGTGTGTGTGTGTGTGTGTGTGTGTGTGTGTGTGTGTGTGTGTGTGTGTGTGTGTGTGTGTGTGTGTGTGTGTGTGTGTGTGTGTGTGTGTGTGTGTGTGTGTGTGTGTGACAACATCAGTTCCCATAGATTGGTCTCTATGAGCTATGGAGCTCATTTAGTGAGAGTAAGTGCGTATCTATCGTTTCTGTTCAGTGCCTGAATTGGTCTGCCCCAGGAGACTAAAGAATAGCAATACATAAGTTTGATATATGTAACGAGAGGCTGGTTGGTCCTCCAGGCTCTTAAGAACCTCTGGGCACTGAAGGAAAGTGATGGGGAGCCTACGCCGGGAACCGCTGAGTAGCTGCGGCCGAAGCCGTAACCTTTGCTCTATGATGCGCGGTTTGTTGGAGGCAGTAAACTATCAGTCACGGCTCGGGATCGCTACCATATACTATGCTCACTCTATAGTGCCACACATTTATGATATAATGTATGAGTAATGTCTCCTTATACCTGTAGTATTGCTGAATTTCATTTCTGTAATGCGCAATAGCAATATCACTGACCTGACATGCGGCCCCCAGAAGATTAACCACTTGGATGACCATCACGCATCAGACGACGATGAATGTGTCTTCATGTCTTTTGACATTCCCGATCATCGGCTCAAAAGTTTTTCTCTCTCAGATAAATTTGCCTCTTGAAAAGATCCATGCCATCCCTTAGATCGATAGTCGTCTGAGTTTTGGTCCCACGGGCCCTAATCCCGTCGCCATTCCCCTTGGCAGTTCAGCAATGGGTAGTCAGCCGTGATTGTTTCATCTTAGCGGTGTCCATCAAAAACTTTTCGATTAAAAAAGATAATAAATAAGATAAATGAAATAAATAAAACAATTAAATAAATAGAATAAATAGAATAAATAGAATGAATAGAATAAATAAAATAAATAGAATAAATGAAATAAATATAATAAATAAAATAAATAGAATAAATAAACAAAATAAATGAAATAAATAAAATATATAAAATAAATAAAATAAATAAGATAAATAAGATCAATAAGATAAATAAGATGAATAAAATAAATAAAATAAATAGAATAAAAATAAAACAAAACAAATAAAACAAAACAAAACAAATATAATTAAGCAAATTTAAACAAAATTGAATAGATAAAATAAAATAAAATAAAATAAAATTAGATAAGATTAGATAAATAAAGTTAAATATATAAGATTAAACAAATAGAATAGAATAAATGGAATGAATAAGTAATAATAATGATACATATACTAAAGGTTTTTTTCCCCCTTATAAGAGAGGGAACCAAAAAACAAAGGCATAAGATTTACTCCCACCCACTTCATCCCCACATACTCCGCTCCCATTCACACCCCTCCCTCCCTCTTGGTTCCTCCTGGATGACGGGTCGTCGCTGAATCTCGCCCACTGCCCTGAGTCAGAAGCAGTGCAGTAAGACACAGCACATTCATAGCAAGGCCGCTTCGTTTAATCGGCGACCTCCCCCCCCCCTCCGTTCCCTCATGCAGAAAAAGAGAGGACGGGGAGAAATCCCTTCGGGCTTCGTCAATTTATTATTCACACATACTCCTTCACCCTCCACCCCACCCTTCTTTCCATGCATCACAGCATCATCCATACACAACCATTCTCCATTCATCCCTATCTTCTGTCTTCTCCCATCCTTCGTCAACAGACATCCCCCTCTTTCCTAATGCCCCTTTACCCCCATCCATCCATCTCATCCTTGGTCACACCCTCATGTTCAGTCCTTCCACCTCTGCCTTCCACACCTCTTTTACTAATCTTTCCTCACTCATTCTTTCCATGTGTCCAAACCATTCCAATACTTTTTCATCAACCCTCTCTCCTAACTCCCTTTCCACCCCCGTTCTTCTCCTCACCTCCTCATTTCTCACTCTTTCCAGCTTAGTAACCCCTATCATACTTCTCAGGCATTTCATCTCAAACACATTCAAACTCCTCCTCTCTTCCTCCTATATGTTCCATGTTTCTACCCCATACAGTGTTGTCGGCACAATCACTTCTTCATACAATCTCCTCTTAGCATCTATTTCTAAATGTCTATTTCTCAACACACTTTTTAATCCCCCAAGGCATTTACTTGCATCGCTCAGTCTACATTCTATCTTCATCTCCACTCCTCCCTTTCCTGCCACATCTGCACGCAAGTATTAACTATCCACATCCTCCAGTCTCTCTCCCTTAATACTCACTTCCAGTTTGCTACCACATTCTCCCCTTGTACATCTCATCACCTTACTTTTACGCACATTTATCTTCAACTTCCTTCTTTCGCACACCTTCCCAAACTCTGTCACTAACTTCCTTAATCCTTCCTCTGATCTTGCCATAAACGCAATGTCGTCAGCAAACAGCAACTGGCTTATCTCCCACTTTTCTCTATTTTCTTTAATCATCTCAAATCCTCGACCTATTACCTTTGCGTTTACCTCTCACCTTTACCTCGAACCACTCACTCTCTCCATTTCTGATTCTAACACAAGCTCTACTATTGTAAAAACTCTTGATTGCTCTTAATAGCTTTCCTCCTATCCCATATATATGATACCTTCCACACTGCCTTCCTGTCTACTATATCACAAGCCTTTAAAATAAAATAAAAAATCTTGTCTTTTCCTAAAGCTTTCTCACATATTTGCCTTACCACAAAAATCTGATCCACGCAATCCATAAACCCACACTGTTCTTCACCAATTACTCCCTCTGTTCCTTTCCTAATCCTCTCAATCAAAACCCTCCCATAAGCCTTCCCAACTACATTCAACAAACTGATCCTTCTGCAAGTAATACACTCACATTTCTCCCTTTCCCTTGTAAAGTGGAACTATACGGGCACTCCTCCAATCCTCCGGCACTCTATTTTATAGAAACATTAAATAACCTCACTAGCCAGTCCACCACCACTGTACCTCCATTTTTTAGACATTCTGTATGACACCCGTCCGACCCAGGTGCCTTACCTGTTCTCATCTTAACAACTGCCTTAACCTCATCTTTCCTTATTTCTCCTCCATTTTCCTCACTGTCATTTTCTTAGCAACTACCTTTTCCTCTCTATCTTCCTTCACATTTAGCAACTCCCTAGAATACTCTGTCGATCTTCCTCTTACTGTTGTCTCTTCCATTATCATCTACCCATCTGCACCTTTTACCTTTACTTCTCTACTTGATTCGCCTCCTTTTCTTCTTTTAATTTCGTTCAAAAACATCTTTTTATTACTTTAAAAAATCTGTCATACTCTTACCTCATTTCACATCTGCTCTCCTCTTTGCCTTCTTTATCTTATACTTTACTTCTTTTTTCTTTTATTTTATTTTCTTTGTACCTCTCATATTATTTCATCCTATTTGTGACCAATCTGTGAATAATCGCTTCTTCTCTCCTACAACCTTCTTTGCTTTCTCATTCCACCCTTCCTTCTGTTTTCTCCTGTCCTCCTTGTTCTACACACCATCTTTGTACACCTTGTGACTTCCTCCTTGAAACATCCCCATTCCTTCTCCACTCCTAGTTCTACTCTATCCTTCACTCCTCTCGCTCCTCTCTCAGTTTCTTCTTGTACCCCTTCTCAGTTTCTTTCCCATTTAAGCAGTTTACTTTAAGCACCTCCCTACCATCTCTCCTTTTCCTTTTTCTCCATCTATCATCCACTTTCAATTTACCTTCCACCAAAATAATTATCTGATATTCCCCCACTTCCCCTAAAGACATGTACATTCAAAACCCTTCCTATTCCTCTCCTGGTTACCACTATATAATCCATTAACGCTCTATCTACCACCCTTCTATCCACCACCCTCTCCTATGTGTTCTTATGCTTGACCTTCTTCCTAAACAATGTATTTGCTATCATCAACTCCCTAGACACATCTCCAAAATCATCTCTCCACTACATTTTTTTTTCCTGGAACTCTACTTTTCCCATCCACTCCGTCTATTGGTTCGTCTCCTACCCTAGTATTGAGATCTCCAAGTACCACTACTTTGACATTTTTTCTTAAACCTATGCACTCATTTAAATATATCCAAAAACCCTCCCTTTCCTTTACTATTTTCTCACTACTAGACCCATATGCACTTACAAAGACCCACATCTCCCTTCCCAGTTTCACCTTCATCCACAATAACCTTGAAGAAAACTCCTTCCACTTCACCACAAATTTATCTATATCTTCACTTACTAGTATAGCCACCCCTTCTCTCACTCGTACTCCCCGCACTCCTGACACCCTCCCAACTACACACCCAAACTATCTATCTATTTTTCTTTTCACAAACATACTGTCTATTTCTTCTCATTTACTCTCATCTGTACCACATCCACGCACATTAAAAGACCTAAACTTTAGGGTTTTGGTTAGAAAATTTCTCCCAGATCCTCTTATGTCTTTGATTTTTCTTAGGAATGTTCCCCTTTGAGCTACAGATATCAGGATGCCTAATCCTATCTCCATCCCTTTTTTTTTTTTTTTTTTTTTACTTTTACAACTCAAGTGGGAACATTTGATGGCAGTATTCTTTCCCTTATAGCGAGCACTATTTAGGCAGACTACGTGGTCTAGTAATCGAAGGCGGTGAGGAGTGAAAGAATTGGTGTCCCATTCCTTTCTGCTTTATTGAGCGAGAGACATGGCTTCTACAGTAAACTCTGGGATCACACGGCAGTCCCATCGACCAATCAGCGAACCTTTCGTAATCTGATGATTACCCAGGGTAGCTGTGTGCACCAGGTTGCGTTGTTGGAGCGTGGCAGTGCCACCTTGAGGGAACCGCTCTACCATGCTGTTAGCCTCCCGGTTGTAGACTGTGGTATGATGGATTGAGGTGCCCAACAGCTGTCCCATGAATGTCAATAACTGCGACGTGAAGGTGGTGCCGTTGTCGGATGTGATGTGTTCTGGGATGCCTAATCTGGAAATCCTTCTGGGGAACAGGGCTGCTGTGCAGGAGGTAGAAGTGGCGTTGGGCATTGGAATGGCTTCAAGCCATTTGGTAGAGCGGTCTGTGATAGGGTAGAGGTAACGGTGTCCAGTAGACGGAGGAAGTGGGCCCACTACTTTCACATAGATGTGAGCGAAACGTCTCTGTGGTTGGTGAAAGGGCCCGGGGCCCGTCTCCGTGTCTCGGTGGACATCTGGCAGGATGTGTAAGATCGGACCCATTCCCCCGCTTCGTGGGAGATGCCATGTCGCACGAACTTTTCTGACAGCTGTGCTGTTGCTCGTCGTGAAGTATGTGACAGGTCGTGAATGAGACCGAAGATGAGACGTGGTCACCCGCTGCTGACGTCGCAGAGGATGGTGGTGCTGGAATCGCTCAGGGGTACGTCTTTCCACTGTAAGGCCGTGCGCGATGTTCTCATTGCTGGTGCCTCGGGGTTCCGTTGTTACTTCATGGCGAGGTAGTCGTAATCAAGTCTCAGCTGCACTGCGTCTATCTCAGGGCGTCGACTACGGTGTTCTTCTTGTCTTTTAGGTGTCGGAAGGTGCAGTTAAACTCGGCGATGGCTAAAAGGTAGCGGCGCTGTCGTGCGGACCAGGCGTCCGCCTGCCTAGTAAAGGAGTGAACTAAGGGCATGCGGTCGGTCTGGATGGAGAATATTGCACCCTCAAAGAAGTGACGGAAATATCGGACGGCTTGGCGGACGGCGAGAAGTTCTCTGTCGAAGGTAGAGTAGTTCCTTTCGGCCGTGGAGAGTTTGCGGTTGAAGAAGCTCAAAGGGCGTGGCTGTCCGTGTATGACTTGTTCCGGAACGGCTCCAATGGCGATATTGCTGGCATCCGTGGTGATGATGAGAGGCTTCTCGGGAAATGAAAAGGAGAGGAGGGTTTCTACGGCGAGGGCGTTTTTCGCTTTCTGGAAAGTCTCTGTTTGAGGGGAGCTCCATGTCAGGTCCTTGGGTTTTCCTGCTAGTACCTCGTACAGTGGTGTCATAGTGACCGCGATCCCGGGAAGGAACCGGTGATAATAATTGACCATACTCACAAATTCCTGGAGGGGCTTGACTGTGGTGGGCATGAGGGAATTCTCGTATGATGGACACCTTGTCTGGTAGAGGTGAAACGCATGCAGGAGTGAGGTGGTGTCCTAGGAAGTCCAACTCTATGGCGCTGAACACGCACTTGTCGCAGCGTACCACCAGGCCGTTCTGCTAAAGGCGGCCTAGGGCCTCGGAAAGATGTTGGAGGTGTTATTTTTTAGATGATGAGAAGATGAGGACATCATCAATGTAGCAGGCACAGAAAGGTAAGTCGCCTAGGATGCCGTCTATCATTCGTTGAAAGGTGACGCCAGAGTTCCCAAGGCCAAAACAGCTGTAGTTAAATGTGAAGGTGTCGAAGGGTGTGGTTACAGCAGTCTTTGGAATGTCCTCCGGGTGTATGGGGACTTGGTAGTGCCCCTCCAGAAGATTCAAATTTGAGAAAATTTTTGCACTGTGGAGGAAGGATGTGATGTCGGCGATGTTGGGTAATGGGTAGTGGTCTGGCTCTGTTTTAGTGTTAACACGCCTATAGTCTCCTTCTTTGCCACGATGTGAAGTGGTGACGACCAGGGACTTTGTGATTTCTGGCAGATGCCCAGACGCTCAAGCACAGCGAAAGTCTGTTTTGCTGCGGCGAGCTTGACCGGGGCCGGGCGACGAAATTTGGAGAAAACCGGTGGCCTGATGTCTTTATGCGGTGATAGATTCCGTGTTTCGCCGGGTTCTGTGGCTGTTGCCGGAGTTCGGGCTTGAAGACATCGGGGTAGGGGTTGCGGAGGTGGGGGAAGCTATCTGTCACTTCGACTACCTAAAGGGCAAACTCGGTGGGCTCCGCAGCGATGGGTGTGGTGGTGAGGGAGGCTGTGTCTACCAGCTGACATCTGGCGACGTCGACGAGGAGCTGGTAGTGGGCTAGGAAATCCGCCCCCTGAAGGGAGAGGGTGACGTCTGCCACTATGAAACTCCACCCAAAAGTGAACCTATCGATGCTGATCTCGAGGTGTTGGCGGCCGTATGTTGATATCGGAATGCTGTTGGCTGCGGCGAGTTGGACGTCGGATGCTGGTTGATGGGGGTTCCTTCAATGTGTGGTTGGTAGGAGAGAGCGGGCAGCGCCCGTGTCGATCAAGAAGCGCACGCCCGTTGCAGGATGGGAGAGGAGGAAGGCGATGATACTGTAGGGGGCGTCACGATAAACGGCGACCGTCCTTTTTTTTTTTTTTTTTTTTTTTTTTTCACTGGCAACCTCGTTGGTAATTGCTTACCTTATGGCCGATCTTAGCGTGGTAGTAACAGAGCTGGTTCGTGCCAGAACAGCCTCGTATGGCCATGTAACTCTTCCCTCCCCTCCTCTCCTTTCTCTCCCTCTCCCCCCTCCCTATCTCCTTTCTTTCTCTCTCTTCCCTCTCTCTCCTTCTCTCCCTCTTCCCCTTTCTCTTTCTTCCCTTTTTTCTCTCTCTATTTCTCTTTCTCTCACTCTCTCAATCTTTCTCCCTCTCCCTCTCCCCTTCTTTCTCTCTGTCACCCCCCCCCCCACGGCTGCTTCAAACAGTGAGATGGCGAGTTTTTGTGTTTCCGTGTTCAGCGCCGAAGAGGTACAATCTATACGCAGTAGAATTGTAGCCTTAGAGAGGGCTTTAGAAGACCTTAAAGAGGAAAATCTGATTCTTTCGAAGGCCCAAAACACTGGCTTGGAATCTGGGTAGTAAACAGCGACAAACAAAACACGGAGAGATGATATAAAGCCCTAACCAGGCTCGCTTGAATGCAGAAATTATTCAAGCTCTCGCAGGTCTACAAGAAGAAACAAAGATGCAAGAGAAGAAGGGTAGGGCAGACGCTAGACCCCTGCCCAAGGGTAAGATTTTGATTGTAGGGGATAGCCAGGTGAGGTACTTAAATAGGGGCTTCTGTGACAAAGATAAGAAGCATAGGACCCAGGTGTGTTTCCCCGGGGCGGGGATAGGTGATGTTCGAGACAGTATAGAAGAGTATATCGTCGGGAAAGGTGAGAAACCCATAGTTTGCTTGAGTGCTGGGAGGAATGACATAGGTAAAATAGGGAATGAGGAATTGATTGCGCGGTTCCGGGATGCGCTAGATAAGATTAGGAATAAAGGAGTGGATCCTGTTGTATGTGGAATCCTTCCGAGGCGTACAGTTGGAGACCTTTGGCATTCCGGGGCTATTGCTATGAATTGCAGGCTAGCAAATCATTATAATGCTAATAGATGGACACTTGTCAACAACTGGGATCGCTTTTATGGGAAGAATCATCTATATGAAAGGGACGGGGTGCACTTGTCACCCAAAGGATTTTGGCTCCTTGCTGAATCCCTTGAGCGAGAAGTAGGCATCCTGTAGTTTTTTATTTATTTATTTATTTATTTATTTATTTTTTATGTAGATTACGATAGAAACAGCTCAGAGAGGGACTGTGGAAAGAATCACCTAATCAGATGGAGGGGGGATAAACTAAAAGTTTACTATACAAACAGCAGAAGCATAATAAATAAGATTTATTTGCTGCGAGGTAAAGCATGCATAGATTTGATATTATAGTTATTACTGAATCCTTGATCAAACTGATAAACATTTCCTTCCGGAAATCGAGATAGAATATATATACTTTTTTTTTATATAGTTGGCAGGAGTGGGGGTGGAGTGGCATATTTCTTTAAAAATACAATAAACTGTATTACCAAAAATTCGATTAAGGCAGAGGATAGTACGGAATCTATTTGGGTGGAGATTATAGGCAAGAATTAGAAACTTATTATTGGCATCCTATATAGAACTAACCTCAGAATTGAGCAGATTGATTCCCTGATTCATGAGATTTGCAGGTCGTCCCAGGACAAAATCGTTGTGATCATGGGGGATTTTGATTATAGAAACACTGACTGGAAAATTTTAGTAGGAAATTAGGAAGTGCAAAATTTCTTAGATGGGGCGCTGGATGATTTCGTAAAACAAATGATTGCCGATCCTATGAGGGGAGAGAATATTCTGGACTTACTACTAACAAATAATGAGCATCTAACGAGTAACGTAAAAGTAGGATATATTTTTGGCACTAGCGATAATCAAGAAATAGAATTTAATATTAATTGGGAAGAATTGTATAGTACTAATAACGTTCTAGTACCGGATTTCAGTACAGCCAATTTTGATGGGATGAGAGAGTATATAAGACAGTTGATCACTTACGAGTGCGAGGTCATTAGACCGGTCAGCGATTTGGATGAAATGTACAGTAACCTAACAGTTTCAATTCTAAATGCACAAAATTAATCTATTTCTCTCAAGTCAATACAGAAGAATAGTATTACCCCCAGATAGATGACGGACAGGATGAAATATGAGATCGGAATGAAAAGAGGATTTTACGTAAGAATAAAAAACGGGGAAACACACCTTAGATCCAAATATAACGATATGGCAAGACTGGTTAAAAAGAATATGCACACAGCGAAACGTAACTATGAAATTAAGGTTGCCAGACAAGCGACATCCAACCCCAAGGGCTTCTTTCATCTCTACAGAATAAGAAATAAGGAAAGAGTAGACCCAATTAAAAACGACAAAAATGTCATGATAGAATCAGAGGAAAAAATAACAAATATTTTCTATTGGTGTTTACTAAGGAGAGGCTAGATAAGGTATCTGATTGTAATCCGATTTACAGTGGGGATAAAAAAAAAGTAGACTATCAAATATCAGCATTAGTATAGTAGTAGTCAAACTGATTGGAAGGCTTATACAAAATCCTCGGGTCCTGATTTTTTTTTTTCCGAGAGTGCTTAAAGTGTATAAATTTGAAATCTGCGACCAGTTAACAGAAATATTCAATAAGTCGGTAGACACTGGTTTAGTGCCTATTGCTTGGGGGCAGGCAAACCTTGTTCTGTTTTCAAAAAAGTTAGATAAATCGTCTATATGCAATGAAAAGGCCAATCAGTTTGATATCTGTTATAGGTACAATGCTTGAATCAATAACAGTTAATTGACTGAGAGATCACATCGAGAGACATAATTTTATTTGTGATTCACAACATGGTTTCTCCAAGGGTAAGTCATGTGTGACTAATCTTCTATGTTTTTATACTTACGCATATATGACGTCAGATAACAATAATAATTACGATGCTATTTACATTGACTTTAGCAAAGCGTTTGACAATGCGCCCCACCATGGAATACGAGGAAAAGTGTTATATAGGATTAGAGCTTGGATCAGTGACAGAAAACAGTGGGTCACCATAAACGGTGTAAAATCCAAATGGGAGAGTGTTTCTAGTGGAGTTCCCCAGGGCTCGGTTTTGGGTCCCTTATTGTTCATTATGTATATAAACAACTTGGACAATGGGGTTAATAGTGATGTTAGTAAGTTTGCGGACGACACTAAATTAGGTCAGGAGACGCCGCCGAGATTTTGCAGGATGATCTTAACAAGTGGTACACATAGTTGGTGATATGGCAAATGGACTTCAATATCTCAAAGTGCAACGTGTTAAACGTAGGGCTACACAATCCCGAAAATAGATATAGCTTAGATAACACGTTTTTAGAGAAAATTGAGAATTGAGTGTAAGAGAGACTTGGGGGTTCTAGTGAGTCCTGACCTTAAATTCAATCCAGAAAACAGTGGATTAGCTCCAGGAATAAAGCTAACATAGCACTAGGTTTCATTGCTTGGGCGGTTACGAATAGAAGTGCAAAGGTAATGATCAAACTTTATCTAACGTTAGTTAGACCTATCCTTGACTATGCTGTACATTTTTGGTCTCCTTCATATAGAATGGACATCAGTTCACTAGAATTAGTACAGAGGAGAATGACCAAAATGATACATGGGCTCTGAAAGTTCCCCTACGAAGAGAGGCTTAGGCACCTTAACTTACACTCTTTGGAAAGACGCAGAGTGCAGGGTGATCTAATAGAGGTGTTCAAGTGAATCAAAGGCTTTAACAAGGGTGACGCAAACAAGGTCATCATATTAAGACAACAGGCAGGACTCGCTGTAGTGGATTTAACTTGGACAAATTTAGATTTAAGAAGGAAATAGGAAAGAATTGGTTTACAAATAGGATAGTCAACTATCGTTTGTTTTTAGAAACTATTAGACAACTTTATGGATGGGGATGGCAGGTGGTAATGAACATGGAACTGCCTAGTGTAGACCCTATGGTATCTTGTGGTCTCCTTCATTTTTATGTTCTTATCTTCTTAATTCGTACGGCTGTGGCCGTGGGGAGTGGTATCATTGTGTCGGTGCTTGCCAGGTACGTGATGGTGGGTTGTATACTGCTGCGATATCGACCTCGTTATCCTGGATTGAAAGTGGGGAATCAGGAAGCATGGCGTTAATGCGGCGTGGTGAAGCTGTAAGAGCGTCTGCTAAGTGATTTGCTTGCAGTTGGAGAGCGTCTTCGTCCATTTCGTTGGGAACGGCAGCGGGGATGGATCCAAGGAGGCGTTGGAGCCATAGTGCTCGAAGCAGATCTAGCTGTCGAGGCGTCCCGTTGGTTGCTGGAATGAGTCTTGCTAGAGCCTTCATCTCGAGAAGGGCGCCAGGGGATTTTCTGGTCGCCCAGGGGTTGATGCGAAAGCTGGATCAGTTGCGCCACTCGCGATGTTGGCGAAGGCGTAAAACGCTGAAGTAGACAGATCTTCAGTCTGTCGTATTTGATGGCGGCGTCACCTTGGATTTCGAACCATTCCGAGATGCGAGGGAAAAGCTCGTCTGGGAGCGCTGCTAAATCTTGGTCAGCCCTTGAGGTTTGGCTGGTTACGCTCTTGAGTCGGAACTGTAATTCTGCTCGCCGGAAACAGGTATGTGCGTTAATCGTAGAGAAAGTCGGAAATTTTTATTTGCGCGGCTGCAACTGGGTGGATGTCTTTGGAAGTGGTGGTGGTGGGTCGCTGGAGGTCGCATTTATTGTGCCGGCGTTACCAATGAAATGAGCGCTACTTAGACAGACTACGTGGTCGGGTGATCGAAAGCGGTGAGGAATGAAAGACGTAGTGTGTCCACCCGTTCTATGGACTATGGATTATCTAGGACAGACCACCCGATCGCATGGGATCGGTAGTTGTAGGAAGGGAAGAGATGTCTGTATAGAAATGAAAAGATAGTTGTGTATGAAAGAGGGCTATTTTCACCGGGCGATTTCTAGAGATATCTATTGCGTGATGTCATGGCTCAGGAAGGATGGGCAGGAGACCTGGAGGTGGAGGCTGATATCAATATATGTAACTGAGTTGTTGTTGTGTTTTTTTTTTTGGGGGGGGGGGTATTCAACAAAA
>NC_134813.1:7505153-7507653 GCF_046742065.1 Oratosquilla oratoria
TATAGGTGCCAAAGTACCTGGTTTATGATCTTCTATTATCATCATCAGTTGGGAGTATACGTCAGGAGGCGCGTTGCTTCACTCACACGCCTGCGCCAGTCCCCACGGTCTCTCCGTGCGAGCTCCCATGCAGTCATCTTTCCCATTCAAAAAAAAAAAAAAAAAAAAAAGTTTGATCAACTTGCCCCTGTCATGAGTTCTGTGTGCCTCCCCCTCCTTCGTATCGATTGACGAGACGAAGAAGGGGGACGACCGATACAAGGATAGTTGATAATAGTGTATTTCTCAGTGGTCTCTCTCCGCTGATGATGAGATTCCAATGATAGAACGCCATAATCATGTTGGAATCACAACGTTGCAAATGACCCTAACCGTGAGCAATGGATACAGATGATTACTTGCTTATGGCAGTGTGTCGGTGATTGACGACGACAGTGCTCCGATGAGTTGAGTGAGGCTGGGCGGTGATGCTGTGGTTTAGATATGAAGAGGTCAACCATCCAACAAGAATAGATGGATCACACCGTCACAATTCCTCATACCCAGACCGACAGCCTGTTTCTCTCCAAGAATAGTTTTCTCAAAACTCTTGTTCTTCCTCCAGTTCTTTCCTTCCTTCTTCCCTCCCTTCCGCCATCTTTCTTCTTCTTGTCGAACTTTATCACCTTCGCTGACGCTCGACCTTTTTATTCATACCTCTCATTCTCGTCTTCAATTCCTATCAATTCCTCAGTTCTTCAATACTTCCTTCACCCCTACCAATAAATTATCTCTTTTTCTTTCGCTTTTCGTCCCTTTCCCTCTCCTTTTCTTCCATCCGCTTTTCTGTGTCGTCCATGTTTTGGGGGGTTGCCCTCTTCGACCCCTATCTGTCACCAAAGACCTAAACTCCCACCTTCTGTCTTTGCCATCAGTATCAGTTTTCCTCCAATCTGTTTTCCTCGTCAGACCCAAACTGTCCTGGTCACCTTTCCCATTTCTTTCCTTCCCTAAATCCCTAAGGGTAATCTGCCTTCCGACCCCTCGTCCCCCTCCTCTTTCTTTTCCTTCACCTCCTTCTCCCCCTCTTCCTTCACCTCCTCCTTCCCCTCTTCCTTCTTTTCCTCCTCGTCCTCTTCCTTCTTCTCCTCCTCCCCCTTCTCTTTCTTCTTCTTCTCTTCCTTCTTCTCCTCCTCGTCCTCTTCCTTCTCCTCCTCCTCCTCCTCCTCCTCCTCCTCTTTCTTCTTCCTCTCCTCTTCCTTCTTCTTCTTCTCCTCCTCCTCCTCCTCTTCCTTCTTCTTCACCTCTTCTGCCTTCTTTTCCTCCTCCTCCTCCTCCTCTTCCTCCTTTTCTTCTTCTCCTCCTCATCTTCCTTCTCCTCCTCCTCTTCCTCCTCCTCCTCTTCCTCCTCATATTCCTTCTCCTCCTCCTCCTCCTTTACTTCCATCTTCTCCTCCTCCTTTTCCTTTTCCTTTTCCTCCCCTTCCTTCTTCTTCTTCTCCTATTCCTCCTCTTCTTCCTTCTTCTCCTCCTCCTCTTCTTCCTTCTTCTCCTCCTCCTCCTCTTCTTCCTTCTTCTCTTACTCCTCTTCCTTCTTCTCCTCCTCCTTCTCTTCCTTCTTCTCCCCCTCCCCCTTTTCCTTCTTCTCCTCCTCCTCCTCCTCTTCCTTCTCCTCTTTCTCTCCCTTCTTTTCCTCCTCCTCTTCCCTATTCTCCTCCCCTTTCTTCTTCTCTTCCTCCTTCTCTTCCTTCTTCTCCCACTCCTATCCCTTCTACTCCTCCTCCTCTTCTTCCTTCTTCTCCTCCTCCTCCTCTTCCTTCTCCTCTTCCTTCTTCTCCTCCTCCTCTTCCTTCTTCTCCTCTTCCTTCTTTTCCTCCTCCTCCTCATCTCACTCCTTCTCCTCTCCCTTCTCTTCCTTCTCTCCTCCTCTTACTTCTTCCCTCTTTCCTTTTCTCCTCCTCTTCTTTCTCCTCTTTCTCTTCTTTCTTCTCCTCCTCCCCCTCTTCCTTTTTCTCCTCCTCCTCCTCCTATTCCTTCTTCTCCTCCTCCTCTTCCTTCTCCTCCTTCTCCTCCTCCTCCTCTTCCTTCTCCTTCATCTCCTCCTCCTCCTCCTCCTTTCCCTCCTCCCCTCCTTTTCCTTCTCTTCCTCCTCCTCCTTCTCATCCTCTTCCCTCTTCTACTCTCCTCTTACTTCTTCTCCCCCTCTTTTCTTCTCCTCCTTTTACTTTTCTTCTTCCTCTTCATTCATCTACTCCTTGTCTTCTCCTCCGTCTCTTCTTCTCCTTCTCTTCTCCTCCTTCTCTTATCCTCCTTTTCCTCCTTTTCCTTCTCCTCCTCCTCCTCCATTTTCTTCTCCTCCTACTCCTCTACCTTCTCTTCCCCTTCCTTCTTTATTCCATCTTCGTTTTCTTTCTCCCCCTCTTCTTTCTCTTTCTTCTTCTTCCCCCTATCTACTCTTCCTCCTTCTCCTCCTCCTCCTCCTCCTCCTTCTGATCCACCAATTACCTCCAATGTTTACTTC
>NC_134813.1:7512653-7517653 GCF_046742065.1 Oratosquilla oratoria
TTTGCAAAGTCTAGATATATTAAATCTATATTGTTTCTTTTGTCATAATTCGAGACAACTGTGTTGTAGAATTCGAGTAAGTTAGTCACGCAAGAACGTTTCCGTCTGAAACCATGTTGGCTATCATTTACCAATGCGCTATCAAGAGAGATATAAGTTGAGTACGATTTTCTTATATTTGTATGCTCAAATTACATACATCTACACGAAATATCGCGTTCAACCCACCTTCGCTATTATATTGCATTTAGCTAGTATGTGCACGGGGGATTGATTATACAGCTACACTGAATGGTTCCCAGCGATCAATTGATATCTCTTTATTCAACCACAAACAACTTTTAATTCCATGCCATCGCAATCGAGACTGAAGAATCGCTCGATGGAGACATTTTGTTGGCAATTGAAACGTGGACGAGCCGAGGATTCGAACCCAGCTAACCCGTAACAAAGTTACAGTGCACGTGGGATAGATTATACATCTACACTGAATGGTTCCCAGCGATCAATTGATATTTTTTTTTATTCAACCACAAACAACTTTTAATTCCATGCCATCGCAATCGAGACTGAAGAATCGCTCGATGGAGACATTTTGTTGGAAATTGAAACGTGGACGAGCCGAGGATTCGAACCCAGCTAACCCGTAACAAAGTTACAGTGACTTAAACCAATGCGCTATCAAGAGAGATATAAGTTGAGTACGATTTTGTATAATCTATCCCACGTGCACATACTAGCTAAATGCAATATCATAGCGGAGGTGGGTTGAACGCGATATTTCGTGTAGATGTATGTAATTCGAGCATACAAATATAAGAAAATCGTACTCAACTTATATCTCTCTTGATAGCGCATTGGTTTAAGTCACTGTAACTTTGTTACGGGTTAGCTGGGTTCGAATCCTCGGCTCGTCCACGTTTCAATTTCCAACAAAATGTCTCCATCGAGCGATTCTTCAGTCTCGATTGCGATGGCATGGAATTAAAAGTTGTTTGTGGTTGAATAAAGATATCAATTGATCGCTGGGAACCATTCAGTGTAGATGTATAATCTATCCCACGTGCACATACTAGCTAAATGCAATATCATAGCGGAGGTGGGTTGAACGCGATATTTCGTGTAGATGTATGTAATTCGAGCATACAAATATAAGAAAATCGTACTCAACTTATATCTCTCTTGATAGCGCATTGGTTTAAGTCACTGTAACTTTGTTACGGGTTAGCTGGGTTCGAATCCTCGGCTCGTCCACGTTTCAATTCCCAATAAAATGTCTCCATCGAGCGATTCTTCAGTCTCGATTGCGATGGCATGGAATTAAAAGTTGTTTGTGGTTGAATAAAAAAAAAAATATATATATATATATATGTATATATATATATGTGTGTATATATATATATATATATATATATATATGTAATATATATTGAAAATATATATGTATATATATTTAGAAAATATATGTATAAGAAAAAAATATATATATAATAAAAATATTATATATATATATATATATATATATATGTATATGTATATATATATATATAATATAATAGATATAATATAATACAATAAAAATATAATATATATAATAGAAGTATATATACAAGAAAAAATATATATATGTAATATACATTGAACGGAGAAGCGTAAACACCAAACTAAATGTGGGGGTCTTAATGCCCGACGTTTCGGACCTAGTGCTAGGACTGTATGATGAGGTACAGTGATCGAAAAGCTCATTATATTTGCCGTTGTTGTAACTGGAAGAAGTAGTTCGCGCTACCGAAGCTGCCCGGGCTCACCTCTCCTCCTCCAATGGGTGAGAGAACCTGGCAACTGGTCACAATCTTACATAAACAATTGTTCAAAATGGTTCTCACATACATTCTTAAAATTCACAAAGAAATAAATGCAATGAAATAAATAAAATACACGTTTGAAGGACAACTAAAAAAGAAAGATACAAATCATGTTAACGAGTACCAAAGAACTAGTCACAACCTTACACAGACAACTGTTCATAGCAATCTTTACATACATTCTTAAATCCAGAAAGAAACAAAAATAAGTACAAAACAGATGCAAAAAAATATACATACTATAACAAAAAGATACAAAACGTGCCACGTTCACACACAAGATCAACTCAACCTTGTATACATATAGGCGTACGCTTTATGTTCATTCACTCCAGACTGTTGGTCACAACCTTGCACAAACAACTGCTTACAATTGTTTTTATTTACATTCAATTTAAAAAATCCAATTAAATACAAACACAAAAAAGGAAATAAATCGTGTCATGTTCATACACATTGTAAACCCAACCTTATAAACACACAATTTTTTTTTTTTTTTTTTTTTTTTAACTTTGTGTTCTCTCGCTCAAGATATTAACAATGGTTACACACTATGTTGAGTCTGTCGTCGTGTTCCTTGTGCCTAGGTAGATTGGATTTAAGTCTTTGTGCCTGTTTACGCTAACCTCTTTTGTCGTCACGCTTCTAGGCATAATATTTTCTTCGAATTGTTTCTGTGCATCATTCTCGCTCCTTCCCAGTCCATATTTTGTTGTTGTTCGCTGATGTGTTTGTAAAGTGCTGAAGCTACATCTTTTCGTCTAACTGCCCGTTTGTATTCTTCTATTCTGGTAACGAATTTCTTCTATGTTTCTCCTATGTAATTTGCATCGCAATCCAAATAGCCAATGCGGTACACTACATCCGCCAGCTGAGTGGGTGCTTCCGGGTCCTTGACCCTGGTTAGGTAGTGATGCAGTGTTGCGTGGCTTGTGTGCTACCTGTATGCTTCTGTCCCGGAGTACCCTGGTTGTTACCTTTGATGCACCTTTAATATAAGGGATTGTGACCCTGTGTCCTGTGTGAGGGGAATGTGTCTTGGTGAGCCGTGTCCTCATCCATTTTCGTACGGTCCGGTTCGGATAACCGTTGGTTCTGAAAACGTCACGTAGGTGCCTTTTCTCCATCCTCACCGCGTCAGACGAGCAGAACTCCTGAGGACAGCACCCCCGTCCCTGAAATTATGGGTGAGGTATATAGACGATGTTTTCGCGGTAAAACAAGAGAGATATTGACCCCCTTTTCACAAGGGGTTCTCCATGGAATTGGAAGTTAATGGGCTACTTCCTTTCCTAGACGTCCCAGTATCACGAGAAGGAGATCACCTCAAGGCCAGTGTATACAGAAAACACACACACACAGGCAGATTACTAAATATCGAAAGCTTCCTCTCGGACTGCCACAAGAAAAGCCTAATCCGCACGTTATGAAACCGAGCACACAAGATCTGTTCCACGGTTGACATGGTGAGGACGGAGAAAAGGCACCTACGTGATGAGTATATATATTTATGTAAGGACTTCATTTCTAAGTAAATTAAAAAGAAAATTAGCTAGTGAGTTGTGTATAAAACGGCGTCCCTCCTGAGCGGGTTAAAACTTAGTAGAGGAGCTTAATCTCCTCAACCACTAAAGTATCGCTAACTAGATCCTTCAACCACTCACTGGTTTAATCATGCCAAGGAGGTAATCTGGAGGAAGAAACCTAATTGTATGTTTGTTTATTTGTTTTTAGTCAAGTGGTCACAACTATTTCATCAAGCATTATATAATTATTGCGTCACAACTGTTTACCTTTGATTTTCTTTCACGCGTGCACGCACATGCGCGCGCACACACACACACACACACACACACACACACACACACACACACACACACACACACACACACACACACACACACACACACACACACACACACACACACACACACACACACACACACACACACACACACACACACATATATACATATATATATATATATATATATATATGTATATATATGTATATATATATTTACTTATATATATATATATATGTATATATATATATATATATATATATATATATACATATATATATTATATTATATATATATATATATATATATATATCTATATAGATGCACACGCTAATTTAGGATGGTAGCAGATCCGTCAGAGTAAAAGTTATTCGTTTTTATTATATATCATTTTATTTTTCTTATACTTCATTTGTTTATTTTATTTATTTGTTTACTTCTCTATTATTATTATTTCTATTTCTATTTGTTTACCTATTCATTTATTTTTAATGGAGATTAGTCTTGAGTCATAAAAGAATATTGTTTGACTCTGGTTCGTGGGAATCCTATTCAAGTCATTGGAATACTGACTTTAAGAAAAATGCATTCATCATTCCATAAAGGGAAGATTGGGGAAGATAGTGAAAATGAGGGATGGTTTAAAAAAGTAAAGATTAATTTTAAGCTAAAAAAATATGCTGCATGACTCTGATCCGTGGGTATGTCGTTCTCTAACCTGAATGAAATCACCTAACGGCAACTGGATCAAAATATACCATTATGGCAATCAAAAGGTTAAACTAAAATGTATTTTTTTTTTCTAATGTTTCCTTAAGATCTTCAGTCGAATGCATTTCCATCGCTCTTTTCCCATTCCATCTGTGTCTAGCCAAGGCTTTTACAGAAAACGAAACACTTTATATTTGGTTACGTCATATTTCCTCCAAATCATATTTGGATTATTTTACAATTCTTTTACCTGTGTCTCCATTCATTTCGTCCTCAGTAAAGGTCGTCTTCATCTAAACTTGGCTGGTGCGCTGTGTGAATGGTGTTCCTTCTTCGTCTTGTATTCCAACACATTTGCTACGTTGGCAAAGTTAATATATTTTCATTCAACTTTAAAAACAGTGGACCGCATGGTAGCCCAGTGGATACCGTCCTGAGCTCATGAGCAAGTGGTCGTGAGTTCGAATCCCGAGACCCGTTGCGGGCTTGCCGCGATGGTTCCCAATAGCCCTGTGGAAGCGACCCAACAGTGTGTGTGTGTGTGTGTGTGTATGTGTGTATGTGTGTGTGTGTGTGTGTGTGTGTGTGTGTGTGTGTGTGTGTGTGTGTGTGTGTGTGT
>NC_134813.1:7522653-7525153 GCF_046742065.1 Oratosquilla oratoria
ACAGAAGGCTCACTCCCTCTCCATTCCAGAACTCTCCCGGAAGAGGCAGAATGTGGCACCATTCCCAGCTCACTGCTTTTTCCAGGATCCGAATACAGGACAGATATAGGACCACTAATTTTACTGGAAGCCTGAGAGATTCGAAATTTTGATTCGCCTTTAGGAAACGTAATTTGATAACGGCCGTTAAACCTGGCAGTGAAATGTAATGTAACGGACGGTAATGATATAAAACTGTATGTATATACATATATATATATATATATATATATGTATATATATATAAATGTATATATATATATATGTATATACATATACATTATATATATACATACATATATGTATATATACATGTATATATATGTATAAATATATGTACATATGTATATATATACATATATATGGAAAGAAATCACAAAACACACTTGATAAACTATTTTTGCAGAAACCACCGGTATCTGTTTTTTCAATTTCCCGGTGGTTTCTGCAAACACACACACACACACACACACACACACACACACACACACACACACACACACACGTATATATATGTATATATATATATATATATGTATATATATATATATGCATATATATATACATGTATATACACATATATATATATACACATTTATATACATATATATATATATATATATATATATATATATATATATATATATATTACAAAGGAGCAGTATCCCGAAAGGAGACCTTTTGGTCCATAACTAGGTCGGATACAAAAAAATATATAGTAATGATAAATATATAGAAAAATAACATAAATAATAATAAATGAAATGTAAATAAATAGGTAAAGTTGAATAATAAAAAACAGTAAATAGTAAATGATAATAAATGAATAGATAAATAGTAATAAGTCATGATCAAATAGATAATAATTAGCAAACAGACAAACAAACATACAAATAAACAATATGAAATAAATGGCAGGCACTACAGCATATTGCTTAGGTATTTATCTAAACCAGGGGTTCCCAAAGTGATCGATATCGATCCCCAGGGGTCGATGAGACAATCCAAGGGGTCGACAAATAGCCAAGGGGTCGAAAGGGGGTCAGTAGATTGCTAAGGGGTCGATATCGACCTCCAGAGGGTCGATGAAATAATCCAAGGGGTTGAAAGGGGGTCAATAGATTGCTAGGGGGTCGAAAGGCAGTCTTTAAAATGAAATGGTTAGCATGAAATTATCCTGTTCTCTTCCTGTACTGAAATAGTGAGAATAATTAATCAACCAACCAATATCTAAACTTAAAGAAAAACCATGTCAGTTCACTCCATTCTGTGTATGTAGGGAGAATCTAACACACACACAACCACATCGTGAGTGAACATCAAGATGACGAGCTTGTGTAATATTATTGGCTTGAATATTACTTATAGTAGTACAATAAAGAATATATGATATAAATATTTATCTTAAAACATATTTTTGTATATGTGAAAGTGTCTGTATCATTATTGGAACGCCGTCACCTTGATGAATGTTGTCATTGAGCCCTTTTATAAAGGATCAAAATGATGATAATAACAATATTGATAACTAAGATTATAATAGTAATAAAAATAATTATAATAATAAGGATAAGGATAATAATAATAATAATAATAATAATGATAATGATAATGATAATAATGATAATAATGATAATTATAATAATTATAATAATTATAATAATTATAATAATTATAATAATTATAATAATTATAATTAATTATAATTAATTATAATTAATTATAATTAATTAATTAGAATTATTTATAATAATTATAATAATAATTATTATAATTATAATTAATTATAATTGATTATAATTAATTATAATTAATTATAATTAATTATAATTATAATAATTATTATTATAATTATAATACTTATTATTATAATAATTATAACTAATTATAATTAATTATAATTAATTATAATTCATTATAATTCATTATAATTCATTATAATTCATTATAATTCATTATAATTCATTATAATTCATTATAATTCATTATAATTCATTATAATTCATTATAATTCATTATAATTCATTATAATTCATTATAATTCATTATAATTCATTATAAATCATTATCATTCATTATAATTAATTATAATTCATTATAATTCATTATAATTCATTATAATTCATTATAATTCATTATAATTCATTATAATTCATTATAATTCATTATAATTCATTATAATTCATTATAATTCATTATAATTCATTATAATTAATTATAATTAATTATAATTAATTATAATTAATTAAAATTATTATAATTATTATTATAATTATAATAATTATTATAATAATGATAACTATAATAACAATTATAATAACAATTATAATAACAATTATAATAACAATTATAATAACAATTATAATAACAATTATAATAATTATTATAATTATAATAACAATTATAATAATTATAATAACAATTATAATAACAATTGTAATAACAATTATAATAACAATTA
>NC_134813.1:7537653-7550153 GCF_046742065.1 Oratosquilla oratoria
CCTTAGGTCAACTCAAACTTTCAATATGAATAACTTGCTAATTTTACCGTACCAAGAGAACCTGCAAAATATTCAAGATATTACACTTAATGGCCATACATGACAAAATAAAGTTCAAGACACCATGGATAACATCATAAGCAATGCTCACATACAGACATAAAGGCATTGGATCCCTTTGAACGAAGATTATAATGGTGTACGGGAGGCCGGGCGAATACGGAGAGGCACTCTTGTTATTTTGAGTCTATGAACGTGCAATACTTCACTCAGTCCCTGGGAAGGATAAAAAGCCCTGAACTTATTGAGATGCAAATTTTCAATCACTAAAAATGGAACTGTAAATCTACATTTAGTTTAGATTGGCGATCAGGCATGCTGTTATAAACATGATCACCAATATCTATTTTAACAAGCGTAGCCTTGTTATACTGGTGTTTCAACATTTTGGACTTGGAGTCAAGTTTTTCTCTCACAGCATCATATATCCTATGCAATGTGTGACATTGGAGTTGACTATAATCATCAAAATTGCAGAGGGGACAATCATGGGAGCCTTTTTTTAACTCCATAGATGACGTAATGATGCGTCTTACCTGTGGAAACATTAGTTGTGCCATTAATGCAAGCACTGACATGAGGAAGCCAATCCTCCCAAGATTCATGGAGGCTACTAGCAACGTGCCTGAGAATGTCCAAAATCTTCCTATTGGTCCACTCTACAAGACCATTAGATGAAGGATAAGCAGTCACGAAGGTTTGAGTGATGCCCTAACTTTTGCAAATGTTTGCTAAAACCTCATTCCTAAATTCACTCCCATTGTCACTTAGGAGCACTAAAGGAGTAGTGTATGGACAAAAAACATGAGAAACTAAAACATGGATAACCCCTGGAGCAGACTTGCTATGTAAGGGAACTAATATCACAAAGCGACTAAAGGGGTCCACACATACAAATACATACACTGAACTCTGAGTACTACGGGGCAATAACAAAATGTCTATATTTATAGTCTGAAAAGGACGAGAAAGAGTAGGGTGCTCTAGAATAGGAGCAGTGTGCGTAGAGCCTTTGTTCTGAGCACAAGATCTACATTGGACTACATGAGTAGTAATGTCCAGTCGCATTCTAGGCCAATAATATTTCTTGCGAGTTATAGCCATAGTATTCTGCCAGCTTTGACTTTATCATCTGTGGTGTGAATACCATGTGACCTAGGAATTGCATGCTAGATTTAAAAAATGAAGGTTTGGGCAACTTTAGTTTCAATCCATCTTCAGCAAAACGTTACAAGACTAGGGACAATTTATGAGAGTGGCTTTCCAAATCCTTGGAAACTAAGATTAAGTCGTCCATGCAAACAAAAAGTCCGTTTCCTACTAGGCCATGAAAAATCGACTTAATCAAGCGTTGGCATGTCAAGGGAGCATTCCGTAACCCCATGGGGGCAACAAAGCTATTCATAATGACCTGATGGAGTCGAGAAGGCCGTGATCTTACGAGACTTCTCCTCCAAGGGAATCTGCTAAAAGCCAGCCTTTAAGTCTAAGGTGGTGAACACCGTGTTACCTATTCCTATGGACTGGAGAGGATCACTTAACATAGGAAAAGGATAATGGTCTGGAATCGTGACCTCATTGACTCGCCTATAATCAATAACAAGACGGAAAGATTTATTTCTTAGGCACCAGGTGGAGCGGTCGGTGAGTTCCAGTCTGAGTGAGACTCTTGGACAACGTCTTCACTTAACAAGACGTCAACCAAGGACTGTGTTACAAGCCGACGAGAGCAAGGCAACCTGTAAGAGGGTATGTATTATCTTTATCATCATCATCATTATTATTATTATTATTATTATTATTATTATTATTATTATTATTATTATTATTATTATTATTATTATAATTATTATTATTATTATTATTATTATTATTATTATTATTATTATTATTATTATTATTATTATTATTATTATTATTATTATTATTATTATTATTATTATTATTATTATTATTATTATTATCATTATTATTATTATTATTACTATTACTATTACTATTATCATTATTATTATTATTATTATTATTATTATTATTATTATTATTATTATCATTATTATTATTACTATTATTATTATTATTATTATTATTATTATTATTATTATTATTATTATTATTATTATTATTATTATTATTATTATTATTATTATTATTATTATTATTATTATTATTATTATTATTATTATTATTATTATTATTATTATTATTATTATTATTATTATTGTTATTGTTATTCACACATACTCCCTCAACCCCCCATCTCCCATCCCCCAACCCATCCCCCATCCCCCATCCCCCATCCCCCATCGCCCCCTCATATTCAATCCCTCTACCTCTGCTTTCTACACCTCTTTTACTAATCCTTCTTCACTCATTCTTTCCATGTGTCTAAACCATCCCAATACTCTTTCATCAACCTTATCTCCCAACTCCCTTTACACCCCTGTTCTCCTCCTCACCTCCTCGTTTCTCACACTATCCAGCCTAGTAACCCCATCATACTTCTCAGACACCTCATCTCACACACATTCAAACTCCTTCTCTCTTCCTCCCTTATGTTCCATGTTTCTGCCCCATACAGTGGTGTCGGCACAATCATTCCTTCATACAATCTCCTCTTAGCATCCATTCCCAAATGTTTATTTCTCATTACACATTTTAATTCCCAAAGCATTTACTCGCCTCTCTCAATCTACATTCTACCTCCACCCCATTCCTCCTTTTCCCGCCGCATTCACACCCAAGTATCTAAAACTAACCACTCCCTCCATTTTCTCTCTCTTAATATTCACTTTCGTCATCCAAGAGGAGCCAAGATAAGAGGGAGGGAGGGGGTTGAATTGGAGTGGAGTATGTGAGGATGAAATGGGTGGGAGTGGATTTTATGCCTTTTCTTTAACTACCTCTCTTGTAAAGGGGAAAAAGGCTTAGATATATGTATGCATTCTAATTTGTTTCTGTTGTGTTAAAAGTCTTCTCTCCGTCTTCGTAATTTTATCGTTATGTGTGGTTTGTTGTTACCTTAAGTTTATTCGTGTTCTTTTTCTTTTTTGTGCGTGTGTTTTTGGTATTTTTCGCTATCTTTTAGTTTCGCTATGTGCGGTTATTTTACCATCTCACATTTTCCCTCTATTGCTCTTTTCCCACCTCTTATTTTCGCTTGATGCTGTTCTTCTTTTACCATTTTTTTCGCTGTTTCTTACTTGTATGTTCTTCCACCATCTCTCATCATATTTATTTGTTGTTTTGCCATATTTTGTTTTCAATATGTTACTTTTGACATTTCTTATTTTTTGCTATACGTTATTCTTTTTTGCTCTATCTTACTTTCGCTATTGCTTTTTTTCGGCCATCATTTAGTTTCAAGATCTGTTGCCATCTTTTCACTATCCGTTATTTTCGCGATCTGTTGCTCTCCTTTTCACCGCCTCTTATTTTCGCTGCCTGTTTCAGATACTTGGTTAAGTGTACGTTTTACTTCAGCCGCCTTCGGTGGCTCGGCTGCGCTCCGTTTTCCTCAACTATGCATCATCCTCTTTAAACGCCTCTATACCTCTCGTTTGGTCTAGTTTCCATGCCATCCTCCTCCTCATCTCCTCTCCCATCACCACCACCCTCCTTCCACCTCCATTGCAATTCTATTCTGTATACCAAGGGACTCTTCCCCTTTATAAGGAGGGTAGCCAAGCCAAAGTCATGTACCCACTCCCATCCATTTCACCACCATCCACCACCCTTTCCTCCTTCTTATCTGAGCTCCTCGTGGATGAAGAATCACCCGTGTCTCCTGTTCACTGTCCGGGTCAGAAGCAATGCAGCAAGACACAGCGCATCCATAGCTAAGAACCCTTTCCCTACCAGAGCTGAAGTGTCGGCTCGCAGCGGAGTGATGATTTTTTTTTTTTTTCGGCCGTAGGAGGGGCTCGAACTCAGATCAATGAGTTTTTCGCACTTCGTGAGGAGATTACCCCATACTATCTAGCTTGTGATTTGATTAGTTTTATTTATTATTATTATTTTTTCTTATACTGATATACTATTACAATGTTTATCTGGGCTCATATCAGATGATTTAATTCATCCTAGAGAACATCAGGACAGCGATAGAGTAAAAACGACTCTATATTTTGCGTCCTGAACTCTCTCTCTCTCTATCTATCTATCTATGTATCTATCTATCTATTTCTATTTCTATCTCTCTCTGGTACAGCAGTTGTGCTATATCTATTTAATCTGTCACTTACATTTCTAGTGTTTCTGTAATGTTCTTCGTTATTATATGTCATACCTACTTTGTAATTCTTTCAAAATCGGTTCTCGCTCTATTTGACTATATCATATATATGATTTTTTTTATAATGGGGCTTGTCTTTTTCTTCTTCTTCTTCTTCTTCTTCTTCTTCTTCTTCTTTCTCTTCCTTTTCTTCGTCGTTTTTCTCTACTTCTTCTAAGACTTCTTTCTCTTCTTCTTCTTCTTCCTCCTCTTCATCTTTTTTCTTCTTCTTTATCTTTTATCCCTTCTTCTCCTTCATCTTCTTTCTCTTCTCATTCTTCATCTTCTTTCTCTTCTTCTTCATCTTCTTCCTTTTCTTCTTTTCTCGGGGTTGTCTCTTCTCCTTATATTTTATTTATTTATTTTTCTCTTGTCTTCTTGATCCTCCTTTCTTCCCCGTGTCTATTTACCTTTTCTCTTTTCATTTCGTCTTGTGTCTTTTCTTTTGTAACATAATATTTCTCTTCCCTTCCTTTGCCTTTACCGCCGTCGCTACCACTTTTTTTTAAACCTCCGTCTGTTGACTTTTCTCCGTTTTCTCAAAATATTTTCATCGATAAAGTTTTTTTTTTTACTCTATTTAGTTCCTTTATTCGCATATCAAGTTCCGCATTTTTTCAACTTTTCTTTTTGTTTCGTCTCAATTTTGTCATTTCCCACACCTTCCGCGTCTCCAACTCACGCACGTCTGTCATCTCCCTCATCTCCTTCACACCCAGTTCTTCATTTCACACTTTCATCTTTTCCTCCTTTTCCTTCTCCTCCTTCTTCTCCTTCTTCTTCTCCTCTTCCTCTTCCTCCTCCTCCTTCTCCTCTTCTCACTCTTCCTCATTCTCCTTCTGCCTCCTCTCCCTCTTTCTCCTCCTCCTTCTTCTCTTCCTCTTCTTCCTCCTCGTCCTCCTTCTCCTCCTCCTTCTTCTCCTCTTCCTCCTCGTCCTCCTTCTCTTCCTCTCCCTCCTCCTTACCTCCTCCTCCTCTTCCTCCTCCTCCTCCTCCTCCTCTTCCTCTCCCTCATCCTTCTCTTCTTTCTTCTCCCCTTCCTCCTCATCCTCTTCCTCTTCCTCCTCCTCCACCTCCTCATTCTCCATCGGGTCACCTTCTTCGTCTCTTAGTTTTCCTTCTGTGTTGTACAATGCGAGGCTAATTTTGGAACCTCGCTTCTCCTTGTGCGCACTCGCTTAGCATTGGGTTCGAATCCCGTACTCCTCTCCGATTCTAAATTGCCTATCCCAACAATCCTTAGAGCTCTTCATAAGGCAAAGGTGGCGGCTTCGGCCGCAGCTACTCGGTGCTTCCTGACGTAGGATCCTCTTCTTCTTCTTCTTCTTCTTCGTTTAACCCTCTTCACATCCTCCGTCGTAGTCGCCCCGCGGTGTCCATCTACCTCGTGTTTTCGAGTCACAAGTCTTTTCCTTCTGCTGCAGTCTTCGTCTCTCTGTTCTCCGTCGCTCTTCGACCCACGAAAGACCACTTGAGGGAGTCTTCAAGTCTTACGTACCACCTTTTCTCCTGGTCTTCCATTTCCAATAGACAAAAAGTTAATCGGCGCTCTTAAAAAAAAATCCTTTACCTCTGGTCGGGGCTCAAAATAGGAATTTGAAACACGCGAATGTTGATAGAATTTATTACAGAAAGAAAAATTCTCACAAAAATGTCAGTCCGAGGTTTGGTATTAGAATGTTTGGGTCGAAATGTTTGAGAGTTGAAAAGTGTGTGGGAACAGTCGAAGAGAAGAATGTGGGGGTCTATTACGCCAGGAGGTGCTGAGTAGCTGCTGCGGCCGAACCCATCACCTTTGCCATATGATGCACTTTAAGGACAGTTGGGGCAGGTAAGAGACAGTCTCTGCTGGGAATCGGAGAGAAGTGCGGGAATCGAACCCACAACAAAGCGAGTGCGAGACCAGCATGTTTCCGATTACGCCACTAGTGGACAGAGGATATACATCCAGAAAATCTCGCGCGCGCGTGTGTGTGTATGTGTGAGTGTGTGTGTGTGTGTTTGTATTTTACCTAGTTGTATTTACCTAGTTGTATTTTGCGGGAAGGGGAGCTACGCTCGTGGAGTCCCGCCTTTGTATTTAGCAATGTCTAGTTTGCTCTTAAACTCATGAATGGTTTTTGCGCACACTATTTCATTGTCCAGTGTGTGTGTGTGTGTGTGTGTGTGTGTGTGTGTGTGTGTGTGTGTGTGTGTGTGTGTGTGTGTGTGTGTGTGTGTGTGTGTGTGTGTGTGTGTGTGTGTGTGTGTGTGTGTGTGTGTGTGTGTGTGTGTGTGTGTGTGTGTGTGTGTGTGTGTGTGTGTGTGTGTGTGTGTGTGTGTGTGTGTGTGTGTGCGTGTGTGTGTGTGTGTGTGTGTGTGTGTGTGTGTGTGTGTGTGTGTGTGTGTGTGTGTGTGTGTGTGTGTGTGTGTTTACCTAGTTGTATTTTGCGGGAAGGGGAGCTATGCTCGTGGTGTCCCGCCATTGTATCTCACAGTGTCTAGTTTGCTTTTAAACTCATGAATGGTTTTTGCGCATACTATTTCATTATCCAGTTTGTTCCAAGTGTCCAAAACTCTATGTGGAAAACTGTTTTTCTTCAGTTCTCTTCTATAGCTATGTTTTTTTTCTTTCCATGTCCTCTTGTGTTTCTCTTGTCCCAGTAAAGTAAGTCCTCTCTATCAAGTATCTCTGTGCCTTACATGATTTTGTAGATGGTCAATAGGTCACCTCTCTCTCTTCTGTGCTCCAGTGTCGGTAACTCCAGTTTAGCCAATCTCTCCTCGTATGATAGGTTTGCACGTGCAGGTGCCATTTTTGTAGCTGCTCTTTGGATTCTTTCTATTTTCTTTATATTCTTTTTGGTACTGGGGGGACCACAATGTCGCCGCATACTCTAGTCTAGGCCTTATCAATGTAACCAATATTTTTTTTATCATGTCTTCGTCCAAGTATGCAAATGCCACTTTTATTGATCTTAGCAAGTTGTAAGTCTCCCCGACAATTTTGTTAATCTGTTTATCATAGGACAAGTCGTTTGTGATAATTACTCCCAAGTCTTTTTCGGTTCCTACTTTCTTTACTTCCTTGGTTCCAATTGTATATTTTCCTGATATTTTTTTTGTGCGTGTGTGTGTGTGTGTGTGTGTGTGTGTGTGTGTGTGTGTGTGTGTGTGTGTGTGTGTGTGTGTGTGTGTGTGTGTGTGTGTGTGTGTGTGTGTGTGTGTGTGTGTGTGTGTGTGTGTGTGTGTGTGTGTGTGTGTGAGTGTGTGTGTGTGTGTGTGTGTGTGTGTGTGTGTGTGTGTGTGTGTGTGTGTGTGTGTGTGTGTGTGTGTGTGTGTGTGTGTGTGTGTGTGTGTGTGTGTGTGTGTGTGTGTGTGTGTGTGTGTGTGTGTGTGTGTGTGTGTGTGTGTGTGTGTGTGTGTGTGTGTGTGTGTGTGTGTGTGTGTGTGTGTGTGTGTGTGTGTGTGTGTGTGTGTGTGTGTGTGTGTGTGTGTGTGTGTGTGTGTGTGTGTGTGTGTGTGTGTGTGTAACACCTTTGGAGATATCTCTGATCTGGTTGCTGAAGCTTAAGCTCAATTCAAAGGAATCAAGAATAGTTTCTCTTTACCTTTCCAAAACCAAACGTGAGGTGAGTTCCTTATGTCTCCTCTTTGTTCCAACATCAAATGTTTCTAGAATTTCCAGAATTTCCAGAGACCCATGAACACATCACTCGTGGCATCATCGGAACCGTACTGGTTCGAATCCCGCACTTCTCTCCGATTCCCAGGAGTGATCTTCCCCAACATTCCCCAAAGCGCATCATAAGGCAAAGCTGACGGCTACTCAAAGCCTCCTGGTGTATGCTCCTCACCTTTACCACACCTTATCGATTAATTTATGTACTTCGTTCACGTTTTGTTCCTCTGTCTCATCTCCATATTTTGGAACCAAAATGTCATTCTCATAAACTACACACACACACACACACACACACACACACACACACACACACACACACACACACACACACACACACACACACACACACACACACACACACACACACACACACACACACACGCACGAACAGGGTTGAAAAAATCAGCATCAGTGCACTGCGAGCCGGTACTCCAACTCTGATGGGCAAGGAGTTGGGGGATATGTGTACGTGTGTAAAGGTCACAGCAGTACCCATATATCGGACCATATATGAGCTCTGAGCTCAATGGGAAGGTAATAGCTGCCGATCACGAGTCCAACACGTGATCCAAGACCATAGTGGTGATGGTACCTGAATGTGGCGGTCCTATAAGATGGAGAGTGAAGGTAAAAATCTTTTAATCTAGAACAAACATAAAATTTTAGCAAAGATTGACTAGCTTTTGGTTTTACTATTTAACTACTCAGGAAAATTCTCTCATTTAAATAAAATCATCTGACGACAGTAAAACGTCTTAATAGAGGCGATATGGTGCTAAGCAAATAAATTAATAAACGAGTAAATAAAAATAACTAAATGAATAAATGAATAGATAAATTGAATTTGCCATAGAAAAAAATACTTGTCTTTATAGCTAGATATGATAAACAAATAAACTAATAAATAAAAAGAAACGCATGAATGAATGAATGAATAAATTTAATTTTGCCATAGAAATGTGAATAGAATTTCACAGCTCATACCACGCTCGTTTAACTTTTGCTAAACTATTAATAACCACAAAAACACTTCACAAATCCATACACGCTTAGAATATTTTTTAGCGTAAAAGATATGCACCAGAGATATATTTAATTCATTCTAAATGCTAAAAGGAATTATTGTAAAATTGTCTAAATGAATGAACATGTTTCCCATAAGGAGAGATGTTTTGAATGAGGGAGAGGGAGAGGGAGAGAGAGAGAGGAGTGAGAGAGGTTGTATTCCGACTATGATACCCAGCGCTTCTATCCTTGGGGACAGTATGACGCCAATCTTAAAGGAATGTTGCGTGGCTCTGGTCCATATGGGTGTCAATAAAGCTTTTAACGTATTGACTGCGTAACGTCTATGGAGTCAACACTCCATACACAGAGGGAGAGAGAGACGTAAGGACAACACAGGGCAAAAGTGACGGCTTTGTCCGCAGCTACTCAGCACCTCCTGGCGTAGGCTTTTCGTCTTCTTCACTTGTGCAGTATGTAGCGTGCTATTCACGGGTACTTTCCATTCCTATTCATTTCCCTTTCAGTGTCTCTTGTCTTGGTTCATGAGCTCTATTTAGTCCATTCTCTGGCCTCAAGTTCCTTCCCCGTACGGTCTCCAACCCCCTTCCTCCTCCACACTTCATTCTGTAACTTCTTTCTGATTTCCCTTCGTCAGGTACTTCCCTTCCGTTCCCTCCCCTTCCTTTCTCTTCCCTCTTCTCCCCTTATCTTCCCTCCCTTTCCCTCCTCCTCTCTCCCCTTCCTTTCTCTTCCCTCTTCTCCCCTTCTCTTCCCTCCCTTTCCCTCCTCCTCCCTCCCCTTCTCTTCCCTCCCTTTCCCTCCTCCTCCCTCCCCTTCCCTCCTCCTCCCTCCCCTTCTTTTCTCTTCCCTTCCCTTTCCTCCCCTTTCTTCCCCTTCCCTCCTCTTTCCTCCTCTTTCCTTCCATTCCTTTCTCTTTCCTCCCCTTCCTTTCTCTTCCCTTCCCCCCTTCCTTTCCCTCCCTTCCTTCAACCCTTCCTTTCCTCCTCTTTCCTCCCGTTCCCTCCTCTTCCCTTCCGTTTCCTCTCCTTTCCTTCTCTTCCCTCTCCTTACCTTCCCTTCCCCTCTTTCCCTTTCCTTTCCTTTCTCAGTCAGACTTGCTTTCTTTTCGAGTCACTTTCTCGTGTTGATGTAACTTCCTTTCCTTCATACCATCTCTCATGATGATCCACCTTCCCACTTTTCGTTCTTCGCTTTTCTCTTTGTTCCACGTCTTGCTCTTCCCTTTCTTCTCTTTATTCGTCGTTTATCTCCTTACATTTCTCTTCTTTATTTTTGTTTTCATGAGCGATCTCTTTATCTGATACTTCTTATCTTCTTTTGAGAATCCTTCGTAATATATTCATATGTTTTTTTTAATACTTTTTATTTAACTCTTTTCCTACTGTACATTCTTTATACCATCATCATGTTTTCTATATCCCCTTTTCTTTTTCGATTCATCCTTGTATTTTTTTCTTATCTGGCTGTCTACCATTATCTCCGCTCTCGATCCTCATCTCTCTCCCCTTGTACAGCGGACTCCTTTTCTTCTCCTTATCCATTCCCCTTTACCTCTTCCTCCTCCTCCTCCTCCTCCTCTTCCTCCTCCTCCTCCCCTCCTTCCCTTATTCACTTATCTCATTCTTTCCGCACTCTGCTCTTCTCCCTTCGCGAGCAAGGAAAAGAAAAGAATGGTTTGTTTGATGGGTGAGTATAAGGGGAGAGAATGATTGGTTGTCGGGACTGTCCATCTTCCCTCTTCTCCCTGACTTCCCCCTCATCCCTTCTCCCCCCCCTTCCCCCATCTTTCCCTTCGCTGTTTGTCTTAGCCTCTTTCCCTCTCCATTCTCATATATCCTCCTGCATGCACCTTCTTTCTTTCACTCTCTTTCTGCTTTTACCTTCTTCCTACTCCACCTTATCCCTGCTTCCTCTTTTCTATCCTTCAGGTCTTCCAGGGTCTTCGGTCTTCTAGTCACTGAGTTCCCTGACGACCCTATACCTTGTCCCTTCCTCGGCCTTGTCCTAACACAAGTCTGCCCTGCCTTGACGCATCATATCAATTTATATTCTTATAGAAATCAATGTTACATTTATTAATTAACTTGTCCTGTCGGCTAATGGATGACCGTCACTCGTAGCATTACGTTACTGTGGTAGAGGAGGGAGTGAGAGTGTCTGGAAGACCGACTATGGGAAGGAGTGAGGAGAGACTAACAAAATGAATGGGAATTCCAATCAGTTGATAAAAACGGTGGCAGTGATTGGGCTGGTTCGGTGACGAGGTGCCTGGGCTATTGATGCGTAGGGAGTGTAAGCACAATATTACAGAGATAAAGAGGACAAGGCTGTCTGGAAAGAGAAATGTGGATGGTGAAGGATAAGTGATGAGAGAATGTCATAGGGAGAATGGGAACATATTAACGAATGGTGGATGATGAAGGTTTAGTCAGGGTGGATTAGTCAATGCAAAAGTGGAGAGGTGGATGAGGAGAGTCAGTGCAAAAGAGGAAAGTGGGGAGAGGTTGGGTGAAGGAGAGACATTAATCGACCCGCGAGGTTGATTAATGGCGAGGACAGGACGGGTCGGCCTTGCAAGAAAAGTATAACTAATAGCTTGTTAGCCAGAACCCCCTTGCAGAAATTGACGAACACGAGCATGAAGCAGTTGGCCAGGTAGCCGCGTTACCTTGTGGCGTGTCGATGGTTAAAAAGATTTGGTCTTGTCGAAAGGAAGTTAGTTTGCATGGAACTAAGTTAAGGGGGGAGGGCTGAGTTAAAGGGAGCGTTGGGGTTAAAGGTGGCAACAAACAGTGGGTGGGAAATTGGAAGCAAGACAGGATCATAAGTTGGGAAATGTGTACGATCAATAAGGTCGGGAATTGTAAGTTGCGAAAAAAGCAAGTGAAGAACTTACAGAAGCTTTTAGAAGCTTGTGAAGGAGCCACACGGGAGGCTAATTTAAGGAAAGTAGGACGACAAGAACACACGGGAAGAGTTTATAAAGATGAGAATATGAACGAGGACCATATCTTTTCATACAACAGAGAAATGATTACAAAGGATTACAAAGGAGAAGCATGCAGACAGGAGACCTTTTGGCCCATAACTAGGTCAGATGTGGAAAGAATTATAATAATGATAAATAAATAAAATCATAAGAGTATAAATAATAACAAATAAAATGACAAATGCATAGGTATAGTAATACCTATGTTTTGGAAAGAAATTAAAAGAGGAAGAGGAGGCGAATCAAGTAGAGAAGAAAAGGTAAAAGGTGCAGATGGAGAGATGATAATGGAAGAGAAGGCTGTGAGAGGAAGGTGGGCAGAGTATTTTAGGGAGTTGGTAAATGTGATGGAGGATAGGGAGGGAAAGGTAGATGTAGTGGTAAGCGCTAAGAAAATGAGAGTGATGAGTGAGGAAAATGGAGGAGAAATAAGGAAGGATGAAGTGAAAGCGGCTGTTAAGATGATGAGAGCAGGCTAGGCACCT
>NC_134813.1:7555153-7562653 GCF_046742065.1 Oratosquilla oratoria
CAGTATACTGTAAACTGCATATCATAATAAAAATATTTTCCCTCATTTAACTAGACTAGATGAACTCATATTATTCTCTAGACTTAGAAAAAATATATAATCTCTCCCGTGAGAGTAACCACCTAAATATAAACCAGCTGTCAGAGAGAGTGGATTGATTTCCAACACATCTGTTAAAATAGCCCTGCGATGGACGAAAATATGTATATGTATATATGTTGCTAAGGTGTGTAGGTGCGTGGTAGGACAGGCTCATCGTGGTGGAGGTGGGTGACGACTGAAATAGGAAACGACCGATGCTGGGCAGAGTCCCCAGCGGAATCGAAGCGGTTCTCGGTCAACGGGAGTTTATAGCTGGTTTTGCAGATTCGATGCCGTCCGCCCGAAAATGGGTTTTTCTTGGATTATATTTTCATTGAAAGTGCCTCTTTTAGGGTTATAGTGCTAATGTGTGTGAAATGACCTCTGGTGCGATAACCTTTTTGCTTAAGTTAGTGGTCATATATCAGGAATTAGGACAATAGATTTGAAGTTCATAGAAGTCTTGGAAGAGTCTGTGAGTTATCTGAGACTCGCAATACCATTATACATAGCATATTAGTGTGTGTGTGTATGGATTTCCTGATATAAGACTACATGTACTTCAGTGGTTCCACTTTAGGTCTGGGGTGGTCTCATTATTACATTTATTTGTGACAATAAATTTACAGATTCGATTTGACTGACTTGTTTGGTTTACCGTCACGAACTACCCCTCCTCAAGGTGGCGAGGACGGTGACACCTTACGGAAAGCTTAATGAAGCAAGGAACTCGATGCTGTTTGTCCCTACCACGAACTCACTTTTTTGTTGAGAGTGCTCGACCAGTCTCCATTCCTACCTTCACTCAAGATAGCGACGCTTTACCCAGCTCATCCAGTGAACATTGCAAGTGTATAAATTAATTTTCATTTGTTGTAACAGAAAATGTGGAACTGGAAATTCGTGAAGTGATTGATGTAATTGATTGATATATTTGCTTTAGATCCACCGTGCTCTCAACCTGAGTGATCGATAGTGGTCGATTGGCGTTAAGTAATGCATACCTGCATTATCTGTCGGAACTTCTACTCAGTCCAAAATACAGTGTCACAATATCATTACGTAAAAATAGGGACCTCTTGAAAATACGCATCATCCCCCAAGAAAAAAAAAAAAATAATAATAATAATAATAAATCATTGATATAAACATTATTGCTAACATTGAAATTATGTTAAAATCTCAAAATATTTTCATCGGTTTAACCTGGTTGAAACTATAAATAACAGGATTATCAAAAAATGGTAACGAAAAGAACATGCTACCCTGATAACCTCCTTCCCCACCTTGGGGGTCACGATCCCAACCCCCCACCACCCCCACCTTACCCTCATATGGGATCACTTAGCAATGTTCTCAAATTAAATTGAAGTGAATCTCATTATCCCATTCCGACGCAGTGGGAAGTGAGAAACCCCTGGTCAGGCTAAGTCTTGCCAGTTGCGGCAATTATTATTATTATTTTATTAATTTATTTTTATTTTCTACATTATTATTACTATTATTGTTTTCATAAGGCCGACTTTGGGTCCCCTCCCCGCCTGGCCAAGGCTATCGGGACTCGAACTCACGACCACCTGCTCGTGAGTTCAAGACGGTATCTACTGCACTGTGCCACCGCGGAGTCCTTATTACCAAATTAGCATCTAATTTGATATAACTAGTATAATATTTACCTATTTTTATTGTCTTTATTCGTACCTTGAATTATCATATTTCATTTGGTTATTAATTATTCTTTGGGTTTCAAACTATGGCCTATGATATACAATTACAACATTAAAAACAGTCACAACAAAGTAATGTCGTAGCACATTGGTAAAATAATACTAATGACCCACTTTCGGAGAAGAATAAGCGAAAGTAAAAAGATCCGTCTATTTCCATCACTAATTTTGATCCTTCTTCATCTGCTGAAGAGGATCACAGTTAGTGATCGAAATATACGGATCTTTTTACTTTCGTTTATTCTTCTCCGAAAGTGGGTCATTAGTGTTATTATAAATTATAAAGTGTTTATAATCACTGGGATCGCGGTTATTCATAAGGCTGTTCATGATAGTGTCGTCGTATAGTTAAGACGAAGGATAGTGAAGAATGATCTAGAAACAAATAAATGAATCATGCTGAGCAAGGACAGGCGTCGAAAGTGTCGAAGAGCTTCAGCATATGCTGCTACATGTCACGTTAAAATGTCAGGAAACCTAAGAGAAGGTATAGTTAATTAACCCGTTTAGAAACGATTGATGTAACGGGCACATCTTTTGACATATTGGAATCTTGAATGAAAATCGTATTTTACGTCATTGTGACCTTGACTTTCGACTTAGACCTAAAAAAAAAGGATAGGGTTCTTCCTTAGAATCCTTTTTATAAGGAACCATAGTATGTTTATGATCAAAGCAAGTTAAGAGACCAAAACGTGCATGACAACGTTACAGACAGAAAAACGTCTAACTGAACAAAGTAACATAGTTGTACTTTCGACAACTAAATAGCATTTATAGAAAAATATCCTCAATAGAATACGTTGTGGATAGAGCGTTCTTCTGTTTGCATGTTGTGTCATTGTACATCATGGTCACTTTGTATTTACATCAGACTTGCTAGTATCGCGAAGGGAGGAGCCTGAATGAGATGAAGACGAGGTACTCTTTTCACGCAGATAGGCAAGAGCATTAAAATCTCATAACTGCCTCAGAACAGCCGGAAACAATTACAGTTATGTCTTCTTCAAGACCGATCCTCATCCGAGTGTGAGGTTGGAGTCGGTGACGCTTCGAAAGTGCGGAGACAGCAAGAGAAGAAGAAACGTCTTTTTTTTCAACTACGTATATGGAAAGTCATCTAAAACAGAAACCCCAAAAATGGAAACTCATCCAAAATGGAAACCGTGAATAAGGGAATTCATCCAAGACGGAAAGCGCGAAAATGGGAACTTGTCCAAAACAGAAACCGCGAAAATGGGAAGTCATCGAAGACATAAACCGACAGAACTATGTGTTAAGCAACGATGGAAATAATCTTTTTGTCTCCATAAGGAGAATTTTTCTCTTAGTGCAAGCTCTCCTTCGGCCGACGATATTTTATGAGAAAGTCAAAGAAGAGACATAAACTGACACCAGATGCCTAAGACCAGACAGAGTCCCAGGAAGCCCTCCAGACACCCAGAACTAAAAATCTAACAAGCTTCTTTGACCACATGCAGAACTCCCTTAAGCTTCTTCGAAGTTTTAGAAGCCATAAGAAGACGTCTCAGGTTTTGGGTCCTTTGGAAGTGTTCTTCAGCAGTTGTGGTACTTCAGGACTGACACCCAAAGCCTCTGAGGGTATTACTTTGAAAGGAAACAGCTTAGGGCGTGGTAGGACTGTAGAAGAGCAACCAAGCGTAATTAGAGATTGAGACAAGTCTGTTGATGTCTGAGATTATTCTCCTCCTTCGAGAGGAAGAAGAGGGGATCCTACTGCAGCAAGGATCTTTCGTCAGAATGAGAAGGAACGACCTGGATCTGTACTAAAGGCCTTAGCGTCCAGTAAGTACCCGAATAAAGAAGTACTGTATATGGGTGTATGTATATATCTATGTATGTACGAGTATTTATGTGTCTATGTATGTACAGTATATCCGGTGAATACCCTAATAAGGTAATGCAGTGTATATATGTAAGTATGTATGTATATATGTATGTATGTATGTATGTATGTATGTATGTATGTATGTATGTATGTATGTATGTATGTATGTGTGTATGTATGTATGTATGTATGTATGTATGTATGTATGTAGATATGTATGTATGTATGTATGTATGTTTGTATGTATGTATGTATGTATGTATGTATGTATGTATGTATGTATGTATGTATGTATGTATGTATGTATGTATGTATGTATGTATGTATGCATATATGTATGTACGTATGTATGTATGTATGTATGTATGTATGTATGTATGTATGTATGTATGTATGTATGTATGTATGTATGTACGTATGTGTTATGTATGTATTTATGAATGCACATACTTCTAGAGACCTGGAGTATAGTTGATCAGAGCAATGACCAGTTGATCTCTACTGCATTGCTTCTGTTCAGTCCTCATTTATAACTTATGGAAGGTTTCTTGGAAGTAGATAGTTAATTTAGATGATTAAGCACCGTTTTTGTAAAACAGGAAAGTTATCACGAAGAAGAAAATGAAACAAGTGAAAAAACCCTTTAAAAAGAATGAGAATATATATATACATATATACATACATATATGCATATATATATATATATATATATATAGGGGTGTGTGTGTGTGTGTGTGTGTGTGTGTGTGTGTGTGTGTGTGTGTGTGTGTGTGTGTGTGTGTGTGTGGGTGGGTGTGCGTGTGTGTGTATTTGTATATATATATATATATATATATATATATATATATTATACATATATATATACATATAAATATATATATATATAAATATATATATACATATATATATACATATATATATCAAGGACCACTATTACATAGGACGTGCGCACCCAGATCCCTGGGTCTGCTAGCGGAGGCCTTTGGTTTCTTTGTAACCTATATCAAAACTAGAAACCTAACATTGTATATAGTACAAATATATCAACTATTTACTTATTCAATGCAGTATAAGTTAATATAAACGTTTATAGTGAAATAAGAACCTATTTCTAAGGAACTTTTATGTTTAGAAATGCCAATTTCAGCCGGATTTAACAGGTATTATTGGATGAAGTTAGTGGACACCAGGGTTGGCGATTTTATTATTTTTTTATCTGTTTAAAAATATATAAAATATATATTTTTGTTAAATAAGATTTATTTGATTTAAATAGATTTTTTTTATAGATTTTAAATTTTGTGGGATTGCTATCTGATATGCGATCTGATGGCTAAAGGACATTTTTAGCATAACAATATAAGGAGCAGTGTTATATAGACTTGCCACAAGTATACAAGGAACGGTATAAGCCAACATGTAATATATATATCACTGTGCAGCCCACAACAAGTTTCAAGAAGATTCTTGTTGAAACTTGTTCTAGGTAAGCAGCTTCTCACTGAGTCAGTTGCTGCTTTGGAATCAACCAGGAAGGATGTCTTCTGGACCTGGCAGAGTGGTTCCTGTAAGCAGAAAAAATGATCCTGTCCGGAATTATTTTGAAAAACTACCAATAACTTCTGGCAAAGGGTACCGAGCTAAATGCAAAGACTGCAGCCAGGAACTACAGGGCATTGTGCCAAGATTAAAATCTCACAGAGATAAATGCCAAGGTCAGCCACAGCATACAGAAGAAGAAATTGATGACCCAGGTTAATAATTTTACTTACATTGTGTGTATTTCTCCCTTTTCATACGCAACTATATAAATTTGGTGAACAATGGAGAGTATGTGCAATAAAAATGTGAAGGTCTAAAGAGATGAAACTTCAACTTCATTACTTCTAAATTTGGGTAATGACTATATCAATATAATATACTGTATCCACTCAACTTTGGGGCCTAGATGATTGTTATTCATTTCATTCAACATTGTGTAATATATTTCATAGGTTCCATTAGAATTCAGCCCACATGGGATTTAGCCCAATGGGATTTAGCTTAACCTAACCCAAGTAACCCATTATTTTTAGTGAATTTAAAAGTAGACTGAATCCTGTGTGGGCTGAATTCCAAGCCCACCTATTTCATATCCTGTTAATTATTTCCAAATAATTTAGTGGCTTGTGTGAATATGATCATTATCTAAAAAAATAACTACTGTACTCAAAAGTAGCCTAAATCACACTGTATTCATTCACTTATTTATTCATTTATAAATTATGCAATATGCTAAAATTTTCTGTTTCCATTTCAGGATCTGTATCAACAGCTTCAATCCCTTCATCATCGGCTCCACTTGAATTATCTGCAAACCTGACTCCACCATTAAAAAGGTCACTATTAGACTCCTCCACATGCGCCACTTCTCCTAAATCATTTTCATCTAAAAGAAAGTCATCAACATCTCTGGACAGATTTATCATAAAAACTTCAGCCTCTCAAAAGGAAAATATCGACAAAGAAGTTGCAAGAATTATATTTGCTACAAATTCACCATTTCGTCTTGTTCATCATCCTCAGTTTCTCAAGATGGTTCAGAACCTGAGGCCAAGTTATATTCCTCCATCCAGAAAAGATATTGCTGATAAGTACTTGGATCTTGTGTATGAAAAGGAATATAAAAAGTGTGCAGATGACCTGAATAATGAAACTGTATGTCTTTCAATTGATGGGTGGTCTAACATCCATAATGAGCCCATAATATATGTCACTCTAACAACATCCACTGGTCAGATTTATTCTGTTGACACAATAGACACATCAAGAAAACCTCACACTGCTGACTATCTTCTACAACTTGTACAAAATTCGATCAAGAAGGCTGAACAAGATTTTGGTTGTCACATTGGAAGTGTCGTGACAGACAATGCAGCAAACGTCACCAAGATGAGAAAACTCTTAGAGGAATCGAGTGAACTTGAGCATACCGTCCTCGCATACGGCTTATACCGTTCCTTGTATACTTGTGGCAAGTCTATATAATACTGCTCCTTATACTGATATGATAGAAATGTCCTTTAGCAATCAGATCGCATATCAGATTGCAATCTCGCAATATTTAAAATCTATATAAAAAAAGCTATTTAGATGAAATAAATCTGATTTAAGTAAAAAAAATGATTTTTTATATTAAAAAAAAAAAAAAAAAAAATCGCCCACATTAGTGTCCACTAACCTCATACAATAATACCTGTTAAGTCCGGCTAAAATTGACATTTCAAAGCATAACAGTGCCTTAAAAATAGTTTCTTATTTCACTATAAAAGTTTATATTAACTTATACTGAATTGAATAAGTCAATAGTTGATATATTTGTCCTATATACAATGTTAGGTTTCTAGTTTTGATATATTTATCCAATATAAAATGTTAGGTTACAAAGAAAGCAATGGCCTCCGCTAGCAGACCCAGGGATCTGGGTGCGCACGTCCTGTGTAATAGTAGTCCTTGATATATATACATATATATATATATATATATATATATATATATATATATATATATATATGTGTATATATATATGTATATACATCTACACTGAATGGTACCCAGTGATCAATTGATATCTTTATTCAACCACAAACAACTTTAATTCCATGCCATCGCAATTGAGACTGAAGAATCGCTCGATGGAGACATTTTGTTGGAAATTGAAACGTGGACGAGCCGAGGATTCGAGCCCAGCTAACCCGTAACAAAGTTACAGTGACTTGATAGCGCCTACATACACATAGGTTAAAAACATACATACATACAAACACATAGATAAATTTATATATACATTATATATATATATAT
>NC_134813.1:7570153-7587653 GCF_046742065.1 Oratosquilla oratoria
ATTAATGTAGAACAATACGCCAGTATAGGACAAAATATAATTTTAGAATACGATATCTGTAGAGGACGAAATATTACATTAGGATGTGATGTCAAAAGACAAAATATCACGATGGGATGTAATGACAGTGAAGGACAAAAGATCACAATGTGATTTAATGATAGTGGAGGACAAAATATCACGATGGGATGTAATGATGCTGGAAGATATAATCTCAGTGGAGGACAAAATATAATTTTTGGAAGAAATGCCAGACAGAATGTCAATGAATGTCAAAATATCACGATGGGATGTCATGACAGTGGAAGACAAAAGATCACAATGGGATGTAATAAAAATGGAGGAAAAATATCACGGTAGGATATAATGTCACTGGAGGACAAAATATAATTTCAGGAAGGGATGCTGGACAGAATATCAATGTACGACGGGAAGTCGGTGTGAATCGCGGTGACGTTGGGGGATAAGGTATACAAAGGAGATTGGATGACCGTGAGCGACCAGATGTCCGTGATGGGGGAAATGTTAATTTTGATGGGAGAAATGTTAATGAGGCACTGAATATCAATGAAGGACCAAATAGTAATATAGAGCAAAGTGTTAATAAAAAAAATCTTTAATGCAAGACATGATATTAAAACTCAAAATGTGTCAAAAAGAAATATTCTCGAGTTTCTTAAAACCATGCCCGTAGTATTAGGAACAAATTTCAAGAAATACAGGTGTATGTCAAAAGCGAAAATTTCGATATGATAGGAATAACCGAGACATGGTTAAATGGTACAGAGTTCGAAGCTGAATTTAATATTCGGGATTTAAACACTTTCATCAGGATAGAAACCACAAGAAAGGTAGGAGTGTTCTGTTGTACGTTAAAAACAATGTCCATGTTTGTGTTTTAGAGAAAGTGAAATAGGATGCATATGATAGTTTGTGGGTTGAGTTAAGCCAAATAAATGGACAAAAATTAATGTAGGTGTAATATATAGGCCAAAGACATTATCATTAGCAAACGACAAACTGTTATTTCAAGAACTGTCTAGTTTCTGCAACCGGGATTTATTGATAATGGGTGATTTCAATTTTACTGACATTGATTGGATGACCCTTGAACATGGCCATATAGGTAGTCGCTTGATTGATTTTCTTGGTGACAATTACTTAATTCAGCATGTAAAAGAGCCCACAAGATATGGAAACTTGCTCGATCTATTGATCACTAGCCGCGAAAGCATGGTAACTGATGTAGAAGTCGGTGAATCTGTTGCAAATAGCGATCACAACTTAGTTAGATTCAAACTCCTAAACAATTTTAGAATAGATACTTGTGTTTCTAAAATACCCGATTTCAGTAAAGCTCAGTCCATAGGACTACGTCAGGAGCTTCAGCTTACAGATTGGGAGGCAAAATTAAGCGAAAGACCTGTAGATCAGTTGTGGGAAATATTTCAAAATACGCTCACTAAGATGATTCATACTTACATTCCTTTTAAGGACAGACGTCCCCCAAATCAGGCTCGCCCAAAGTGGCTCGACAAAGAAACTGAAAAAAGTATTGCTAAAAAGAGACAGGCTTATAAGAAATATAAGCGCTCGGGTGCATCTAATGACTATGAAAGTTATGTATCAATACAGAAAGATTTAAAAAAGACAATAAAACGAAAACGACAATACGAAATGATTATCACTGATAAATCCAAAGAGAATCCCAAAGAATTCTATATTTACATTAGAGATAAAAAGGTTGTTAGGAATCACATTGGTCCACTATTATCTGCTGACGGTCAACTTGAATATTCAAATGAAGGAATGTGTAATATTTTAAACAATTATTTTAGCTCGGTATTCGTAAACGAAACACCTCGAAGTGAACTCCAAACTGAAACCTGTGAAAGGCCTAGGGCAAACTTACTCACTACGGTAAATATAACAAGAGAAAAAATTAAAAGATGTATAGATAAACTCAAAGTTAATAAAACACCAGGGCCTGACGGTTGGCATCCAAGAATCTTAAAGGAAATAAAAAATGAGATTGTTGCTCCATTAGAAATTATTTTCAAGAAATCCATCATATCCGGAGATGTTCCAAGAGAATGGAAGCTGGCTGAAGTTACTCCCATATTCAAAAAAGGTGACAAAAAGAAACCAAATAACTATAGGCCTATAAGTTTGACTTCAATCGTAGGAAAATAATGGAAATTATCATTAGAGATGCTATCGAACATCTTTTAGTAAGTAACCGTCTGATAAATGATAGCCAGCATGGTTTCAGACGGAAACGTTCTTGCGTGACTAACCTACTCGAATTCTACAACACAGTTATCTCGAATTACGACAACAGAAACAATATAGATTTAATATATCTAGACTTTGCAAAATCTTTGGATACCGTCCCCCACGAAAGACTACTTACTAAATTAGCTTCACACGGAGTAAGTGGTAGCCTATCAAGTTGGACTAGTAATTGGTTGAATGATCGAAAACAGAGTTGTTGTTTTTAATGGAAAAAATTATAGATGGAAAAATGTTACGAGTGGATTTCCTCAGGGTTCCGTTCTTGTGCCACTTCTATTCATAGTATATATAAATGACATAGACCATGGACTAAAGTCTACTGTTTCCAAATTTGCTGATAATACAAAACTGTGCGGAATGGCAAATAATCACTTGAACCAATTAGATATTCAAGAAGATTTAGATATATTACAGCAATGGTCTGAAAAGTGGCTAATGAAATTTAATACAAGTGCATGTGCAAGTGCATGTGCAAGTGCATGTGCAACCTATGTGCAAGGTAATGCACATAGGTAAAAATAACAGCAAGTACGATTACACATTATTTGGAAATTGTTAACAAAAGTGAATAGTGAAAAGGATCTCGGCGTAATTATCAATAATGATTTCAAATCATCCAATCAGTGTATTTCGGCGTCTGAGAAAGCAAATAAGATTCTAGGACTGATTGCGCGATCTTTTGACCTCAAAAGTCCACCACTCATTAACAAGCTATATAAATCGTTAGTTCGTCCACATTTGGAATATGCTGTTTCCGTATGGTCCCCGAATCTCATTAAAGGCATTGACAGACTGGAAAAAGTACAACGGCGAGCCACAAAACTGATTCCAAATATCAAAAATTAATCATATGAAAATCGACTAAAACATATGATTCTGTTTTCCCTTAAAAAAAAAAAAAAAAAAAAGCGCAGACTCAGAGGTGACTTGATACAGGTCTTTAAAATTCTAAAGGGAATTGACAACATCAAAAGTGAAAAATTTTTCACAATGAATGAGAATCAGACAAGAAACAATGGTCTCAAACTGTCCGGAAATATATTCAATTTGGAAGTGAGTAGAAACAATTTCGCCAACCGTGTAGTTAATAAGTGGAATAAAATTCCTGCAGAGGCAGTGCAATGCATTTCAGTTCGAAGCTTTAAGAATCATTTAGATAAACACCTAAGCAAGATGCTGTAATGATTATAATTTATTTTATATTATTTGTTTTTGTTTTGTTATCATTTGTCTGTTTGATTCTCATTTATTATTAGTTATATGTCAATTTATTATTACTTACTATTTACCTGCTTGTTTATTATTTAACATATGGATTTATTTATGTATTTTATTTGTTATTTACATTATTATAGTTTTTATTTTATTGATCAATTTATTATTATTATGATTTTTTCGCATCCGACCTAGATATGGACCAAAAGGTCTCCTGTCTGCATGCTCCGCCTTTGTAATCCTTTGTAACATAAGATAAAGGAGGCAAAGAGGAGAGCAGATCTGAAATGGTGTATGAGTGTGACAGAAAATATTGAAAGTAATAAAAAGATGTTTTGGAAAGAAGTTAAGAGAGGAAGAGGAAGCAATTCAAGTAGAGAAGAAAAGGTAAAAGGTGCAGATGGGAAATGGTAATGAAAGAGACAACATTAAGAGGAAGATGGACAGAGTATTTTAGGAAGTTAATCATTGTGAAGGAGGATAGGTAGGGAAATGTAGCTGCAGTAGGAAGTACTAAAAATGACAGTGGTAGTGAGGAAAATGGAGGAAAAATAAGTAGAGATGAAGTAAAGGCAATTGTTAAAATGATGAGAGTAGGTAAGGCACCTGGGTTGGATGGGTGTCATGCAGAATGTCTAGAAAAACGGAGGTACAGTAGTGGTGGACTAGCTGGTGAGGTTATCTAATGTTTGTTTAAGAGAGGGTAGAGTGCCGGAGGACTGGAGGAGTGCCTGTATAGTTCCACTTTACAAGGAAAAAGGGGACAACTGTGAGTGTAGTAGTTTCAGAGGGATCAGTTTGTTGAGTGTAGTTGGGAAGACCAATGGCTGGGTTTTGATTGAGAGGATAAAGAGGGGAACAGAAGGAGTAAATGGTGAGGAACAGTGTGGGTTTAGGACAGGTAGGGGTTGTTTAGATTAGATTTTTATGGTAAGACAAATATGTGAAAAACTTTAGGAAAAGGTCAGATGTTTTTGGGGTCTTTATGAATTTGGAAAAAGCTTATGGCAGGGATAGGCGGAAAGTTGTTAAGGGCAGCCAAAAGTTTTTACGAGGGTAATAGAACCTGTGTTAGAATCAGAAATGGAGAGAGTGAGTGGTTTGAGGTAAAGGTGGGACTGTTATGTCGCCTTGGTTGTTCAATTTATATATGGATGGGGTGGTGCGAGAGATAAACGCAAGGGCAATGGATCGGGGATTGAAGATGGTTAAAGAAAATAGAGAAAAGTGGGATATGAGCCAGTTGTTCTTTGCTGACGACACTGCGCTTGTGGCAGGATCAGAGGAGGGATTGAGGAAGTTAGTGACAGAGTTTGGGAAGGTGTGCGGAAGAAGCAAGTTGAAGATAAATGTAGGTAAAAATAAGGTGATGAGATGTACAAGGAGAGAAATTTGCAGCAGACTGGAAGTGAGTATTAGAGAGACTGGAGGAAGTGGATAGTTTTAGATACTTGGGTGTAAATGTGATGAGAAAGGGAGTAAATACCTTGGTGGATTAAAAAGTGTAATGAGAAATAGACATTTGGGAATGTATGCTAAGAGGAAATTGTATGAAGGAGTGATTGCGCCGACAGCACTGTATGGAGCAGAAACATGGAACATAAAAAAGGAAGAGAGGAGGAGTTTGAATGTGTTTGAGATGAGGTGTCTGAGAAGTATAATTGGGGTTACTAGGCTTGGGAATGGATGCTAAGAGGACATTGTATGAAGGAGCGATTGCGCTGACAGCACTGTATGGAGCAGAAACATGGAACATAAGAGAGGAAGAGAGAAGGAATTTGAATGTGTTTGAAATGAGGTGTCTGAGAAGTATGATTGGGGTTACTAGGCTGGATAGTGTGAGAAAGGAGGAGGTGAGGAGGAAAACGGGGGTGGAGAGGGAGTTGGGAGATAGGGTTGATGAGAGGGCATTGAGATGGCTTGGATACATGGAAAGGATGAGTGATGAAAGAGTAGTAAAAGAGGTGTAGAAGGCAGAGGTGGAAGGCGTGAACATGAGGGGTCGACCAAGGATGAGATAGATGGATGGGGTAAAAGGTGCATTGGGAAAGAGGGGAATGTCTATTGAAGAAGGACGAGAGAAGACAGAAGATAGGGATGAATGGAGAATGATTGTGTATGGGTAATGCAGCGATTGATGGAAAGGAATGGGTTGGGGATGGGGGTTGAGGGAGTATGTGTGAATAATAAATTGACGCAGCCCAAAGGAATTTCTCCCCGTCTTCTCCTTTTCCGCATGAGGGGACGGAGAGGGGGGGGGTCACCGATTAAATGAAGCGGCCTTGCTGTGGATGTGCTGTGTCTTGCGACACTGTTTCTGACCCATATCAGTGGGCGAGATGCAGGGATGACCCGTTATCCAGGAGAAGCCAAGATAAGAGGGAGAGAGGGGGTGAATGGGAGTAGAGCATGTGGGGATGGTGTGGGTGGGAATGGATTTTATGCATTTGTTTTTTGGCTACCTCCCATGTAAGGGGAAAAAGCCTTTGGTATATGTATGTATGAATGTAAGTTCTACCTTGTTCACCGCAATACTGTATTCCCCCTTTTTCCGTTGTTATGTTCATGTTCTTTGTTCTGTTGAACTTAGCTGTTATATCTTTCTTTCAAAAGAGATCACTCGATACGTGAGTTTCAACGTTTCTTTTATTAATTATAATTTTTAAGTTCCTTGTTTACTGCAGCACTCTTTTTTCCGTCTCTTTTCTGTTAACTAAATGTTCTTTCTTCAATCGAAATTAGGTGCTGTGTCTCTCTTTTTGGAGAGACCACTCGATACTTGAGTTTCTGAAACGTTCCATTTCTTGCATGTGCAAATGCAGCTTCCAAGAGCCAATCAAAAGTGCAAATGTCTCTTGCAGTAGCCAATCAAAACGTTCTTTCTTTCTTTGTGATGGGAAGCTTTGGAACATCCTTCTATTTTATTTTATTATTATTTTTATTATTAGTAGTAATCCTGTCTATGGGTTACATTTTTTTTCCACTGACTTAACTAAGTATATGGAATGAATTCATAGAATGGACCTCTTCCTAAGCTTTTTTTTTTTTTTTTTTTTTTTTTACTTTCCCGAGCTTTTTTTCACACCATCAAGAAACGGTAAAGATCTGGTCCAGCTCGCAGTGTGCCTCTTCGAATTTGTACTATCTTCTATCACCATCTATTTTCTTCCATTCTACCTCTCCTTCCTCTCCCTTTTCCACGTCATCCTACTTTCCGTTTTTTCCACCGTTTCCCCTCTCCATTTGACTCTTCTCTGTTCCTCCCACTTCGTCTTTTTACCCATTTCGCTTTGTTGCTTTGTCTTCCTTCTCTCCATTTCTGTGTTTCAAATTTTTTAGCACTCTTCTTTAGAGGTCTTTTCGCCTTCCCCTCCTCTCGTCCCTCCTCTTTCTCTCTGGATGCTTTATATTCTTTTTTCCCTAACCATTCCCTGTAGATTTTTTTAAAATCTTACTTTCCTTTATTCCTTCTCGTCCTTCTTTTGTCTCCTGTCATTTTAATCGTACTTAAGTCATACAATCCCCATAATATTGCAATTACTGATATCACTTATAATTTCTCCTTTGTTCTCCTATTTATTTCTCCTATTTGCATCTATCTACTTATTTTTTTTCTAAAATCTTCAAAATCCATTTCATTTACGTTTTCTTTTTTAGACGCTTTAAGGTTCAATCGTCCTCATACTTTGTGTGTCGTTTTTAATGTGTTTTAGTCGCTGCCTTTCTCATTTTCCTTTGGGTTTGACATCTTCCTTTAGTTCTACCCTTTTATGTCTTTCTCTTTTCTTTGTCTCTGTTTTTATTTCCTCGTCAGAACTCATCTCCCTCGCGTTCCACATCTCTGTTTATGTTTTTTCGTTGCTGCCTTTCTCATTTCCCTTAGGGTTTGACATCTCCTTCCTATAGTTCTCTCCTCTTTTCTTTCTTTTGATCCTCTTCGTCTTTGTTTTCATTTCCTCTTTTGACCTCCTTTTCCCATTGTTAGTTTCTAATTTCCCTTGGGTTTGATATTCTCTTCTTCCTTTAGTTCTCTCTTTTTTCCTTTTTTTTTTTTATTCTCTTCGTCTGTTTTCATTTCCTCTTCTGAAATCATCTCCCTATTGTTGTCTTTCTCGATTCCCTTGGATTTGGTATTTTCTTCCTTTGGTTCTCTACTCCTTTGTTTCGTTCGATTCTCTATGTCTGTGTGTTTATATACTTACCCCGTTTCCCTTCTCGTAACCTCTTTCCTGAGTCATCGTCTCTTTGTTTCCTTCGTGTCCATAAGTTCCACCAACTCCTCTTCGGCTCCTTTCGCACGTCACGACTTTTTGCCGTGCGCCGTCCACGACACGACGTCGTGGTCTATAATAACCGTGTATGTCTATGGACGCTTTCACACGTCATGATTACGACCACGTGTGAAAGCGTCCATGATTATTTGAGAGCACGACGTAGTGTCGTGGACGCCACACGGCAAAAAGTCGATACGTGTAAAACAAGCCTTCACACTCTCTTATTTTCCCTTTTAACAAGTCTTTCTTTTTTTTCAGCTCTTGTGCAGCCCTCCCTCTCTGCCTCCAGTTTTTATCTTCTATATTTTCTCTTTCCTCTTTTCCCGATTGTCCTTTATTTCTCTTTCTTTCTCTTTCTTTCTGGTGTAAAACGTATGTCTCCTTTTTAGTCACAGGCAATTGCCATAAACTGAACATTACACCTTTCTGCATGACTCGAAAAGTACTCATGTTAGAATTAAGTTTTCTGGGAGGACAGTATAACAGAATTGTGAATGTGCACTGTACATGTCATCGTCATAACAAATGAAACAATAGGAAAAATAATCTTGATTTATACGTTGTTGAAGTATACAGGACTATCGACCTTCAAGGAGATTGACTTGCATAATTTTTTTAACTTGCTATAACGACTGTTTGCTATCGATCATTATTTTTCTTCATAAGTCGACTTTTATCCGAATTAGACATGAATGTTGCCGTTAGGCAGGGGAACTTTCCTTTGAAGTGTATCCATAGCAGCTTTTGATTGGAAAGCTAAAGGTCTGTGAATCACATGGTATCCTGCCATCTAAACGGTGATCCTCAATGGTGATCGAACTGATGGTGATTGCCTGCGTTGACGACATACATACATGCATACGTATATACATACATAAATACGCACATACATACATACATACATACATACATACATACATACATACATACATACATACATACATACATACATACATACATACATACATACATACATACATACATACATACATACATACATACATACATACATACGCAAAGAAATCACAAAAACACACGTGATGAACTATTTTTGCAGAAACCACCGGGAAATTGAAAAAAAAACAGATACCGAACGTTTTCGTCTATTTAGACATTTTCAAAGGTACAAAAAAGCAATACAGAAAGAAACAATAAATACATAAGAAGACAAGGATACTCGGAGAGGTCCCATATTACATTTTATCACACACAATTTTGTCAATAATAAAATTGTCCAATTTGAATAACCCAAACTCAAGTTCATGTTATTTCCAAAATTTATTTTTATAAAACAAGATTCAATAATATTCCTTTCTATAATATTATTACAAGAAGTAATTATTTTAGAATTTCCCTCAGTCAATATTATGAACCATAATCCCTTTGGTGGACAAATAATCCACTGGACACTTGCCCCGTTCTAATACTATATTTATGTTGGCCTATTCTTTTTTTCTAAGCCCTTTGCCTGTTTGGCCTATATAAATAAAATCACAATTTTTACATGGTATATTATAAATACATCCTTCTTTACTTCTTGGGGAATTTTTAATCAACAGACTCTTAATGTTGTTATTATTTCTGAATACTATCTGGATACCAAATTTTTCAAAAATGCTAGGAAGATGGATTAAATTTTCGTGGTACGGAATTGTTAGCATATTTTTATAATTAAATGGTTTGACCTGCGACGTATTAAGAAAACATTTCCTAGCTTTGATTTTTGTTTTATCAATAAGATGTTTTGGATATTTTAAATTTTCTCCAATGTCATAGATGAATTGTATTTCTTGATCCAAGAACTCAGGGGAACAAATTCTATAAGCTCTCAGAAAACATTGAAGAAAAAACTGACAGCTTGGATTTTTGACTGTGATACGAGTAAAAATGAATGTACGAGAGGACATTGGTCGGCTTCCTGTAAACGTCAAATTTAAAGTATCTTCCACATCGGTAAATATTTACATCTAAAAATGGTAACATATTATTTTCTTCAACCTCTACTGTGAATTTAATGGAATGCACCAAATTATTTAAATCTGACAAAAAAGTATCCAAATATTGATCATTAGGCCAAATGCATAATATGTCGTCAACATACCTGTACCAAACTGCATTAATTGGAAGAATGTTTGGTAATAACTCTCTTTCAAAAAACTCCATATACAAATTGCTAAGAATTGGAGACAGACAGTTCCCCCATGGCCATACCAAATGTTTGAGTATAAAAGTTTCCATTAAATTCAAACTTAGAGTCTATTACACATAATTTGATTAAACTAATAATAGTATGAGCAGGGAGTGTAAAGTCATGTTTCTTTAATTCTTTTTCTAGAAATCCTAACAAATCTAAAACCGGGACTCGGGTGAATAAACTTTTAATATCGAAACTAACCAACTTAAAATCAAATGTGATATTATGTCCAAGCAGCTTTTTCGGTTAAGTCAACATTATCTTTGATATGAGAGTGGGAAATTGTCCCAACAAGAGGACTAAGAAGAGACACTAACCATTTTGACAACTTATATGTGCAAGACCCAATAGAACAAGTAATGGGCCTAACTGGATTATTAACTTTATGAGTTTTGATTAGACCATACATGTATGGAAGTGACGGAGATATAGTAACACATTTTTTTATCAGTTCGTCGTTACCTTTTAAAATTGTTTTAAGCTTCTTATTATTATTGACAAAATTGTGTGTGATAAAATGTAACATTGGACCTCTCCGAGTATCCTTGTCTTCTTATGTATTTATTGTTTCTTTCTGTATTGCTTTTTTGTACCTTTGAAAATGTCTAAATAGACGAAAACGTTCGGTATCTGTTTTTTCAATTTCCCGGTGGTTTCTGCAAAAATATTTTATCACGTGTGTTTTGTGATTTCTTTGCATAATGGATACCACGCGCGCCATCTCCGAGAATTTTCTTCATACTCTCCTGGACTTACACCTATTGTTTTCTTCATTGTGCTCTTCTCTGATTAAGTCCCATAAACTGAAGCTTCGCCTTAAATTTCTGAAGAATTGTTTGGACGAACAAGTTATGTCCAAATCTATTCTCAACAATCGATTGTTGAGTCTACGCCAAAAACCTTTTGAGGGTTTTGAAAGGATTATTTTGCAAAAGCACATAGATATTATGAAGATTGAAGTGAAGGAATCATTTTATATCACAAAAGAAAAGAAAGGCGTTTTTTCAAAATTCTATTCCAAACCAGTGGAAAGTGGAAATTATTAGATTACATATATGCTAAATTAAGGTTCGTTTACCATAAAGTAGATGTTCAACTTAAAAAGAAGTTGAAACATTTGATTAATAATAGTGGTTGGAATAAGGATGCCGACCCTAATTTTGTTATTAATTTATCGAACAAACCTTTGAGTGACGACGCGAAATGTGCTCTAGATATGGTTTGAAATTTCGTTGCCAATAATCATCAGGTGTAATATGTGGATATTGCCTAGAGTTTTTGCTTTTTGGAAAAATATGGTGATGTTTCAAATCAAGATATTGATATTTGTAAGGGTTTTGTGTACCATGCTTTATCCACGCCATGCCCTCCAAGTGCTCCTAAACGTTTCTTCACTACTTTTGATCATTTAAAGAAGGATAAAGATTTACACATCACAAGGGCGGATAAAAGTAATTGCTTAGTCATCATGAACAAAAAGGATTACTTAGAAAAAATGGAAATATTACTAAGTGATGAAGAGACATATGTTAAATTGAGCAAGAACCCTCTAGAAAATGTTAATAGTGAATTTAATAAGAAGCTTAAAACAATTTTAAAAGGTAACGACGAACTGATAAAAAAATGTGTTACTATATCTCCGTCACTTCCATACATGTATGGTCTAATCAAAACTCATAAAGTTAATAATCCAGTTAGGCCCATTACTTGTTCTATTGGGTCTTGCACATATAAGTTGTCAAAATGGTTAGTGTCTCTTCTTAGCCCTCTTGTTGGGACAATTTCCCACTCTCATATCAAAGATAATGTTGACTTAACCGAAAAGCTGCTTGGACATGATATCACATTTGATTTTAAGTTGGTTAGTTTCGATATTAAAAGTTTATTCACCCGAGTCCCGGTTTTAGATTTGTTAGGATTTCTAGAAAAAGAATTAAAGAAACATGACTTTACACTCCCTGCTCATACTATTATTAGTTTAATCAAATTATGTGTAATAGACTCCAAGTTTGAATTTAATGGAAACTTTTATACTCAAACATTTGGTATGGCCATGGGGAACTGTCTGTCTCCAATTCTTAGCAATTTGTATATGGAGTTTTTTGAAAGAGAGTTATTACCAAACATTCTTCCAATTAATGCAGTTTGGTACAGGTATGTTTACGACATATTATGCATTTTGGCCTAATGATCAATATTTGGATACTTTTTTGTCAGATTTAAATAATTTGGTGCATTCCATTAAATTCACAGTAGAGGTTGAAGAAAATAATATGTTACCATTTTTAGATGTAAATATTTACCGATGTGGAAGATACTTTAAATTTGACGTTTACAGGAAGCCGACCAATGTCCTCTCGTACATTCATTTTTACTCGTATCACAGTCAAAAAATCCAAGCTGTCAGTTTTTTCTTCTTCAATGTTCCTGAGAGCTTATAGAATTTGTTCCCCTGAGTTCTTGGATCAAGAAATACAATTCATCTATGACATTGGAGAAAATTTAAAATATCCAAAACATCTTATTGATAAAACAAAAATCAAAGCTAGGAAATGTTTTCTTAATACGTCGCAGGTCAAACCATTTAATTATAAAAATATGCTAACAATTCCGTACCACGAAAATTTAATCCATCTTCCTAGCATTTTTTTTTAAATTTGGTATCCAGATAGTATTAAAAAATAATAACAACATTAAGAGTCTGTTAATTAAGAATTCCCCAAGAAGTAAAGAAGGATGTATTTATAATATACCATGTAAAAATTGTGATTTTATTTATATAGGCCAAACAGGCAAAGGCTTAGAAAAAAGAATAGGCCAACATAAATATAGTATTAGAACGGGGCAAGTGTCCAGTGGATTATTTGTCCACCAAAGGGATTATGGTCATAATATTGACTGGGGAAATTCTAAAATAATTACTTCTTGTAATAATATTATAGAAAGGAATATTATTGAATCTTGTTTTATAAAAATAAATTTTGGAAATAACATGAACTTGAGTTTGGGTTTATTCAAATTGGACAATTTTATTATTGACAAAATTGTGTGTGATAAAATGTAACATGGGACCCTCTCCGAGTATCCTTGTCTTCTTATGTATTTATTGTTTCTTTCTGTATTGCTTTTTTGTACCTTTGAAAATGTCTAAATAGACGAAAACGTTCGGTATCTGTTTTTTTTCAATTTCCCGGTGGTTTTCTGCAAAATAAAAAAAAAAAAAAAAATACATACATACATACATACATGCATACATACATGCATAGATATATACATACATACATACATGCATATATACATACATACATATATATACATATATTCATGCATACATATACATCCTCTTACTACCCAAACAAATTGCAACACCTCAAACAGCAACACAATAACACTCAGTGGTTCTGCAAGATCAGGGCTCTCTGTGGCCTGCAGGGTAACAAGTCCTCCCACCTCCCTTGCATCTCGCACCTGTCACCTGACCTAGCAGCCCAGGAGATCAACTCCCACTTCGCCTCTATCTGTCAAACATTACCCCCACTCGACCCTTCCCGCCTACCTGCCTACCTCCCTTCCCCCTCACCCCCCATTCAAGTTCAAGTTTCCGACGTAGCTACTAAGCTGGGTAAACTCAAACAAAATAGATCCACAACCCCCTCTGACCTTCCTATTAAAATCTACAAGGAATTTGCCCCTGAACTTGCCCTCCCACTCTCCTCCATAATTAATGCCTCTTTAAGCCAAAACACCTGCCCCAGCGACTGGAAAATATCATATGTTACTCCCATCCCCAAAACCCTCAGCCCACAATCACTAAGTGACCTTAGGCCCATCGCCATCACCCCTATCCCAAGCCTTATATGTGAAGACTTTGTTTTTAACTCCGTTTACAGCAACATAAAACACTCAATAGATGCACAACAATTTGGCAACATGAAATCCTCCTCTACCACTCACTGTCTCATTGACCTACTCAACTTCCTTCACAGCAACCTAGACAAGCGTAACACATCCCTAGCTGTTACCTTTGTAGACTTCAGGAAGGCCTTTGACCTTGTTGACCACAATGTTGTTCTCTCCAAAGCCATCCAACTGGGGATCCAGCCCCACCTAATAGCATGGCTGGCAGATTTCCTCACCGGACGACGGCAGGTGGTCAGGTACCAAGGGTCAACCTCCCCCCTCCTCCCTTTAACTTGTGGGGTCCCCCAGGGTACCAAAATGGGTCCCCTATGCTTCCTCATCCTTATCAACGACGCCCTCATGGACACTCCTCACAGATGGAAGTACGTGGATGACAGCACCATAGGCATCCCCATCAACACCAGGCGGCCTGATTACGCACCACTACAAAACACCCTGAACAAGCTCATGATGTGGACGGAAAACAACAACGTCACAATCAACACCAACAAGACCGTAGTGATGCACTTTTGTACCTCCACCCAAGCAGTACCTCCTCCACAACTTTCATTGGGCCCCCACCCCCTCCAATTGGTGCAATCCACCAAGATCTTGGGCATCACACTCGATGCTCAATTAAATTGGAACCAACATATCACCAATATAGTCAGGACAGCGTCTTACAAACTGTATATGCTGAGTAGGTTAAAATCACTAGGTACACCTACATCTGAGCTACAGGAGGTCTACAAAACTTTCATACTCCCCACCCTCATGTACGCCTCACCAGCCTGGTGCAGCTCACTCACCCTCACACAGAGACAAAAGCTGGAGAGGGTACAAAAGAGAGCGTGCAGGATCATCCTGGGCGTGGAGTACAGCAGCTACGACCATGCTCTTACCACCCTTACTCTATCTAGGGTGTCCCAGCGGCACGGGGAGGCACTAAGGAAATTTGGGGAAAGCCTGCTTTCCCACCCTAGACACCGTCACCTCCTCCCTCCTGATGCTCCACCAACTCGCCACGCCACGCCACTAGACACATAAATAGACTCATACCAATCAAAGCGCCAAGGACAGACCGCTACAAAAACAGTGCTATCCCATCTATTGTGCACATAATTAACTCATTGTAAAATTGCTCCATGTATATATTCCAAGTTTTATATCTTTAATCAACTTTTCCAATGTATTATTGTCAGTGTACCACTGTAATAGAAATAAACCTTTTATTATTATATACATACATACATAAATATATACATATACATATACATATACATATACATATACATATACATATACATATACATATACATATACATATGCATATACATATACATATACATATACATATACATATACATATACATATACATATGCATATGCATATACGTATGCATATACATATACCAAAAGGCCCTTTCTGCCATATAAGGGAGATGGCCAGCCGAGGCATGCACCATCCACCCCTTCACCCATTTGTTTCCCCCTTTTGGATGAAGGGTCATCCCTATCCCCACGTCCACCTCCTGGGCCAGAAGCAATGTAGTAAGACACAGTACCTCCGATCTTCATTCTTGCTCCTAGCCGTAGATATGAAGAGCCATCCCAGTTCCCCGTCCACCACCCGAGTCAGAAGCAATGCTGCAAGACACAACACATCCACAACAGGACCTGACATGGGTGCAATGCCTTTTTCATATCATTGCCTGGTCTTCAACCCTGCTCTTGATCTTAGGCTGGGAGATAAGAGCTCTCGAAGTGACAGGCTCTATCTCACATTTCGACCCTGCAGTTGAAGACCTTTTCATTCCCCCCCCACCCCTAGAATAACGAACACATTTAGGGATAAAATTGCACCGTAGATGCATAATCACAAAAGTTGTAAAGGAGGATAATAGAAGTGATAGTAGAAGTTAAAAGTGATTAGTTAGTTCATTAATATGTAGGCCCATTGTCGAGGCCCAACGTAAACGGGTAGCTGTTGTCCTAGCCATCAGACCACACAAGACAAACTTGATGGCTCCTGCAACAGCTACAAGGCTTCTGCTGTAACCACTTCTCCTTTATCTTGCAAGCAAAGTTGGTACACACGTTGACAACACCTAGTGCTTCCTATCATACTTGGTGAAAGGGGAAAGTGGGCTACACCAAACAGGCCCCGGACAGTTCTTCACCAGATATTGCTCCTTTAGACAAATGCTTACTTTATCAAATGTTCAGTAAGGACAAATTTCCAACGAGGACAAATAATCTATGTGGACAAGTTATCACATAAATACTCAACGGGGGCAAAAATTCACTGGACAAATGCTCATTGGGGACAAGTGTTCAATTCGGACAAAAACTTACCTAGCGATAAGTACTCATGACAAATACTCTCTTGGGACAAATTCTTACCTATCGATAAATGCTTAATTAGGACCAATCCTCACGGGGACAAATGCTCAATTGGTTTAAATGCTCAACTTAGAAAAATTCTCACATGGGACAAATACCTCAGGAAATTCTTACTCCTAGTAGTGGGCAAATGTCTATCCTAGATATAAAAAGTTAGGAGAAATTCATACCATGATAAATTTATCCAGTGAGCATTTGTTGAAAGATACATTTCCTGACGTTCACATTAGATTTATATTGCATTATTCTCTCATCAAAAGCAATGATTACTAATTCATTATTACCGATTTAGAACATTCACCTACGTAGAAGAGGTTTTGATATCACTTTGATTTGATTACGTCCCTAGTTTTTCTTCTGCATTTATGATGGGGATTGGAATTCAATCTTTTTAAAGTTCTCTTGTACAATATTCGGAAATGAAAATAAATTATAATAAACTGATTATATAAATAATGAAAAGGTTATATGAGTGTGATGTTATATTGATCTGGGGAACTTATGTTAAGCCTTTTTTCATAAAATATAATGTAACTAAACCCATCTATTCTCGGAAGGGAAGACTAAATCTGAGGACTTAAACTAATTCTGTGTCTTCACCAACGTTGTTCTTTATGGCGTAGCAAAATATGTTTGGTGTTTAACGGACAAATCGTAATAATCAAATCTAAAAGAATATTTGTATCAGATTCTCTTTCTGTCTTTTAGTCCCATACCTCAGTTTTGCACTCCATGTTGTGGCAATTTATCAATTTATCTATTTTCTATCTTAGGTTATTTTCTGTTCATTCTATTTCAACTTATATTCGTTCATTTCTTTCTCTCTCTCTCTCTCTCTCTCTCTCTCTCTCTCTCTCTCTCTCTCTCTCTCTCTCTCTCTCTCTCTCTCTCTCTCTCTCTCTCTCTCTCTCTCTCTCTCTCTCTCTCTCTCTCTCTCTCTCTCTCTCTCTCTCTCTCTCTCGCCTTTTAAAGCGAACCCAAGATTACTTTCCTGATTTTCTTTATTTATTCTCCCTCTTTTCTTTTTTCATCCCTTTCCTTCTGTAGTCTAATACTTAAATTAAGTCTTCTTCTATGTGTTATGCCACAAGTTATTGTATTCTCTCGTTTATCTGCCAAGCAATTTCCCCGTTTTCACTTTTACCTCTCCTCCATTTATTTCACTGATCTATTTCGGTTATTTCATGTATCTATTTCTAATGAGTATCAGACACTCACG
>NC_134813.1:7592653-7600153 GCF_046742065.1 Oratosquilla oratoria
GTGACTGCATGAGGAGGAATGGGCGGGGAAGTGGGGGGTGGGGTAGTATGTGTGAGTAAATTTTGACGCAGCCCGAAGGGATTTCTCCCCGTCCTCGCCTTATATGCAAAGGGGGACGGAGAGGGGGGGTCGCCGATTAAATGAAGCGGCCTCGCTGTGGATGTACTGTGTCTTGCGACACTGCTTCTGACCCAGGGCGGTGGGCAGGGTGCAGGGATGACCCGTCATCCAGGAGGTGCTCAGATGAGAGGAAGGGTGGGAGGGGTGTGGAGTGTATTTAGGGATGAAATGGGTGGGAGTGTTTTTATGCCTTTCCCTTTTTGGCTACCTCCCTTGGAAGGGGGAAAAAGCCTTGGTATATGTATGTATGTGTGTATGTATATATATATATATATATATATATATATATATAGAGAGAGAGAGAGAGAGAGAGAGAGAGAGAGAGAGTGAGAGTGAGAGAAGATAGAGAGGGAGAGAGAATGAAGATAGAGAAGGATAGATATAAAGACAGAAACTCAAATATGAACGAGAAGAATAACACAAGGCATGTCATTCTCACAAAGGGAGAGAACGAAGATATATGTATATATATATATAATATATATATATATATATATATATATATATATATATGTATATATATATGTATATATATATATATATATATACATATATATATATAATATATATATATACATACATTATATATATATAATATATATATATATATATATACATATATATATATATATATATATATATATATATATATATACATATATATATATATATAAAGGGAGAGAGAGAAAGAGAAAGGGAGGGAAGAGTGGAAAGAGAAAGAAACAAAAAGAGCAGTACTGAAAGAAAACGAGAAGCAGTAAAATAGGAAAAATATGAGAAGTTCATGATAGCAGACAGGGCCGGGTCAGACATTAGATGTGAGGATAGAGTTTAGGGATTATATATATAGCTTATAGAAAGGAGGAGGAGGAGGAGGAGGAGGAGGAGCAGGAGGAGGAGGAGTAGTAGTCATTGAGAGGGAAGAGGGCGTGGTTTAGTCCTTCCAAAACATTGGCTCATCGTATAGCTTCTTTTGAAGCAAAAAAAAAGATAGTTTTGTTCAGATACGGGGGCCTTTGTATGGGCTGTTGACTGCAAAGTTGTATGTGGTCCCTCTTCTAGGGACTTGGTGTCGCCCCTACGGGCCAGAGTCACGCACCGTTCCTCATAGTTGGGGACTATTATCCACTTAAGAAAGAAAAGTAATAATTACGTTTTATGTTCTGGTGTCTCATATCTTAACATCTCTATATCTCTCCGTTGATCCTTCCATGACTTCTCTTCGGCGTGATATTGTCTCCAAGAATAGAAGCGCCGGTTATCGCCGATGCCCCCCAGGACCCCATTTTTAGCGGGGTCACGGTCGTATGGGTCTCCGTTCAGGCTAGGGGTCGTTCATTAAAGGAAAAAAATAATCGAAAATTTGCCAAAACAAGAACGAGTATTCAACGATAGAAAACGGCTCGAATAGAAGACGATGAAGAAGATTTAAGATAAGTGGAAGATGCAGAAGGAAAGAGAGAGAAATGAACAACAAGAAAATTACAAAACAGAATGCGATGATGAAGGAAAGCGAGGAGGTAAAACAAAACAAGTGAAAGTGGAAAAGTCAGATAAAAAGACGAATGAAAAAAATGAAAAAAATGAGAACATTGGAGGATGTGAGATAAATGGAGGAGGAAAGAGAAATGATAAGAAAATGAGAGAAGAGGCAGGACACGAGGACGGGAGAAAGTGGAAAGATAAAGAAAAACAAGTGGAAATGGAAAAGTAAGATAAAAAAAGACGAATGAAAAAATTAAGTGGTATGAGATAATTGGAAAATGTAAGATAAACGGAGAAGGAAAGACAGAGAAATAAACAGTAAGACAATGAAAGAGCAGGTAAGATACGAGGGTGGGGGGGAAGTGAGAAAAAAAATGAAATGGAAAAGTACATACATACATACATACATACATACATACATACATACATACATACATACATACATACATACATACATACATACATACATACATACATACATATACCAAAGGCTTTTTCCCCCTACATGGGGGGTAGCCAAAAAGAAAAAGGCATAGAAACCACTCCCTCCCATTCCATTTCCTATATATTCCACTCCCCTCCACCCTCCTCCCTTCCTCTTATCTTGGCACCTCCTGGATGACGGGTCATCCCTGCATCTTGTCCACTGCCCTGGGTCAGAAGCAGTGTCGCAAGACACAGCACATCCACAGCAAGGCCGCTTCATAAATTCGGCGACCCCCCTTCTCCGTCCCCTCATGCAAAAAAGGAGAAGACGGGGAGAAATCCCTTCGGGCTGCGTCATTTTTTTTTTTTTTCAAGAAAATGGAAAAGTAAAAAAAAGAAAAACGAAGAAATTTGAGAAAAGTGGAGCCTGCAGGACAAAAGCCGAAGGAAAGCAAAGAGAAAACAAAAATGAAATTGCAAAACTGAGAGGATACGAGGATGAAAGAAAGTAAAGAGAAAAAAGCAGACAAGAGGGTAGGTCGCTACTAGTAACGAAGGTGGAGGTGATGGCAGTTCGAACCCTGCTACTGGCGAGTTGAACTAAGGGTATGATTAATTAGATTCCACGCCACAAAGACCCCTGTAAGGGGTACCGTTCTAGCCTCCTGATGGGGCGGAGTTTCGCGACGTGAAACCGGATCGATCAACTGATCGATCAAATGTTGCGTCTTGTTTTGCAACAAACTGTCCATGGTACGTCCACTAGATGCCTAATCTCAACTGTCGCGTCATCCACACACTGTGCGCCCTCGTAGGTCTAACACAGATCTCGGGACGCTTTGGAACTAATCTACATATCATTAATTTTATGAATATTAATTACAAACAAAGGGTATCTATTACATTTGAAGGTTAATAAGGATGTTTACATTCTACATGATACACCGAGGGTGCTGCATAGATTTGAATATGCTTAAATGCTAACACCAACAGTGCTAATAAAAATAATAATGATAATAACAATAATAATTAATCTATGGGATGGCAAGAATATTTGTTGTTGTTGACGGATTCTATATTTAGATATCCGGTTGGTGGCTTGACGATATCAGACTACATGATCTAGGGTTCGCTTACGTAGTATGAATACATTCTGTTGCATGGCCTAAGGTTATGTATAACACGAAGGTAAAAAAGAAAAATGGATGCAAGGTAGTTGAAGAATCCACTTCCCGAATGGTACTTAACTATTTCGTTCAACTGCCGCCAGATGATTTTATTCAGCACCACGCAAACCCTACGTAAGCCAAAGGGTTAAAGGGTAGAACACGAAAGAGTGGAAAGAGATAAGAGAGGAATAAGATAAGAAAGGAAAGAGATAACAGAGGAAAGAGATAAGAGAAGAGAGCGAAAAGAGAGGAAAGAAAAGATAAGAAAGGGGTAAGAGAAGAAAGAGATAAGAGAGAAAATAGATATGAGAAAAGAAAGGAAATATATAACGAACGGAGAGAATAAAGACGAGAAATGCTCAGGAGGCTTAGGATAAACGAGGAAAGAAGACTAGGAATCAGGTTAGGAATCTACGTCAGGAGGCGCTGAGTAGCTGCGGCCGAAGCCTTCACCTTTGCCCTATGATGCGCCTGGGGGACTATTGGGGTAGTACTGACTCCTGGGAGAGAATTAAGGGATTCGAACATGCGACTAGGAAAACACGAGACACTTCCGATGACGCTACCAGCCCACATAGAGAGAAGACTGGCTGGTAGGTTAAGTAGGGACGTCAAGAAGAGGTGCCTGCAAGCGAGGTGAGGGGGCCGGGGCTTGGGGGGGGGGGGGGGTGACCGACAAACTTGAAGAAAGATGGCTTTATTGTGAGTTCAGTAAGCCTCCGGCTGGATTACAAGGGAAGGGAAGGGATGTACTCGTTCGAAGGGCAAGCAGCCAATAGCTGAATGGATAGAGGAAAGGGAAAAGGATAGGAAGGGAAGTATTTGCGGGAAAGGCAAGTGGTTAGTAGCTGAAGGGATAGAGGAAAGGGAAGGGAGGGGAGAGGAGAGGGAAAGGAGATGTGGAGAGAAGGAAAAGGGAAGGAAGAAGGGAAGGTGATGAGGGTGAGTGTGAGAATGAGGCAAAGGGAAGGGAAGAGAAGTCAGAGGCAGAGGAAAGGGGAATGAAGGTGGTGAGGGAAGAAGGAAGAGGGGAGGAGGGAGAAGGACTGGAAGAAGGAAGGAGAGGCGTGGTGGTGAGGTGATAGGAGGTGAGGGGATGTGGAGCGAGAGGAAGGGGGAAAGCTGAGGGAAATAGAAGAGACACCATGGAGAGGGTCAGAAAGTTTATATACAAAACCACCTTCCAACACAATAAAGAAGAAAAAAAAAACGAAATGCGTGATCGTATTATCAGTCAAAGGATAGAAGCGGCATGCAAAACCTTCACAACAACACGTGAATGTAGAATTCACTGAAAACCACTTGAAATATGAGATGCGTAATACAAACGTTTTCGTCTATTAAGACATCTTCGCATTCCCTGAAGATGTCGTAATGGACGAAGGCGTAATTGGTCTTCCGTCTGTTTTATTTCCCAGTGGTACTTCGCGACACACACACACACACACACACACACACACACACACACACACACACACACACACACACACACACACACACACACACACACACACACACACACACACACACACACACACACACACACACACACACACACACACACACACACACACACACACACACACACACACACACACACACACACACACACACACACACACACACACACACACACACACACACAAACCACACACACACACACACACACCACACACACACACACACACACACACACACACACACACACACACACACACACACACACACACACACACACACACACACACACACACACACACACACACACACACACACACACACACACACACACACACACACACACACACACACACCACACACACACACACACACACACACACACACACACACACACACACACACACACACACACACACACACACACACACACACACACACACACAGACACACACACACACACACACACACACACACACACACACACACACACACACACACACACACACACACACACACACACACACACACACACACACACACACACACATACACACACACACGCACACAAATACACAACCCTAATTTGCTTTTACTCAAGATTAATTGAGATAATACAAGAAAGAGATGGCTGGGTAAATTACGCCTTCTTGGATTTAGAGAAGGCATTCGATAAGGTACCACTTAAAAAAATAATAAGAAAAAATTAAATAATAGAGGGAATACAAGGTAAGCTGCTGGAATGGATGAAGGACTTCTTAACAGGAAGAAAAATGAGAGTGGTACTTAGAAACAAAAATTCGAACTGGGAAGATGTGAAAAGTGGCGTCCTGCAAGGCTTTGTATTGGCTCCTCTAATGTTTGCCATATATATAATTGATATGGATGAGGGAGTAAATTGTTACATGAACTTCTTTGCTGCCGATGCCAAATTACTCAAGAGAGTAAAAACGGAAGAAGATTGTAAATCGCCACAAGAAGACTTGGACAAAATATGGGAATGGAGTCAAATGTGAGATGAACTTCAACATCAAGAAATGTAGCATACTAGAATTTGGAAAAAACAAAAATAGAGTATCGGGTCAATACAAAATTGGAAACAAAGAAATAAAAAAAGTCAATTGAGAAAGGGAGTAATCATCTCAAGCGACACCTGATAAACACGTCAATAAATTACTTGGAGAGACTTTTAACTTACTAAGATCTATGAAAGTGGCATTCGACTACATGGATGAGGAGATGGTTAAAAAAAAAAGTGGTTTCACTGATAAGACCTAAACTAGAATATGCCGTAACTTTGTGGGTACCCAGCACAAAGAACATAAGAACATTAGAAAGAATCCAAAGAACAGCGACAAAAATGGCACCTACACTGTCAAATCTGACATATGAACAAAGATTGGAGAAATCACATCTGTCAACACTGGAACAGAGAAGAGAAAGAGGTGATTTATTTACCATTTACAGAATTATGAAAGGGATGGAAATTCTCGATAGAGATGACTTATTAAAGTGGGACAGAAGGGAAACAAGAGGACACGAAAAGAAACTAAAGAAGGACACTTATAGAAGAGACCTGAAAAAGAATAGCTTCCCACATAGACTGATTGTTGTCTGGAACGAACTAAACGGAGAAATAGTGAATGCCAAAACTATACACGATTTTTAGAATAAACTGGATGCGGAGAGATACGAAAACGGGTTACTACGAACATAGCTCTCGTCCCGTAAAATACAACTAGGTAAATACATACACACACACACACACACACACACACACACACACACACACACACACACACACACACACACACACACACACACACACACACACACACACACACACACACACACACACACACACACACACACACACACACACACACACACACACACACACACACACACACACACACACACACACACACACACACACATATATATATATATATATATATATATATATATATATATATATATATATCATATGTATATATCATCTATACATAATGTATGGATTATGTGTCCCGTTTCTGAATTTATTAGATAAAAGGCAAAGACTAGACAAGAAATTTCGAATAGAGACATCATCCATCCAAATGGGAAGAGCTTGTATCTACTTAATTGTAACACTGAGGAATACAACTAAGCTCGTGGATTTCCGTCTCTGAGTCTGCATTGGTGAAACTAAGCTTTAGATTAAATTGCGTAAATGATAGGATGTAATGGTGCGACTCGAGGAAGAGTAATTGACCTTACCTCGCTCACCATCCCACTCCCACAATGTGGGAAGTGAAAAACCCCTGGTAAGACAAAGCTCCGTCAGTTGCGGCATATTTAGATCGATGTTTGGGTCGCCGCCTCACCGCTTGGCCTGGGCTATCGGGAACCAATGCTTACAGCAGGTCCGCGCAAAGCACTCACGACCACCTGCAAATGAGTTCGACACAGTATTCACTTGGTAATTGAATAAGGTAATAATGTGGTAGAAATGTAAACAAACAAATAATAATTCATATAAGTAAATATCTATATCTATATATATATGAATATATATAGATATATATATATATATATATATATATATATATATATATATATATATATATATATGGAGTTGTACATGGAATGTTAGAGAAAAAGGCAGTATGGGTTTAGATATAGAAATGAATGTCAGCCATGTGGGAGATATGATGTTAAAGACAGAGGATAACGATTTAGAGGAGGCTAACATATCATGTGTATGATAATGACAATGAAACAATGGATAGCGTGAACAGCATAGCTCAGGTGACTAGGAGAGGGCCGGAGGCATACAGTCTATGTGCATATACTTTAGGAG
>NC_134813.1:7607653-7610153 GCF_046742065.1 Oratosquilla oratoria
CAACTTACGGAGACCCCCCCCCCCCCCCGTATGTGGAATTGGATTTCCCTAATAAAATCCGAGCGGACCCTTGAGCCTGCGTAGTTCAGTGAATATCATCCATATCTTGAAAGTGAGCCTGGGCTCGATCCCCGGGAATTGCGAAGTCATTGTTTAAATCGGATTTGCATGGCTTCCCAACCCTCCTCAGCAGCAGTAGACATTAGAGGCGCGGTATACCAATGTCGAGTGTGTTGCCACCTAATCGGCATAGTCGAGGTGATTACATTGGTTTTAGATTCCAGTCACAATAACAACTATAGTCCGTTTAGGTTGTGGCATACGTCGTGTCAAATCAACCTAAGTAAATGTCTCTCTCTCCCTCTCTTATTTCCTATCTATGTACTATTTTCTCTTTTATATGTATGTATTAAAGAAAAATGTATAGTACAATCAGTATCACTTTTTAGGAGTATAACAACGATGGGCCACCCAATCCCACCCGTCTCAACTGTGACACCTCGGCGTGGCAACATGGGAAAAAAAGCACTTTTGCCACGTGTCGTAGAATTTATTCAAATCGCTGTTATAATCCTAAAAAGTGATACTCATTTTACTATACAGCCTCCATTACTATATACAAAATATGAACAATTCAAATTGCACATGGATGGGAAATAAGAGAGAGAAAGAGGAGGCATGTACTAAGGTTGACTTGGCAGGACGGCTAGTAGTAAATCACGAAGTATGCCACACCCTGAACGGATTCTTGGAGCGCACAGACTATATTCCAGCATCCTCGACACATCGCGTGCACTTTTCATCTTACCAAGTCGAATAGAGTCATTGTGGTGAGGTATACTTTTGATTATACAGTCTTACTATCCCACTCTAAAAGGGGAAAAGTGTGGTCTACGCGACTGCAACAACTGCAAAAACGCTATTTGATATTCTCGTCAAAGGTTTTGCCCATATGTTGCAGATGTGAACACGACGCGCTATGGAATGAAGCGTGTGCCCCAGTCTCTCCATGTTCTCTTTAAGAAGGTGAGAAACCTACACCAGGAGGCGTGTAGCTACGGCCAAATCCGTCACCTTGGCCCTGTGTGCGTGAATCTTTGGGGCAGGTAACGGTCACTGCTGGGAATCGGGTGGACGTGTGGGGTTCGAACCCACAACTAAGCGACTGCGAGACCAGCACAATTACGATGACGCCACTAGCACATATGTTTTTTAGCGCCACCTCATATGCAACAGAAGGGTCACTCAGCTTGGCAGACTCTTTAATGATTCCGTAGCTACAAGCAAACTCCAATGAAATTATCATTCTCATATCTGATCCGTTCTGTCAGCAGGGCGTGGATCTCATTCGACCGAAGTCCCGTTTGGAGAACTCCATCCCATTAGCTACTTTCCTTGTCTGAAGATGCAGCAGCGGCCAGACTCTAAAGCGTGCCACGTACGTAAAGAAGATAAAAAGGCGATATACTCAAGTATTCGTCGTGTGGATCCAACTCCTCGGGTACTTTGACAAGAACAAAAGGTAAACAAAGAGGACGTAGAAAACGAGAGTGGCAGAATTCAAAGACAAACAGAGAGAGGGAGAGAGAGAGAGAGAGAGAGAGAGAGGGAGTTAGAGTTCAAGCAAATACCATCACAGAGAATGAGGAACGCAAGAAAGAACCAAGTTGATTGCTGTCCATTACCATGGTTTCAGTGCTTCGACAGGGCGAAGACTCCCTGGTTAGCGAGTGGAGGAGGAGCGCTAACATAATCTGATAAAAACAGAAAACAAAATAAAAAAGGAAATGAATTGCTAGCAAGAGAAGGAGAGAGAGAGAGAGATAGAGAGAGAGAGAGAGAGAGAGAGAGAGAGAGAGAGAGAGAGAGAGAGAGAGAGATAGAGATAGAGAGAGAGAGAGAAGTGAGGAAAGACATTACTGATTGATTAAGAACCCTATAACTGATTTACTAATTTTTTATTCTAAAAAAGTAGATAGACAAAACGAGCAATTAAGAGAACGAAACAAACGACAGATGGAGAAAAAAAATAAAAATAAACGGAACGGGAACGAAAAAAACAAAAAACAAAAAACATTATGTAGGCGAGGAGAAAGAAAGCGAGGGTAGAAACACGACGCGAAAGGTTTCAGTGAAGAACGATGCGACCAGACGGGAACAAAGGGAGAGAGAAAGAGAGAGAGAGAGAGGCGCAGTCGGGGGGGAAGACAAAGGGATTAATGTATATGAAGCCTTGTGATTATTTAAGTCCCTATGATTTAGCGATGAGCAAACAGTTACTGCAAACACGCATTAGATGTCAGTGGTGAAGTGTCACTGGAATAGGGCAAGCGACAAGCTGCAGCGTTTGTTATCAAACATTGATTATGGAATGAACAAAGTATTATGGAGAGTGTCGGAAGGTGATATTTAACAAGTGAGCAGTGGTATTATGTTGAAATGACCAACGACGCTTGAAGCGGGTGGATGCGTATATTATGCAATACAAGGCCCAGACAGA
>NC_134813.1:7625153-7627653 GCF_046742065.1 Oratosquilla oratoria
TATATATTTTCTCTTTCTTTTTGTGGGAATACTTAAAAGAGCAACTAAAACGGCTTATACAACTTATGTATATATGTATGTATGTACGTACGTACGTACGTATGTATGTACGTATGTATGTATGTATGTATGTATGTATGTATGTATGTATGTATGTATGTATGTATGTATGTATGTATGTATGTATGTATGTATGTATGTGTGTATGCATGTATGTATGTCTGTATGTATGTATGTATGTATGTATGTGTGTATGTATGTATGCATGTATGTATGTGTGTATTTATGTATGTATATGTATGAATGTATGTGTGTATATATGTATATATGGATGTATGTATATGTATATATGTATGGATGTATGCATGTATGTATGTATGCATGCATGTATGTATGTATGTATGTATGTATGTATGTATGTATGTATGTATGTATTTACGAGTATGTATGTATGTATGTATGTATGTATGTATGTATGTATGTATGTATGTATGTATGTATGTATGTATGTATGTATGTATGTATGTATGTATGTATGTATGTATGTATGTATGTATGTATGTATGTATGTATGTATGTATGTATGTATGTATGTACGAGTATATATGTATGTATGTATGTATGTATGTATGTATGTATGTATGTATGTATGTATGTATGTATGTATGTATGTATGTATGTATGTATGTATGTATGTATGTATGAATACATGTATGTATGTATGTATGTATGTATGTATGTATGTATGTATGTATGTATGTATGTATGTATGTATGTATGTATGTATGTATGTATGTATGTATTATAGAAAGATCTGACGTTCTGCAACATGAAACTGAGTTCAAGAAAGATGTCCAAGAGTAGCATGAATAAGCGTTGGATGAGGATGTCAGCATAATGATCTTTAGGTCCATATGCACAGTCAGGGAGTCCGTTCTTAAACAAGAGGAAAGTCGAAGATGTAACAGGTCTGTTGGGTATCTTTGGTTACAGGCACGGAAACTAATATTTACCATTTACTACAACAGTTACTGAACGGTTGAAATGAATGGGAAAGTAGAGAGAGAGAAATGGAGAGCTATACTTGAAAAAAATAATATAGAAATTCTTAGGCTGAAGACACGTAAACAAATATCTATCATTTAGTACAACAGTTAGAGAACGGTTGAAAGTTGATGGGAAGATAGAGAGAGTTGAGAGGAATATTATAGAAAATAGAGAATTGTCACACTGCTAGATGCTTAGAATATATCTAGTGCAGCAGCGTAAAATTTTACCAAGATTCCTAGAAATAATACTTAAGAGTCAAACAATTGAGCAAAGAGATAAACAATATGGCGCCTTTTACGGAAACTGCACTGGTTATAAAGAAATTAAAAAGTATTTCTTGATCATTTTCTTGTAGGTGATACTTTAAAGATTACATAGACAAAAAATTAACTCCATGCTTTGGTTTAGTTGTTAAAGATCTTTGGGATTTGTTGACTGTAAGCATCTTCGTACTGAGATATGGAAATGAAACGGTCTGTCTGGGCAGAGAGTCAGTACAGAAGCATAATTTCACTTGACGCCGCGCTTTCTCAACGTCTCTAAATACTTCCCACCACTTTCTTTTGTTTCAGTTCACCGTTTCCTTTAGTCTCGCTGTTTCCCTTTTTTTTATGAAATAGACCTCTATTTTATCATCCACTTTCACCTCTGAGATACCATATATAGTATTGCCATTAGATTCTTATGGATTTTGTCTGAGTCACTATTTTTTTGTTATGTCCAACTCTTCTTTTATCACCTCATCGTTCCCCCGTCCCTAACGTTCACTTTATTTCATTTGTAAAAATATTTCTCCACACGGTTTTATCTTTACTCTCAATCTTTTACAGTTTCTTCCAATCACATTTTTCTTCTGTTTACTTTAATTTCTATTTGTTTATTTTGTTAATTTCTCATCCAATTTTTTGTCTGTTCTGTTTTGGGTTATTTTCCTCTTCCCCTATTTGTTCTATCCCTATTATTATTATCATTATCATTATTATTAATAATAATGACAATAACAATGATGATAATAACGATAATGATAATAATAATAAAAATGGAAATAATAACAATAATAATAATAATAATAATGATAATAATAATAATAATAATAATAATAATAATAATAATAATAATAATAATAATAATAATAATAATAATAATAATAATAATAATAATAATAATAATAATAATAATAATAATAATAATAATAATAATAATAATAATAATAATAATAATGATAATGATAATAATAATAATACTAATAATAATAATAATAATAATAATAATAATAATAATAATAATAATAATAATAATAATAATAATAATAATAATAATAATAATAATAATAATAATAATAATAATAATAATAATAATAATAATAATAATAATGATAATAATAATAATAATAATGATAATAATAATAATGATAATAATAATAATAATAATAATAATAATAATAATAATA
>NC_134813.1:7635153-7637653 GCF_046742065.1 Oratosquilla oratoria
CTAACGTATATAAGGCGTCAGATAACAATGGTAGTTACGATGTTATTTACTTTAACATTAGCAAAGCGTTTGACAAGGTTCCCCACCAGAGACTACTAAATAAAATCAAAGCCCATGGCATAGAAGGAAAAGTGTTAGAATGGATTAGAGCTTGGATCAGTGATAGAAAACAACGGGTCACCATATATGGTGTAAAATTCAAATGGGGAGTATTTCTAGTGGAGTTCCCCAGGGCTCGGTTTTTGGCCCCTTATTGTTCATTATAACACGTTCTTAGAGAAAAATTAGTGCGAGAGAGACTTGGGAGTTCTAGTAAGTCCTCAACATAAATTCGGGAAACAGGGCATTAGCGTCAGGAATAAAACTAACAGAGCTTTAGGTTTCATTGCTAGGACGCTTACGAATAGAAGTGCAAAGGTAATTATCAAATTCTATCTAGCGTTAGTTAGACCTATCCTTGACTATGCGGTACATTTTTGGTCTCCGCCTTATACAATGGGCATCAATGTACTAGAATCAGTACAGAGGAGAATGACCAAAATGATACATTGATACATGGATTCAGAAATCTACCTTGCGAACTTGTTCAAGTGGATCAAGGGAAAGGCAAACAAGGTCATCATATTAAGACAACAGGGCAGGAATCGCAGTAACGGATATAAATTGGAAAAATTTAGATTTAAGAAGGAAATAGGAAAGAACTGGTTTACTAATAGAGTGGACAACGAATGCAATACACTTGTAACTACGTAGTGAGCGCTGAAACTATTAAGTTCTAATATATATATATATATATATATATATATATATACAGATATATATACATATATATATATATATATATATATATACATATATATATATATATGACAAGAGAAAAGACAAATGTATGGTAAGAGTGGTATAGGTATAGTCCAGGAAGGAGCAGAAGTACTTTATTCTCTAACGTTTCGACAGAGTCTTCTTCAGAGAGATAATGGTACAGGCAAATTGAAATACATTGTCTATATACTAAGCGGGTTATCTCACAGGTCGCCTTGGGATAGAGTTCGTCGTTTGTGCCCCCTCGATAATTAATCTTGCTGTTGCGTGTGCTAAATTTACAAACCCTTCTCTATGATTGGTTGATTTAAAAGTATTGATATATGCAGCTTCGATAGTTTTTCTTGTCGTCTTTTTCATACCGGTGTGTAGGATTATGGTGTTGTTCCAATTAGGCATATGTCCGTGTTGTGTAGCGTGTACTACTAATGAATTAGATGTCCTGTGGTGTCGCATGTCGTTCTTGTGTTCGTATAATCTTTTTGTGATTCCTCTTGAAGTTTCTCCAAAATAAGCTGCATCACATCCACCACATGGAATCTTGTAAACTACGCTCTTTTCATTTTTCTCTCCCGTGTGTTGGTTACTGGATAAAATGTCTCTTATTTTCTGTCCTGAAGAGTGTACGACTTCCATCCCTATTCTCGCGAGAAATTTGGAAATTAATTCACCTCTTGAGGAGTAAGGAACTACTAAAAAATCTTTTTCTTTCCTCTGTTCTTCTGTAACTGTGTTTTTTCTTCTCCTTATTTGTTTGGCTTTATTTTTCAGTTTTTGTATGAGACCCGGTGGATATTTTAGGCGGCTGAACGTCTCTGTAATGTGTTTACATTCGTCATATAAAAATTCTTCGCTACAAATTCTAAATGCTCTAAGGAAAAAGCCAATTATTATGCCAGATTTCGTTCTTGTGTCGTGTCGTGATAAGTAATGAATAAAATCTTCTTTGCTTGTTGGTTTCCTATATACTGAAAATTTTGCACTTCCGTCAATGCGATGAATTATCGTGTCTAAAAATGGCAGTTTCTTGTCTATCTCCTTTTCCACTGTGAATTCTATGTACTTATTTACACTATTGAGCCTACGAAGTTTGTTATCTAAATCAGTATTTTCTGGTACTATAACTAATACGTCGTCTACGTAGCGAAACCAGGATGCTCCTCTTCCCATGATATGTATGTATTTATCTACTTCAAGTGACTCCATGTAAAGGTTTGCCATAATGGCACTGAGAGGAGATCCCATAGCTAAGCCTCGGAATTGTATATATTCATGATTGTTAAAATTGAAGCAGTTGAATTTTACACATAAAAGAGGAGCATCCTGGTTTCGCTACGTAGATGACGTATTAATTATAGTACCAGAAAATACTGATTTAGATAACAAACTTCGTAGGCTCAATAGTGTAAATAAGTAAATAGAATTCACAGTGGAAAAGGAGATAGACAAGAAACTGCCATTTTTAGACACAATAATTCATCGTGAAAAATAAAGCCAAACAAATATGGAGAAGAAAAAACACAGTTACAGAAGAACAGAGGAAAGAAAAAGATTTTTTAGTAGTTCCTTACTCCTCAATAGGTGAATTAATTTCCAAATTTCTCGCGAGAATAGGGATGGAAGTCGTACACTCCTCAGGACAGAAAATAAGGGACATTTTATCCAGTAACCAACACAC
>NC_134813.1:7657653-7660153 GCF_046742065.1 Oratosquilla oratoria
GTAGAAAGAAAGAAAGAGAGAGAGAGAGAGAGAGAGAGAGAGAGAGAGAGAGAGAGAGAGAGAGAGAGAGAGAAAGAGGGGGGGAGAGTGAGCGGGGAAGGAGGGGGAGAGAGGGGGGGAGTGAGAGAGGTAGAAATAAGCAAACAAAAGAGAGAGAGGAAGAGAGAGAGAGAGAGAGATAGAGAGAGAGGGAGACTTAAGTACTCAAGAAATAATACATCAAGTCCCAGATCAAAAGGAAGCCTCTGCTTTGCTCCATAGAATACGTCTTCAAAAATGTTGTTGTGAAACATGTTGACGTGTAAGTTGGCGTTTGTAAACATGTGTGAGTTTGCATATATGCGAAAGTAAAATTATGGTTGCGTATATGTATATGCACTTGTGTTTCTATTATAGAGTGAATATATATATATGTATATGTATATATATATATATATATATATATATATATATATATATATATACTATAATAAAGTAATTGCTCTGTCTATCACTCCAGGTACCTGGATAACTATGTTTCATTAAAATATATATATTTTTTGGTTAGTGTTAAGGATTAAAGTTAGGTGGTCTATGGTGTGGGAACACGCCACTACTGTAGTTTCCCTTTAAGTCGCGTAGCATTTTTGTGATATAAGAATTAAAATGATTAAACAAAGCATTGTATGTGTCCATAAATATAATCTATATTTGTGAAATTAATGTTGCCACAAACCATAATAGCTTTTGTAAGAAGAAAGCATGTAAATGTAAAATGATTGTATAGTTTTACCAAATGCTAAACTATTGGCTATTTTCATTTAATTCTAGTGCGGGTGGAAATTTATCATTCACAAACGCCTCCTAGGTTTTTGCAAATAAACCCCTATAACCATGTATATTCTGAAGATATATAAACGAGATACATTTCTTCACCTTTTAGCTGTAGACATTTATTGTCAATCTACACACACACACACACACACACACACACACACACACACACACGCACACACACACACGCTCGCACATGCACACGCACACAAAAGAATGTGTACATATGATATTTGTGTTTGGGTATGCATGTATTTTCAAACTAGGGTTTCACAACCTTCGGAGAGGGGGTGCACACCTGGGAGGGGGAATGTTTAAAGCTTTATTTCACCCTCCCCCCCAAAAAGAAAATAGGGTTAAGGGTTAAAGTTAGGTGGAGTATGGTTATGTTAGGGATTATTCTAGAACTCGCATCAACGCGCGGGTAATTAGGCTAATATATATATATATATATATATAATATATATATATATATATATATACATATATATATATATACATATATACAGTATCTATCTATATATATATATATATATATATATATATATATATATATATATATATATTATTTGGATGATGGAGAACATAAACACAGGGGAAGGCTCGGAACCCTAAACACTCTAACGTTTCGTTTACGTAGAACTTCTTCATAAGAAGTTCTACGCGAATGAAACGTTAGAGTGTTTAGGGTTCCGAGCCTTCCCCTGTGTTTATGTTTTCCATCATCCAAATAATTTGTCTAAAATACTTATCCATATATATATATATATATATATATTTATATATATATATATATATATATATATATATATATATATATGTATACATATACATATATGCAAGGTATATGTAAATATATAAATGTATGTATTTTTGCACACACACACACTCTCTCTCTCTCTCTCTCTCTCTCTCTCTCTCTCTCTCTCTCTCTCTCTCTCTCTCTCTCTCTCTCTCACACACACACACACACACACACACACACACACACACACACACACACACACACACACACAGACACACACACACACACACAGACACACACACACACACACACACACACACACACACACACACACACACACACACACACACACACACACACACACACACACACACACACACACACACACACACACACACACACACACACACACACACACACACACACACACACACACACACACACACACACACACACACACACACACACACACACATACACAACACACACACACATACACATACAACACACAAACACACATTGACACATACACAAACAGGCACAACACACACATAGACACACACACACACACACACACACACACACACACACACACACACACACACACATGTATATATATATATATATATATATATATATATACATATACATATATGTATGTATATATATACCGATATGCATAACATATGCACACACACATATATACATACATTCATTACTAAAAATTTCTGTAGGTGGGCAAGGTCTGGTCTGTTAACCACTGATCACCCATCCATAGGAACAAGAATCTATCCAGAATATACTAGACATACAACTAAGTCTAACTTTCCCTATTCCTCTCTCAGAGAACAAGAAGAGTGAAAACCCCAGAGAGAAAATAAGAAAGAGATAATTAAAAAGAATATTTAATTAAGTTAAAGAAGAAAAATGAAAGATAATTGA
>NC_134813.1:7674258-7676758 GCF_046742065.1 Oratosquilla oratoria
CCATCCTTCCACTTGCATGGGGCTCAAAATCTTAAAGATATAAATAAATATATAAATAAAGATATTTCTCTTTTATTTCTTTTCTATCATATAATTTATATTTACATTTAGTAACACCAATCCATTCTCACAGATAGGTCTTGAAAAATGTTTCACTTTTTCACTGTCACTGTTGTGTGTGTGAGGCTTATATATACATATATATATATATATATATATAAATATATATATATAAATATATATATATCATATATATATATGTATATATATATAAATATGTATATATATATATATATATATATATATATATATATATATATATGCATATATGCAATTGTATACATATATATACTGTTAACCCACTATCGGAGAAATAATAACGGAAAGTACAGAGAAACTGTATATTTCGACTACTCTCTGTAGTCCTCTTCAGCAGAAGAGGACTACAGAGAGTAGTCGAAATATACAGTTTCTCTGTACTTTCCGTTATTATTTCTCCGATAGTGGGTTAACAGTGATCTTTTACAAATGTGTTATAACATACTAGTTTCCAATATATATACATATATATATATATACAATTATATACATATATATACATACATTATGTATATACGTACACACACACACACACACGCATACGCACACACACACACACACACACACATATATGTATATATATATATATATATATGAATATATATATATATATATATATATATATACATATATACGTATATATGTACATGTATACATATATATGTATATATATATTTATATATATATGTATATATATACGTATATATATATAATGTATGTATATACATGAATATATATATATAATACATACATACATATATATATATATATACATATACATATACATATATATATATATATATATATATATATATATATATATATATATATTGTTAAAAACAACTGCGCATTCGGCGCAACAAAACTTAATGAGTAGACACTCAAGTCTTCTGAACGTAGATTTCTGGTCACAGGACAGACAGAATAATAAATTTCCAGTTGACATCAGTAACTATGTTTGAGTACAAGTATAAAGACATTTCGCTAAAGGCAGTCAGCATTTTCACTGTAACAGAAGCAGAATACAAGACGTAATATATATAGAAAGAATGCTCTGGGTGAGGTCACAACACGAGTGGGATGACATTCTCCTCGACAATGTCGTTCTCGTTTGGCCAACGTAGCAGTCGAGAGACGTACAGTCCCCTAGGGTACAGGAGAATTTGTATACTGCGTTGGTGCAAGCGGGACTTTCGGGGAGAGGAGAAGTGTTATTTCTAACTAAAAGTGTAGCTGTTTTTTGGTTTGTGGTAGTATATGGAGAGACGAACTTTGTCATTCTCACTGTTGGGTTTTATGTTCCGATGAATAATTCTGTTCAAAACCTTCGCATCGTATTTGTAAGTTGTGGACATTTGGGCACGGTAAAACAGGGTAAAAGTCTCACCTTCGCCTACTAATGGGGTGGGAGGCCCGTGGTACTATTTGTTGATGACACTTTTTGGAACAAGCTGGCAGTCTTGATTGGAATGTCCATTATTAACTAGAACTTGAGTGGTCCTGTTTATTTATGCTTGGGTAGAGGTCCAGCGTGAGCAGTGGGGGAGTGCCCTTCTAAAGAAGGCATTAATGGTACTGTCTTTGTAACGTTGGGGGCACTCACTGTTCCCATTAAGAAAGAGACCAGGGTTGGTGGGCTTAACATAAACGGAAGTGGAGAAGTGGTCACCCTCTTGCTGAAGCAGTACATCAAGAAACGAAAGAGATCTATTGACGTCTTCTTCAGTTGTGAATCTTAATCCTGATGTTTCTTCTAGTTTAGGGCCTCCACTTGACAATCGGGATGACATTCTTCTCGACAACGTCGTTCTCGTTTGGCCAACGTAGCAGTCGAGAGGCGTACAGTCCTCTAGGGGGCAGGAGAATTTGTATACTGCGTTGGTGCAAGCGGGACTTTCGGGGCGGGGAGAAGTGTTATTTCTAACTAAAAGTGTAGCTGTTTTTTTGTTGTGGTAGTATATGGAGAGACGAACTTTGTTATTTTCACTTTTGGGAGGCCCCAAACTACGCCTCCTAGAAAGACACAACATACAAATCACTAGAAAACTTTTAGAAGACAACACCAACATTCTCGCTAAGGAATCAGAAAGGTTTAGACTTTTCTTTCTAGAAGCACATCATAAGAGACTTGCAATCTACTATTAACAGACAAGTGGAAGCCCATACCATACTTCTCAGCATGAAGCCTCTCCCTAGGACTTGTAGCTCTCTCAACTACAACACACCTTCCAATCACACCGACATCCAAGTCCCTCTCCGGCGTTCCACCAGAGCCATAAAGAGGACGCTTGGCCTTCATCGGACACTTGTGCAGCACTGGACCTCTGAACTCCAACGGACAATTGCCCCACAGTGACAAATTCCCCCGTCATCTCACACTTGTAATGTGACCTCCCGCTGC
>NC_134813.1:7684258-7689258 GCF_046742065.1 Oratosquilla oratoria
ACACACACACACACACACACACACACACACACACACACACACACACACACACACACACACACCACACACACACACACACACACACACACACACACACACACACACACACACACACACACACACACACACACACACACACACACACACATATATATATATATATATATATATATATATATATTATATATATGTATATATTATATATATGTATATATATATATATATATATATAAATATATACATATATCTGCAACAGTACATCATACATACATACATATACCAAGGCTTTTTCCCCCTTACTAGGGAGGTAGCCAAAAAGGAAAAGGCATAGATTCATTCCCACCCATTCCATCCCTAAATTCACTCCAACCCCTCCACCCTCCCTCTCATCTTAGCACCTCCTGGATGACGAGTCATCCCTGCACCTTGTCCACTGCCCTGGGTCAGAAGCAGTGTCGCAAGACACAGCACATCCACAGCAAGGCCGCTTCATTAAATCGGCGACCCCCCTCTCCGTCCCCCCCATGCATAAAAGGAGAAGACGGGGAGAAATCCCTTCGGGCTGCGTCAAATTATGCTCTCATATACTACCTCACCCCCCATCCCCCCACCCATTCCACCTCATGCATCACAACATCATCCATATACAACCATTCTCCATTCACCCCTGTCTTATGTCCTCTCCCGTCCTTCCTCAACAGACATTCACCTTTTCCCCAAATCCCCCTTCACCCCATCCATCCACCTCATCCTAGGACGTCCCCTCATGTTCACTCCCTCCACATCTGCCTTCCATACCTCTTTTACTAGTCTTTCTTCACTCATTCTTTCCATGTGTCCAAACCATCCTAATACTCTTTCATCAACCCTATCTCCCAACTCCCTTTCCACCCCTGTTCTCCTCCTCACCTCCTCATTTCTCACTCTATCTAGCCTAGTAACCCCCATCATACTTCTCAGACACCTCATCTCAAACACATTCAAACTCCTTCTCTCTTCCTCTCTTATGTTCCACGTTTCTGCCCCATACAGTGCTGTTGGCACAATCACTCCTTCATACAGTCTCCTCTTAGCATCCATTCCCAAATGTCTATTTCTCATTACACTCTTTAATCCACCAAGGCATTTACTCGCTTCTCTCAATCTACATTCTACCTCCACCTTCATTCCACCTTTTCCTGCCACATTTGCACCCAAGTATCTAAAACTATCCACTTCCTCCAGTCGCTCTCTCTTAATGCTCACTTCCAGTCTACTGCCACTTTCACCCCTTGTACATCTCATCACCTTACTTTTACCCACATTTATCTTTAGCTTTCTTCTATCACATACTCTCCCAAATTCTGCCACCAACTTCCTCAATCCCTCCTCCGATCCTGCTACAAGCGCAGTGTCGTCCGCAAACAACAGTTGGCTCACCTCCCACTTTTCTCCATTTTCTTTAACCATCTCCAATCCCTGACCCACTACCCTTGCATTTACCTCTCGCACTACCCCATCCATGTATAAGTTGAACAGCCAGGGCGACATCCTTGACGAAGTCCCACCTTTACCTCGAACCACTCACTCTCTCCATTTCTAATCCTGACACAAACTCTACTACTCTCATAAAAACTCTTGACAGCTCCGAGAAGCTTTCCTCCTGTCCTGTATGTCTGCATAACCTCCCACAGTGCCTTTCTGTCTACCCTATCGTAAGCCTTTTCCAAATCCATAAAAGCCCCAAAAACATCCTTCCCCTTTCCTATAGCTTTCTCACTTATCTTTCTTACCACAAAGATCTGATCTACACAACCTCTACCCGTCCTAAATCCACACTGTTCCTCACCAATTACTCTCTCTGTTCCTCTCCTAATCCTCTCAATCAAGATCCTCCCATAAGCCTCCCCAACTACACTTAATAAGCTAATCCCTCTGAAACTACTACATTCACACTTGTCCCCTTTTCCCTTGTAAAGAGGAACTATATAGGCACTCCTCCAGTCCTCCGGCACTCTACCCTCTCTCCAGCAAACATTGAATAACCTCACCATCCAGTCCACCATCACTCTACCTTCTTTTTTTAGACATTCTGCATGGCATCCATCCAGACCAGGTGCTTTGCCTTCTTTCATCATCTTAACAACTGCCTTCACTTCATCCTTCCTTATTTCTCCTCCATTTTCCTCACTCATCACTCTCATTTTCCTAGCATTCCCACTGCAACTATCTTTCCCTCCCTATCCTCCTTCACATTTAGCAACTCCCTAAAATATTCTGCCCATCTTCCCCTTACTGCCTTCTCCTCCATTATCATCTCTCCATCTGCACCTTTTACCTTTTCTTCTCTACTTGATTCGCCTCCTCTTCCTCTCTTAATTTCTTTCCAAAACATCTTTTTATTACTTTCAAAATTTTCTGTCATACTCTTACCCCATTATACATCTGCTCTCCTCTTTGCCTCCTTTACCTTTTTATTTACTTCTCTTTTCTTTTCTTTGTACGTCTCATATGACTCCCTCGTCCTATTTTGTAACCAATCTGTGTAAGCTCTCTTCTTCTCTTCTACAACCTTCTTCATTTCCTCATCCCACCATTCACTACCCTTCCTTCTATTTCCTCCTGTCCTTCTTGTTCCACACACCATCTTTGCACACTTTGTGACTCCCTCCTTGAACCATTCCCATTCCTCCTCCACACCCACCTCTACTCTATCCTTCACTCCCTGCCACTCCTCCTTCAGCTTCTTCTTGTACTCCTTCTCCTATTCATTTTCATTTAAAGAGTTTACTCTAATGATCTGATATTCCCCCACCCTCTCCCCTTAGCACATGTACATCCTTAACTCTTCCTATCATAATCCTATTTACCATCAACGCTCTATCTACCACCCTTCCATCCACCACCCTCTCCCATGTGTACTTATGCTTGACTTTCTTCCGAAACACTGTATTTGCTATCATCAACTCTCTTTCTAGACACATTTCCACCATCAACTCTCCACTACGATTCTTTCCTGGAACTCCACATTTGCCAACTACTCCATCAATTGGACCATTTTCTACCCTAGCATTAAGGTCTCTCAATACTATTACATTGACATTTCTCCCTAAATCCTCTATGCACTCATTTAAATCTATCCAAAAGGTCTCCCTTCCTTCTACACTCTTCTCACTGCCAGGCCCATATGCACTTACAAAGACCCACATCTCCTTTCCCAGTTTCACCTTCATCCACATCCTTGAGGAAACCTCCTTCCACTCCACTACACGTTTACCTATTTCTTCACTTACTAGAACAGTAATCACATAAAACACGTGAATAAAGATATTTTGCTGAAACCACGAGGAAATCAAAGATCGGAATACTGAACGTTTTCGTCTATTTAAGACATTTTCAAAGTACATAGTTACACAACAAAGTACAGCTTAAATACAATAGTGTAGAGAACAGGAGAGGTCACTCAACATAAATACATAAGGATTGTCTTACAAAGGAACAAAAATAGAAATAATAAAAATAATAAAATAATAATGACAAGAAAAAATAAATAAAATGGGTGACAACTGACAAAAGGTCACACAAGATGGCTAAGGCGGAGCTTTGTGACGTTTTCCTACAATTTGGTTGATGACAAAATTATCGAGTTTGAAAAGACCAGTGCTTAAATTGAGATTCTCATTGATTTTTTTTTTAATAAGACACGATTCAATTATATTCCTTACCAAATAACTACATGAAACAATTTCTTGGGAATTGTTCCAATTAATGCAATGATTGTAGTCTTTAATGTGAGCAAAAATCCCATTTGATGATTGGCCAGTACGGACACTATACTTGTGCTGGCTCAACCTAAATATTAATTCCTTGCCAGTCTGATCAATGTAACAAGAACTGAAATTCTTGCAAGAAATACTGTAGACGCAACCCGCTGAATTATCAGGCGAATTTTTCTATGAGAAGTTCTTTGATTGTATTGTTTTTAGATAAAACATTAACATTAAAAACCTTAAGGACACGAGGAAGTTTCACCAAATTGGGATAAAAGGTAAGAACCAAAAGATTCTTTTTATTAAAAGGATCTTTTGGGGGAAGAGTTATCGTAGGACTTCCTGGCCTTGTATGGTGATCTAACTATCACATATTTTAGGTATTTCAAGTTTGATGCTATTTCATAAATCCTTTTTATTTCTTCATCTAAAAATTCCGATCTACAAACTCTAAAAGCTCTAAGAATCATGGAGGAAAAAACTGAGATCTTCGTATTAAGGTGGTGAGCAGAATGATAGTGAACATATGACAAAACGTTAGTGGGTTTGCGAAAAACATCAAACCTGAAGTACCTTTCTTTCCTGTGTATGGTATACAGTATTTGTTTATTTCATTGTTGCTTGCTTCTGTTCGCCTTAGACTTAATTAATTTAGGTTTTACGACTAAAGAAAGAGGAACATATTCATCTGTTCAGTTAGTACGTATTCGCTTAGTTGTGGGTTCAAATCCCGCACTTCTCTCAGATTCCCAGCAGCAGGGACTGTTGATAACTTGACCCCACCCCCAACAATCCCCAAAGCACATAAGAGGTAACTGACAGTCACTGCAGGGAATCGGAGAGGAGTGCCGGACTCGAATCCACAATTAAGTGAATGCAAGACCAGCACGTTTTCGACTACGCCACCAATGCAGTTAAATAGTAGTAAAGTAAGATATTATGTAAGAATACATTTGTGTTAATTAAATAATAATTTCTGATGCCCACTTTAATAGATGTGAAGAGGTTATTATGAATATTAATTAATGTTCCTTTAATTTTTGGCAACAGTCTGATTCAATATCCAGAAGACAGTGGAGGCGTCCATACACAACTGCGCAGTTTTCCTAGACTATGCGGTACCGCCGCGGTTTCCACGCGGTTCAAACAGCTAGTGTGAACAGGGCCTAATCATTTAGCGATTATATTAAATTAATCAATGTCACCGCGAGTTATCAGAGAGTGGTGTACCCACAACCTCACAGTGTCTGG
>NC_134813.1:7699258-7704258 GCF_046742065.1 Oratosquilla oratoria
TAGCTCCCTTCACTTCCAGAGGAAGGCACCAACACCACACGATTTATTACGACGTCGCTAATTGCACACCCGCGATATGGCCCTACAATACAATACAATACAATACAATACAATACAATACAATACAATACAATACAATACAATACAATACAATACAATACAATACAATACAATACAATACAATACAATACAATACAATACAATACAATACAATACAATACAATACAATACAATACAATACAATACAATACAATACAATACAATACAATGCAATACAATACAATACAATACAATATAATACAATACAATACAAATACAATACAATACAATACAAAAAACAATACGGTGTAATACAATGCAATGCAATACAGTGCAGTATAAATTACTATACGGTCCAATACAATTCAGTACAGTACAGTACAGTACAGTACAACACAATACAATGCGGTAAAATACAAAGCAATATTGTCCAATACAATAATATGCAATGCAATAAAATACCTTATAATACAATGCAACACAGCACAGTACAGTACAGAATACAATACAGTACAATACAATGGAATGCAATACAATACAGTTGTATATAACACAGTACGATACGATATGAAAGAGTGCAGTACAGTACAACACAACACAATACGATACAATACAATGCAATATTATACAATACATTTCAATACAGCATCTTATAATTCAGTGCAATACAGTACAGTATTAAGTACAATACGGTGCAATACAATGCAATATTATACAATACATTTCAATACAACATCTTATAATTCAGTACAGTATTAAGTACAATACGGTGCAATACAATGCAATACAGTACAGTAGTATACAATACGACATGATACAGTGCAATACAAAACAGTACTGCACAGCACAATACAAATGAAAATCCATGTTCCAGTCCATGTTTCCTTCGCCGTGTTTATGCACCATCACAATACATTACAATGAAATACAATACAGTACAACACACTACAATATGATACAGTTCAATACAATGCAATACAATACATTTCAATAAAATATCTTATAATTCAATGCAATACGGTACAGTACAAAGTACAATACGGTGCAATACAATGCAATACAGTACAGTAGTATACAATACAACATGATACAGTACAATACAAAACAGTACTGCACAGCACAATACATTACAGTAAAATACAATACAGTACAAAACACAACAAAATGATACAGTACAATACAATACATTACAGTACAACACAATACAATTTGGTGGAATACAAAACAATACAATATAAGTCAATACAGTATAGAATATTACAGTACACCATAATACAATAAGATGCAATACAAAACAATATAGCACGATACAATATAGTACAATACAATACAATACAATACAATACAATACAATACAATATAATACAATACAATGCAATACAGTATAATACAGTACAATACAATACAATTGCATAAAATACAGTACAACACAATTAAATATAAATACATATAATGCATTACAACACAATACAACAGACTCCAATGCAACACAACACAATATAATGGACTCCAATACAATACAATACAATACAATACAATACAGTATATTACAATACGATACAATTACATATAATACAGTACAACACAATTTAATTCAAATACATATAATGCATTACAACACAATACAAGACTCCAATGCAACACAACACAATATAATGGACTCCAATGCAACACAATACAATGCTGCGCAGTGCAATGCAATACAATATAACACAATGGTAGTCAATACATGCCGCCCAAGGAAATGAAGAGGAAATTATTTGATGTTTGCCCGGATTAAAACTATGAAGTGTGTGTTGAGGGTGGTTGCTTTGCAAACTCGATGTCTTGCGCTTGTGACACCCGGTAGTTTATGGTTTATGTCAACTGCTTTCAGCCCAATCTATCTTCAAGATTTAACTCTCTCTCTCTCTCTCTCTCTCTCTCTCTCTCTCTCTCTCTCTCTCTCTCTCTCTATCTATCTATCTATCTATCTATCTATCTATCTATCTATCTATCTATCTATCTATCTCAATCTCTATCTCTCTCTCTCTCTCTCTCTCTCTCTTTCTCTCTCTGCTCTCTTTCTGAAGCTGTACAGAACAGCATATTCCACAGTACAAATTTTGTGATGATAATTGCCATTTTAAAAACAAGATTATTTACTATTGCCTCAGAGTTCACTGACTGGAAATCCGCGGCCCCAGAGTAACGGCAAAGGTTCTGGACCCCTTCCATAGATCGGTTGAATGTGTTGTAGTAACCGCGCACGCTAGTGGGAAGAGGGACATGCTTGTACTTGGGGTCACTCATAGTCTTCAAATAAATTTTAAGGTGTTTCTTCTTCTCCGGTGGCCCAGTGGATACTGTGTCGAACTCAAGAGCAAGTGAGGTAGATGGACCAACATTTCTTTCAATGAATTCCAAAAAACTTTTATTGGAAGGAATTTATGTAAATTCTGAAACCGTATCGTTCTTGATATATCTCTTATTATATAAACTTGTGCAGTATATTCACAATTGTATATATTATGGGAAAGGTGGAGGGGGAAACACGGGTCTTTATCTGATTATCGAGTTTATTCCTGACCGGTTTCACTTACAATAGCTTCTTCAGAGGAGTGTTACTCTGGGTCGAAGTTGGCGGTGTATATAGTGAGTCAGGCCCACGTTCCCTCCTTGTGGAGTGGTTGGTGGCTGGTTCCAGTACATGTCAAACAGCACCGGTACAATTTAATACAATAATAGTAATATAATACAACACAACACGATCTATGATACAATATACAATATAAATTATAATATATAATATAATATACCAAATCATATCATGGTATATCACATTATAATACAACATAATAATTAGCATCGATACATAATCAATAATAATAAGAATAAATATACGAGTTTTGAAAAATGGAAATACATATGAAAATAAATGTCACCGTGATATTTTGTCACCGTGTTATGTCTGAGTTGTCCTGGGCGTCTTTCATTCCGTCCACTCCATTTCTCCCATCTCCCGGCCCGTGCTGTGTCCGGCAGTCATGTGTGATGTTTCAACTGTTCCAGTATGACACCTCAAACAGCATCGGTATAACATATGATAATAATAATAATAGTACTACTACTACTACTACTACTACTACTACTACTACTACTACTACTACTACTACTACTACTAATAATAATAATAATAATAATAATAATAATAATAATAATAATAATAATAATAATAATAATAATAATAATAATAATAATAATAATAATAATAATAATAATAATAATAATAATAATAATAATAATAATAATAATAATAATAATAATAATAATAATAATAATAATAATAATAATAATAATAATAATAATAATAATAATAATAATAATAATAATAATAATAATAATAATAATAATAATAATAATAATAATAATAATAATAATAATAATAATAATAATAATAATAATAATAATAATAACATACAATATAATATATTATATAGCAATATAATTATATTACAGTATAATAACATAACATAATACTAATAATTAGTATCGATACAGAATGCATAATAAAATAATGAGAATAAAACATGATTTTTGATCAACGAAATGTCACCGTGATGTTTTGTCCTTGTATATAATCCCCGCGTTACGTCGGAGCTGTCCTGGGGCGTCTTTCTATATTTGCATATTTCGCCGTGTATTCTGTCCACTTAATACTTCCTACTTTTTGGTTTATGTTGGGTTTAGTGGCTATGTGTAATGCTTCAACCGTTTTTCTTCTTCTTTTTGTTAATCCTTTTTCCATCACTTCTGATTGTAGCCAATCGGGCATATGACCTTCTTGTTCTATATGACCCACCATCGCGTTGGAAAGCCTGTGGTATTTTAAGTCTGCTTTGTGCTCTTTGATTCTGGTCATAAGCCCTCTGTGGGTCTCGCCATAGTAAGATTTATCACATTTGCTGCATGGTATCCTATATACAACACTTAGGTCGTTAATTGTTTGTGTAGTTGTTGTTGTTACTAGATTTTTAAGTTTCTTTCCTGCCTCGCTGATTATTTCTAGACCTAATGGTCGTATTGCATCCCCCAGTGTTAGTGAAAAATCGGAGCCTGGTAGAGAAGGTATTTAGTTTCTTTCTTGACCACTTTCTCTTTTCGTTGCCTGATACTTTTTGCTTTTCTCAAAGATGTGGATATTAGCGCCTCTGGATATTGTAGCGCTCTGAAGGTATTCGTAATATGTAGAATTTCTTCGCTTAGAAATTCATTACTGCATATCCTTAGTGCTCTGAGAAAAAACCCAATTATTATTCCTATTTTGGTCCGTTCGTTGTGTGCGCTGTAGAAGTGTATTAAATCGTCTTTGTTTGTGGGTTTTCTGTAAACTTTGAAGAGTACTTTGTTTTCTTGTCTGTGTATTTCTGTGTCTAGAAATGGTAGGCGACCTAGAGACTCATTCTCCATGGTGAATTGAATATTATCGACTACCTCATTGAGTTTAGACAAAATATCACTGGTGTTATTTTCCGCTGGAAAAATGAGTAGGCAGTCATCCACGTATCGAAACCAATGTGTATCTTTAGGGATAATTTTGAGATAATGGTCTCTTTCTAGCATCTCTAAATATAGAGATGCAGCCACTGCACTTAATGGTGACCCCATAGGGAGGCCGTCCAAAAGGTGATATTCCTGGTCTTTGTATCTAAATGAACGGAACCTAATGCATTTTTCTACTAGCTGCATGTAATCCCTTTTGCAAATTGGTAATTTGTCATCATCAATGGTTTTTAAAGATTCTTTTATTGCGCTGATGGCGCCTGTTACGGATACATTAGTGAATAAGGATGTTATATCATAGCTTACTAACCTTTTTCCTGAGAAGTCTACGTTGTCAAGCTTATTAATTAGGTCTGCTGAATTACGGAGGTTTGTACTGCTTATGCTACCAAGGGCAGATGATAGTGGTTTTGCTAGAA
>NC_134813.1:7709258-7711758 GCF_046742065.1 Oratosquilla oratoria
GTGGTAAGACAGATATGTGAGAAAGCTATAGGAAAGGGGAAGGATGTTTTTTGGGCTTTTATAGATCTGGAAAAGGCTTATGATAGGGTAGACAGGAAGGCACTGTGGGAGGTTATGCAGATATACGGGATAGGAGGAAAGCTTCTGGGAGCTGTCAAGAGTTTTTATGAGAATAGTAGAGCTTGTGTCAGGATTGGAAATGGAGAGAGTGAGTGGTTCGAGGTAAAGGTGGGAGTTCGTCAAGGATGCGTTATGTCGCCCTGGCTGTTCAACATATACATGGATGGGGTAGTGCGAGAGGTAAATGCAAGGGTAGTGGGTCAGGGATTGGAGATGGTTAAAGAAAATGGAGAAAAGTGGGAGGTGAGTCAGCTGTAGTTTGCAGACGACACTGCGCTTGTGGCAGGATCGGAGGAGGGATTGAGGAAGTTGGTGGCAGAGTTTGGGAGAGTATGTGATAGAAGAAAGCTAAAGATAAATGTGGGTAAAAGTAAGGTGATGAGATTTACAAGGGGTGAAAGTGGCAGTAGACTGGAAGTGAGCATTAAGGGAGAGCGACTGGAGGAAGTGGATAGTTTTAGATACTTGGGTGCAAATGTGGCAGGGAAAGATGGAGTGAAAGTGGAGGTAGAATGTAGATTGAGAGAAGCGAGTAAATGCCTTGGTGGATTAAAGAGTGTAATGAGGAATAGACATTTGGGAATGGATGCTAAGAGGAGACTGTATGAAGGAGTGATTGTGCCAACAGCACTGTATGGGGCAGAAACATGGAATATAAGAGAAGAAGAGAGATGGAGTTTGAATGTGTTTGAGATGAGGTGTCTGAGAAGTATGATGGGGGTTACTAGGCTAGATAGAGTGAGAAATGAGGAGATGAGGAGGAGAACAGGGGTGGAAAAGGAGCTGGGAGATAGGGTTGATGAAAGAATATTAGGATGGTTTGGACACATGGAAAGAATGAGTGAAGAAAGACTAGTAAAAGAGGTATGATGTGGAGGGAGTGAACATGAGGGGACATCCTAGGATGAGGTGGATGGATGGGGTGAAGGGGGCTTTGGGGAAGAGGGGAATGTCTGTTGAGGAAGGACGGGAGAGGACAGAAGACAGGGGTGAATGGAGAATGGTTGCATATGGATGATGTTGTGATTGCATGAGGTGGAATGGGCGGGTGGATGGAGGGTGAGGTAGTATGTGTGAGCAAAATTTGACGCAGCCCGAAGGGATTTCTCCCCGTCCTCTCATTTTATGCAATAGGGGGACGGAGAGGGGGGGTCGCCGATTTAATGAAGCGGCCTTGCTGTGGATGTGCTGTGTCTTGCGACACTGCTTCTGACCCAGGGCAGTGGACAAGGTGCAGGGATGACCCGTCATCCAGGAGGTGCTAAGATGAGAGGGAGGGTGGAGGGGTGTGGAGTGTATTCAGGGATGGAATGGGTGGGAATGATTGTATGCCTTTTTCTTTTTGGCTACCCCCCTTGTAAGGGGGAAAAAGCCTTGGTATGTGTATGTATGTATTATTACTATTATTACTATTATTTCTCTCTCCCGGGAGAGAAATAGCTGCAGATCACGAGTCCAACACATGTTCCAAAGACCAAGGTGGATCACACACACACACATACACACACACACACACACACACACACACACACACACACACACACACACACACACACACACACACACACACACACACACACACACACACACACACACACACGCACGCACGCACGCACACACACACACACACACACACACACACACACACACACACACACATTTATTACAATTGGAACATTCAATTCTAGTAGACCTTGATGTACTTTTAACTCTATGTTCGAACTCTGTTTCTGTAATCACTTCTAGCGTGCTAGTTTCTCTCTGTTGTTACATTTCCACTATGATCACATATGAAATAATTGCTTTTTATTCACTACAACCTTGAAGAAGGTAGTCTATCTACCCTAAATCCATGTTTTTTTTGTGTTTTTTTTAGATCCTTATAGGGCTTTTTTACAATTATTTCATCAAAGTTATGTATCTTTAATGCAAATGCTATTAATTTAGTATCCTGAGAAACTTTTATTTTGTCACTAAATCCTTCAACATGGATATCATGTTCCTAGACCATCTGTCTAATTTTGCTAAATATTCTGTGTTTGATTCACTTGTTCTTTCTTTCATTATTATTAAAAAAAAAATGATAGGATCCTGATCACACTTTGACTTAGAGTGTTTAATGAATATCTTACATTTGTTGGAAATTTATTACAAGCCTAGCTCTTCCTTACCCAGGATCTACATTTTCTTTTAAACTTTCTATTTTTCTTTTTTCATCTGTTATATTTTTAGTGGTCATTAATGTATCTATCAAACTGAGAAACCTATTAACATTCACTGTATTTTCTTTCCTTGAAAATTTGGGAATATTTATATTCGAGATAACACCTCATGACGCAAAAATCCTGTAGTCATACATGAGTCATACCTTCATTGTTTT
>NC_134813.1:7716758-7719258 GCF_046742065.1 Oratosquilla oratoria
AGGTCGTTGTGCTCGGAACATTTGTCCGTTTGTTTTCATCCACTATCAATAAACTTGTAGCTCTTGCTAAGCATATAGAACCATCTCTATGGTTGATGTTATTATTAGTATTAATATAGGCTGCTTCTATTGTTTTTCTTAATTTCTTTGTTGAAACTTTATTTATTATAATTGTATTGTCCCAGTTCGGAAGGTGGTCATGTGTATCTATGTGTCTTACTATAGAATTAGAAATCCTGTGGGTTCTTACATCATTTTTGTGTTCATATAATCTTTTTTCTAATCCACGACCTGTTTCCCCAAAATATGAGGATGGGCAATTTTTACAAGGTATTTTATAGACAATACTATTTTCATTCGTATGGTTATTATAATTACGCGTTACCAAATGTCCCACTTTGCTACCTGATGTTCTTGCTATCTTTATACCTGCTTTTAAGAGGACGTTGTCTAGAGTTGAATTAATGCTGGAATTTGGGACTGTGATATATCGTGTTTCTTTGTTGCAATCATTTTTATCTTTACTCTTCTTATTTATTTCCTTAGCTTTCTTTTTTAGTTTAAGTAGGAGACCTTTGGGATATTTTAATTTGCTGAAAGTTTTTGTAATGTGATCTAGTTCGTCTTCTAAGAATTCTTCACTACAGATGCGAAAAGCCCTGAGGAAGAAGCCAATTATTATACCTGTTTTAGTCCTAATATTGTGTCCTGAATAAAAGTGTATATAATCCTCTTTATTAGTGGGTTTGCGGTATACCGAAAACTTTACATTGCTATTTGTTCTGTGTATGACAGTGTCTAAAAATGGTAATTTTCTGTTGTTCTCTATTTCTGCCGTAAATTGTATGTTATTATTTACATTCTTTAATCTTTTTAATTTATTGTTAATATTAGCTTCTTTTGGTGCAATAACAACAATGTCATCAACATACCTTAACCAAACACTGTTTCTACCCATTATTGATATATAATTTTCAGTTTCAATCATTTCCATATATAAGTTGGCTAACACAGCAGAGAGGGGACTATCCATGGCTAAGCCAGAATGTTGCCTATATTCAACATCATTGAAAGTAAAAGCACCGAAACCTACACAAAGAGAAATTAAATCAAGGTAATCTGTTTTGGGGATAGGTAAATCTTCATTATTTAAATTGTTTATCACTCGCTCAACAGCTTTAAGAGCACCATTTATCGAAACACGGGTAAACAACGAAGTGACATCATAGCTGGCTAATATATTGTTGTTCAAATCCAAATCCTTTAACCTGTTAATTAGATCTGAAGAGTTTTGTAGGTGAGCATTACTGATAGAACCTAATGTTTTGGATAAGGGTTTAGCTAGGCATTTGGCTAACCTATGTGGAGCACTATTGACACCTGATGTAATAGGACGCACGGGAATTCCTGTTTTGTGGATTTTTGGTAAGCCATGCATTCTGGGTGGTATAGGTGCTTCTTCTAATAGATATAATAATTTCTTCCCTTTGTCTGATTTCTTTAAGATTCTCCTTGCTTTTGTTGTAAACTTATTACTTTCACTTACAGTGTATCCAACATATTTTTCCTCATAAGTTTCACCGTCACTGAGAAAATTTAACATTTTATTATTGTAATATTGCTGGTTCATCACTACTATGCCACCGCCTTTATCAGCACTAGTAACTATAATGTTTTTGTCTTTATTTATTTGAATCAAAGCCTTAAGAAATCTCCTAGGAATTACGCACTTGTTAGTACTTGCTAGCGCTTGATAACATGTGGTTATACCTTGAATGAATCCCTTGTCTACATCTCCCATTGACCATATATAGTTTTTGTTCATGTTTTCACTAAATTTCTTTTTGTGAATTCCAACATCGAATTTCATACCTAACGAGAGCGCTTGAATTTCCGTGTTTGAAAGTTGTCTGTCTGAAAGATTCATCACTAAATCAGGATTACCCACTTTGTTCCAATCACTATTATCACATAACTGTATTAACTTTTGGTTCAAATGTTTGTTAAGTTCTTCACTTTGCTTATGTAACTTATTCAGAAGCCACCGAGGTAACGGTACCTTTTTATACTCACTGCACAAAATGTATAAAGATAGCAAGAACATCAGGTAGCAAAGTGGGACATTTGGTAACGCGTAATTATAATAACCATACGAATGAAAATAGTATTGTCTATAAAATACCTTGTAAAAATTGCCCATCCTCATATTTTGGGGAAACAGGTCGTGGATTAGAAAAAAGATTATATGAACACAAAAATGATGTAAGAACCCACAGGATTTCTAATTCTATAGTAAGACACATAGATACACATGACCACCTTCCGAACTGGGACAATACAATTATAATAAATAAAGTTTCAACAAAGAAATTAAGAAAAACAATAGAAGCAGCCTATATTAATACTAATAATAACATCAACCATAGAGATGGTTCTATATGCTTAGCAAGAGCTACAAGTTTATTGATAGTGGATGAAAACAAACGGACAAATGTTCCGA
>NC_134813.1:7726758-7731758 GCF_046742065.1 Oratosquilla oratoria
TAAGGGGGGCGATCCTTTTTTTCAATTTAAAAAGGGGGCGATATGGCTAAAAAGGTTGAGAAACCCTGCTCTAGAGTGTACGCACAGTAGTCACATAGTAGGATTTGTCCGCGTTTAGAAATGAAAGTTAAATTTAGTTTAGACCGTAGCGTTCATAGTACATTGTGTTTTATTGTACTTCATTGAATCTTTATCCAAACGCATCATTTCAGTTCTAATTGGCAAAATATATTTTCACATCGTCAAAAAGTTTTCTTCTTCCCGGCTGTTAGCGTCATCGGAAGAGTGCTGGTCTCGCATTCGCTTAGTTGTGGGTTCGAATCCCGCACTTCTCTTTTGAGTAGGGGTTATTACCTACCTTTCTCCCAAGTCCCCCAAAGCGCATAGGGCAAAGGTGACGGCCTCGGCCGCAACTACTCAGCGCCTCCTGGCGTAGGCCCCTTTTGCAAGATGATTGAAAGCAAGAGTCAACCTTTTAGATGTCCAGCTTGCACACGCGCGCACGCACGCATATGGAGTGAGCGTGTTCTCTACATCTTCAACCAACTCTCAGGAGATTTTCCATTGTGCTCGGATTTTCCTACCTAGGGTCATTCCCATTGTCTCCAGTGACCAGAGGGCCAGGCCTCTCTGGTCAACGCCCGAACACGTGCTACGACAATAGGCCTCGCCAACCGACTAGACAAACCCCCAGATCAGCATATGGCACCACTTGTAAATAATGTACATATTGTAAATATGACAACAGCCAACATGTACCTATATAAATTTAGAATCTGGCAGCTTCCCGAGTCTTCCTCGGAGGTTGCATGTATTTGTAAACCAGAGAAGACTAGAACATTAAAGCAAAGACAACTCAAAGAATTTCTCTCACCAAACTCAGTACTTAAATGTAGAACTACAAATCTACATTCTGGTGGCCAGCGGTGAGAGACAAAACTCCAACTTCAACACTAATTCCTCCGAAGCGGCTACGGATTAGCGGATTCCACGTCCTGAGAAAATACATCAGAGATATACACTCCGGTTGAACATTACCACTTCCAACTTACCGCTCTCCCCCCTCTGCATCGTCCAGCATCACTACGAGGCAACTCCTCTTAGCTTCATCGTTCAGCATCACTACGAGGCACAGACCCTCTTCACTGCATGGTCCATCATCTTCTACGAGCCAACGCTCCAAAGCTCCCCCATTCCCATCATCTAGCTCCAAACAAGTGAACTCTTCAACGCCAATGATACATACATCCCGATTTTGTGTGTGTGTGTGTGCTTCTGTTTACATATACATACATACATACTGTACATACACCCACACACACACACGACACACACACACACACACACACACACACACACACACACACACACACACACACACACACACACACACACACACACACACACACACACACACACACACACACACACACACACACACACACACACACACATATATATATATATATATATATATATATATATATAAATATATATATATATACATATATATATATATATATATGTGTGTGTGTGTATATATATTTAACTCACCAGCCAATACACTGTACTACTTTCTTCTCGTGTTTCCAGCAGTGCATCCTATGGCCGATTTGTCCCACTGCATCATCAGTTTAGAGCAGTGGTTCATAACCTTTTTCAGTGCCCTTAGTGGCCCTTCATATCTCAGAAAATTTTCTCGTACCCCCATCCAATACAAATACAATGCAGACATATGAAAAAGATTAGCGATACAAACCTTGCTTTGCTTTCTCATTGCAATCATACAGTATCATGCAGTGGCTCTCATGTCTCGTACTCCAGGGGGTACAGGTACACCTGGTCAAAAACCACTGGCTTAGAGCTAACCCCTCCATCATCTTGGGTAAGTAGATATTTTTCCGTTCTCATTATTACCTACAAGTCTCTGTGCCCCCTTTATTATCAGTTAGTCCATGAACGCGTTTAAACCCCTCTCTGACTCGATATACCGACCCTGTACACGAAGCCGATCTTCACTAAATTTCAATACACCAAACATGTCCCCTCCTTCTGCTAACAAATCTTAAAAAAAAATTTACCTGCTACTCAAAACACCATGACAACACAAAACCTTATCTCTACATTCAAGAATAAGGCAGCATTACCTCTCTTTAACGGCAACTACAATTTCCTCTCTAAGGTTGAATCAGAGGTAACACGAAGAAACATAACAGATGACAAGACAAAAATCTCCATACTAATATCCAGAATAGATAAGAAAAGCACACTAGCTGGTGACGTCATTCAGTCTGATTTATTTGAGGAAACCTCAAACTATCAGGAATTCGTACAGTACTTCAAAAAGTTCTTTATTGAATTTGAGTCACTTGAACCAATTTCCCCCTATACTCTTTGGCTTTAATATACAATCATGGTCCACACCACACCAATGAAAATGCTCAAAGAAAGACTCAAAAACTCCGACTATCTCAGAAGGCAATATTTCATTAAAACACGTAGTCTCACTCATGTCATACTTTCGATTACTCCCCCAATTACACCCAGACACACTTCAGAAAGCTAGCACAATTGCATTCACACTAGGTATCACACTAGGCAAATTCTCCAGGAAAATTTCTGACATGGATAAAGCTATCACCTAGATCCAGAGCCATTCAGTACCCATTGCACCCACCCACACAATAGCCAAGGTCACACGGTCCCCCTCACACCCCCTCACGTAACACGAGATCAAGACATACATCTCACACTCGATATCGCACACGCCAACGTTCTCCTTCAAGTTACATTCATGGTTACGCTAGTATAGCAGTGCCATTAACTTCACTAATTAAGAAGGAAACTCCCTTCATTTGGACACCTGACCAAGAGAAAGCCTTTAATGACTTAAAGAAAGCCTTAACCACGACACCTGTCCTTGCTTTCCCAAACCACAAACTTCCTTTCAAAAACTACACAGATACGTCCTACACATGGCCTTGGCGCAGTCTTCATGCAACATGGCACAAAACTCAGACCAATTGTCTATGTAAAGCGCACACTCTACAAAAATAAGCCGAATTACTAAATCCCACACAGAGAAGCTTTAGCAGCTATATACGCACTCAAACATTTCAAAGAGATCATCTTTGGTTACGAAATACACATATACACAGATCATCAACCAATCTTACATCTCTTCAAGGGAAAGAATGTTTTAGGAAAAACTACCCGCTGGTTCCTTATCATACAAAAGTTCATGACCACCTTTCATTTTGTTCAAAGAAAAACGAACCTAGTTGCAGACGCTCTCAGTTGCCATATTGCAACCATCAATCATAATCCAATTTTAGTAACTCTTACACAAGGGCGCGTTGCCGCAGCGCAGAGATCAGACCCTCTTTGGAAACGTGTCATATATTTCCTCGAATCTGTAGACAGAACTGACACAGGAAATTTTCCTCCTGATCTTGACAATTACACGTTAGTTGATACATTCTGTGTAACAAAACAACACTAACGAACAAACATGAACCCAACAGATCAGTATTCCAGCTTGTAGTCCCTACGGACCTCATTCCAGGAGTTTTACAAACTCAACATCGTTCACCTATTGCTGCACACCCCGGCAAGAAGATATGTGTTACATAAGCCAGATTGCACTACTTCTGGCTAATCATGAGGAAAGATATACACATCCAAATTGATGCTTGTCGCCCTTGCGCGACTCATAGAGGTCATATCAGCGGTTATGTTCCCATTCTAACTTAGCCTACCCCTTCTAAACCATTCGACATAGTTGCAGTTGATCTTCTTAAATCACCACTTACACATAGCAGAAGCCAATACCTCTTTGTCTGTGTCGACCATTTTTCACGATTCTGTATCATTTACCCCTACCAGACAAGAAAGCATAGCACGCAGCAAAGACCCTTATTGACAAACTCATTTGCCCCTCACTACACCCAAAACTTTGATTTCCGACAACGGGACTGAATTCAACAATGAGACTCTTTCGCATGTTTGTAATTACTTTCAAATAAATAAACAAATAAATAAAAAACAACACTACTGCTTATCACTCTATTTCAAATGGCTTAGTTGAACGCCAGAATAGAAAGATTCTCAATATTCTTAGACACCTTACTTCTGATCTTCACCCTTCTTGGGATAAAAATCTCCCCATGATTCAAGCTTCTATAAATAGTTTCATTAACAGGTCAATATCTGAATCACCTCATTTTGTCTTCTTTGGCTCTGACAAAAGGCTCCCATATGATCCTCTTTCAGAATGACCGCCCATTTACAATTTCAATGATTATGTCAAGGTCAAAGTAGCAAATTTCAATCATCTTTCTAAATAATCCAAAATACTCTTCATGTAAGAACGAAATGGTCCGTTTGCATAACAAAGCATCCAGAGGTTGTACCTTTGAAACTGGAGACATTGTTTACAACTTTAACCATACCCCCACTTCGAAGCTCTCCCCTAAATTATCTGGACCCTATCGTATCATTGGACATGAGTCAAAGAACAAAGTCAAAGCACTCAGGTTTTACGATCTTACAGAGACCGTCTTGCACAAATATCATATCAAAGGAGTCGGCCGTGGCCTTGACATAGAGGCTGTTCCTTCACAAACTCACACTACCCCCTACAATAGAGGACCATCACAAATCTTTTTCCCGAAAACTTTCAGTTCTCCTCCCCCGCTATAATCCTCGAAATCGAGCAACAACTTCGTAGGAGTATATTTTGCCTGGGTGAACGGAAATAATGTCTACTTCCACATGCTCATACAATTAAGTCTATTTCATTTCAATAATGAGTATTTCCCGATAACACCACTGTTCCAACGTTATGTGTCTTCATACCATGGTTCTCCACAGGCCTTGTATTAATTCTTATCTTCCATGAGTATCAATTTCACTGTGGACAGTAAGTAGCTAGGCCGAGCACCTGTTGGAAAATGATTGAAAGTATGAGTCAACTCTTTAAATGTCCAGTTTGCACACTC
>NC_134813.1:7736758-7744258 GCF_046742065.1 Oratosquilla oratoria
CTCTCTCTCTTCCTCTCTCTCTCGCTCTCTCTCTCTCTCTCTCTCTCTCTCTCTCTCTCTCTCTCTCTCTCTCTCTCTCCTCTCTCTCTCTCTCTCTCTCTCTCTCTCTCTCTCTCTCTCTCTCTCTCTCTCTCTCTCTCTCTCTCTCTCTCTCTCTCTCTCTCTCTCTCTCTCTCTCTCTCTCTCTCTATTTCTCTCTCTCTCTCTCTCTCTCTCTCTCTCTCTCTCTCTCTCTCTCTCTTATTTGAATAAAATCATATACCGTCAACTGGAATAAATCTCTAAAGTTAAGTAATGAAATCTCTCTCTCTCTCTCTCTCTCTCTCTCTCTCTCTCTCTCTCTCTCTCTCTCTCTCTCTCTCTCTCTCTCTCTCTCTCTCTCTCTCTCTCTCTCTCTCTCTCTCTCTCTCTCTCTCTCTCTCTCTCTCTCTCTCTCTCGAATAAAATCATGTAGCGTAATAGATATCTGAAGTGGACCAGAGGGAGACAACGGTTGAAGCTGTTTCTCGCCACTTGCCCTCTTCTTTTCCTTCTTTCATTTCTCTCGATTTATGGGTTTCTGTTGCCTCTGTCCCTTTCTTGCACCTCCGACCCCCCTCTGGTCTTTGGCTCTTGACAACAACTATCATTACTTTTGGTTCAAATCAACCTGACCTTTCTTTCCCCCCCCTCCCCACCTTATCTCTTTTCTTCATCTTTAACCCATTCTCTCCTCTCTTCTCTTCATTCTCTCTCTCGTCACCCATTTTCTCTCAGACAGTTATGCGCACTTTCTCTTCTTGGCCAACCCTCTCTCTCTCTCTCTCTCTCTCTCTCTCTCTCTCTCTCTCTCTCTCTCTCTCTCTCTCTCTCTCTCTCGCTCTCTCTCTCTCTCTCTCTCTCTCTCTCTCTCTCTCTCTCTCTCTCTCTCTCTCTCTCTCTCTCTCTCTCTCTCTCTCTCTCTCTCTCTCTCTCTCTCTCTCTCTCTCTCTCTCTCTCTCTCTCTCTCTCTCTCTCTCTCTCTCTCTCTCTCTCTCTCTCTCTCTCTCTCTCTCTCTCTCTCTCTCTCTCTCTCTCTCTCTCTCTCTCTTCCTTCTCTTTGTATTTTTCTTTTTTCCTCCCTCTCTCCTGTTCTTCTTTACATGTATCTTTTTCCTTTTTTTGCTTCTCTTTGTCTTTCTCTTTAATCTCTTCCATCTTTCCTTTTCTCTCTTTTTGTGTCTCTTTTGTCTTTCTCCTTTTCTGATTGTCTTTGACTTTCTCTCATTTTTTTCTCTTTTCCTCCCATCCTCCTTTCCTCTTTTTCTCTTTTCCCCTATCTTTGTGTTTTTTCTTCTCAATTTCTCATTTTCCCCTTCTTTTTGCTCGTTTCTCTTTCCTTCTCTTTATCTTTCTCTTTCGTTTTTCCTTTCCTCTCTTTCTCTTTATCTCAATAAATATTCCTCATTTCTTAGTTACTTGTTACTTATATCTTTCTCTCTTCTCTCTCTCTCTTGTCTCTCTCTCTGTCTATCTTTCCTCTCTTGTTCATTCTATTGTTCGTCTCATCTTCCCTTTTCTCCTCATTGTTCTTCTTTACACATCGGCTGTCCTCTCCCTCTGTATTAACGCAAATCTAAGAGGGGGTTCACACGTTTTCGTCGAACGCGGTTCGACAGACACGTGTTTAAAGTGATGTGTGAACGTGTGAACGGGGTATTTGGTTGTCGAACACGTCGGTTAAACCCCAAATACCCCGTTCACACGTTCACTTTAAAGACGTTCACTTTAAAAACTTTAAACACGTTCACTTTAAACACGTTCACTTTAAACACTTTAAACACGTTCACTTTAAACACTTTAAACACGTTCACTTTAAACACTTCAAACACGTTCACTTTAAGCATGTGTCTGTCGAAACGCGTTCGACGAACCGTTAGACCGGTCCGGACGGACGACAACCCCGCAAATCTTAAGCCATAAATAAATAAATAGAAAAATTATTACAAAAAAAAAATCTCTTTCCGTTTTCTTTTCCTCCATCTTCACGTTTTCTTTTATTCCAACTTCCCATATTCTTGCACTATATAATTTTTACCTATGATCATTGTGCTTCATTTTTATTCTAATTAAGTTAATCTAGTTTTTATTGTACTTGGGTTTTAGTTAGACACTTTTTGAGGGTTTTGAGGATTTTTATCCTAAGTAGCGGTAAATGAAAACCTGGAGAGTGAAGAATCAAAATACAATCTAAAGCCGCGTCCACACTTGTTGCATTTCCACGTATCGTATCATCTTTGTGTACCACCTAGTAATACGATACAGTGTAACAGGGTATTGTACCCACTTGTTGCGTATCCGTATACAGCAGGCGGATGCGCAACAAGTGGGTACGATACCCTGTTGCAACGTATCGTATGACTAGTGGTACGCAAAGATGATAACGGAACGTGGAAATGCAACGAGTGTGGACGCGGCTTAAGTGTCCTGAAGGAGACACAGTCGTGTTTGATTCATTTCATTAGGGTGTCCTTTGATGGTGGGGGAAAAGAATACTGCCACCAAGTTTCCCACTTGGATCGTAAGAGGTGAGAAGAAAGGGACGGGGAGAGGGACTAGGCATCCTTCTCCCTGTAGCCCCACGGGGCACACATCCTAAAGACAAAAGTGAAGGCATAAGGGGTGCTGGAGGGCCTCGGGCCAGCACCCTAAGGTTTGGGTCTTTTAATGTGCGTGGATGTGGTACAGATGAGAGTAAAAGGGAAGAGATAGGTAGTATGTTTGTGAGAAGAAAGATGGATGTGTTGGCTTTGAGTGAAACTAAGTTGAAAGGGAAGGGTGAGTGTAAGTTTGGGAGTGTAAGTGGGAGGTTATCAGGAGTGAAGAGAGGGCGAGGGAGGGAAGGGGTGGCTATTCTAGTAAGTGAGGAGATAGGTAAACGTGTAGTGGAGTGGAAGGAGGTTTCCTCAAGGATAATGTGGATGAAGGTGAAACTGGGAAAGGAGATGTGGGGTCTTTGTAAGTGCATATGGGACCTGGCAGTGAGAAGAGCGTGGAAGAAAGGGAGGCCTTTTGGATATATTCAAATGAGTGCATAGAGGGTTTAGGAAGAAATGTCAATGTAATAGTACTGGGAGACCTTAATGCTAGGGTAGGAAATGGTCCAATCGATGGAGTGGTTGGGAAGTGTGGAGTTCCAGGAAAGAATCGTAGTGGAGAGTTGATGGTGGAAATGTGTCTAGAAAGAGAGTTGATGATAGCAAATACAGTGTTTCGGAAGAAAGTTAAGCATAAGTACACATGGGAGAGGGTGGTGGAGGGAAGGGTGGTAGATAGAGCGCTAATGGATTATGTAGTGGTAAATAGGATTATGATAGGAAGAGTTAAGGATGTACATGTGCTAAGGGAAGAGGGTGGGGGAATATCAGATCATTTTTTGGTGGAAGGTAAGTTGAGAGTGGAGGATAGATGGAAAAAGAGGAAAGGGACAAAAGGTAGGGAGGTTGTTAGAGTGAACTCCTTGAATGAAAAGGAAAAGGAGAAGGAGTACGAAAAGAAGCTGAAGGAGGAGTGGGAGGGAGTAAAGGATGGAGCAGAGATGGGTGTGGAGGAGGAATGGGGATGGTTCAAGGAGGGAGTCTTAAAGTGTGCAAGGATGGTGTGTGGAACAAGAAGGACAGGGGGAAATAGAAGAAAGGGTAGTGAATGGTGGGATGAGGAAACAAAGAAGGTTGTAGAAGAGAAGAAGCGAGCATTCACAGATTGGTTACAAAAGAGGACGGGGGAGTCATATGAGGCGTACAAAGAAAAGAAAAGAGAAGTAAAGCAAAAGGTAAAGGTTGCAAAGAGGAGAGCAGATGTGAAATGGGGTAGGAGTATGACAGAAAATTTTGAAAGTAATAAAAAGATGTTTTGGAAAGAAATAAAGAGAGGAAGAGGAGGCGAATCAAGTAGAGAAGAAAAGGTAAAAGGTACAGATGGAGAGATGATAAGGGAAGAGATGGCAGTAAGGGGAAGATGGGCAGAATATTTTAGGGAGTTGCTAAATGTGAAGGAGGATAGGGAAGGAAAGATAGCTGCAGTGGGAAATGCGAAGAAAATGAGAGTGATGAGTGAGGAGAATGGAGGAGAAATAAGGAAGGATGAGGTGAAGGCAGTTGTAAAGATGATGAAAGCAGGTAAGGCACCTGGTCTGGATGGATGCCATGCAGAATGTCTGAAAAAGGGAGGTTCAGTGATGGTGGACTGGTTGGTGAGGTTATTTAATGTTTTGCTGGAGAGAGGGTAGAGTACCGGAGGACTGGAGAAGTGCCTGTATAGTTCCTCTTTACAAGGGAAAAGGGGACAAGTGTGAATGTAGTAGTTTCAGAGGGATTAGCCTGTTAAGTGTAGTAGGGAAGGCTTATGGGAGGATCTTAATTGAGAGGATTAGGAGAGAAACAGAAGGAGTAATTGGTGAGGAACAGTGTGGATTTAGGACAGGTAGAGGTTGTGTAGATCAGATCTTTGTGGTAAGACAGATATGTGAGAAAGCTATAGGAAAGGGGAAGGATGTTTTTTGGGCTTTTATGGATCTGGAAAAGGCTTATGATAGGGTGGACAGAAAGGCACTGTGGGAGGTTATGCAGATTTATGGGATAGGAGGAAAGCTTCTAGGAGCTGTCAAGAGTTTTTATGAGAGTAGTAGAGCTTGTGTCAGGATTAGAAATGGAGAGAGTGAGTGGTTTGAGGTAAAGGTGGGACTTCGTCAAGGATGCGTTATGTCGCCCTGGCTGTTCAACTTATACATGGATGGGGTGGTGCGAGAGGTGAATGCTAGGGTAGTGGGTCAGGGATTGGAGATGGTTAAAGAAAATGGAGAAAAGTGGGAGGTGAGCCAGCTGTTGTTTGCGGACGACACTGGCGCTTGTGGCAGGGTCAGAGGAGGGATTGAGGAAGTTGGTGGCAGAGTTTGGGAGAGTATGTGATAGAAGAAAGGCTAAAGATAAATGTGGGTAAAAGTAAAGTGATGAGATGTACAAGGGGTGTAGGGTGGCAGTAGACTGGAAGTGAACATTAAGGGAGAGCGACTGGAGGAAGTGGATAGTTTTAGATACTTGGGTGCAAGTGTAGCAGGAAAAGGTGGAGTGAAGGTGGAGGTAGAATGTAGATTGAGAGAAGCGGGTAAATGCCTTGGTGGATTAAAGAGTGTAATGAGGAATAGACATTTGGGAATGGATGCGAAGAGGAGACTGTATGAAGGAGTGATTGTGCCAACAGCACTGTATGGGGCAGAAACGTGGAACATAAGAGAAGAAGAGAGAAGGAGTTTTAATGTGTTTGAGATGAGGTGTTCTGAGAAGTATGGTGGGGGTTACTAGGCTGGATAGAGTGAGAAATGAGGAGGTGAGGAGGAGAACAGGGGTGAAAAAGGATTTGGGAGATAGGGTCGATGAAAGAATATTAGGATGGTTTGGACACAATGGAAAGAATGAGTGAAGAAAGACTAGTAAAAGAGGTATGGAAGGCAGATGTGGAGGGAGTGAACATGAGGGGACGTCCTAGGATGAGGTGGATGGATGGGGTGAAGGGGGCTTTGGGGAAGAGGGGAATGTCTGTTGAGGAAGGAAGGGAGAGGACGGAAGACAGAGGTGAGTGGAGAATGGTTGTATATGGATGATGTTGTGATTGCATGAGGAGGAATGGGCGGGGGGTGGGGGGGTGGGGGGTGGGGTAGTATGTGTGAGTAAATTTTGACGCAGCCCGAAGGGATTTTCTCCCCGTCCTCTCCTTATATGCAAGGGGGGATGGAGAGGGGGGGTCGCCGATTAAATGAAGCGGCCTTGCTGTGGATGTGCTGTGTCTTGCGACACTGCTTCTGACCCAGGGCGGTGGGCAGGGTGCAGGGATGACCCGTCATCCAGGAGGTGCTCAGATGAGAGGGAGGGTGGGAGGGGTGTGGAGTGTATGTAGGGATGAAATGGGTGGGAGTGTTTTTATGCCTTTCCCTTTTTGGCTACCTCCCTTGTAAGGGGGAAAAAGCCTTGGTATATGTATGTATGTATGTCCTTTAAAGCGGAAAGGATGAATATATCTGAGAACTAACTACGCTGACCTTGATCTGGGCCCTCCTTCCTCTCTCTGTCACACGATTTCTCTTCTTTTTCATTTGACTCTTTACTCTTTTTTTTTTTTCGTTTGCCTGGTTCAGAATTTATCGTTCTTGTTGAGACATTGGGACATTCCTATCTCCCTCAATTTATCATTATTGTTAGTTTTTTATTTAATATTTCTTTTTAACGTTTAACTGAAAGGTGCCTTGCAAATGAATAGATAGAATAAGTGAATAGATGAGTGAATAAACAGATAAAGAGGATAAACAGACCAATAAATAATATCAACCTAAGGCACGTAAGTTTTCATTTTCTTCTTCCTCCTCTTCTTCCTCCTCTTCCCTCTCCTTTTCTTCCTCCTCTTCCTCCTCTTCCTCCTCCTCTCCCTCCTTCCTCTCTCTCTCCTCCTCCTCTACTTCTTCCTCTTCTTCCTCTTCCTCTCCCTCTTCCTCCTTCTCCTTCTCCTATTTCTCATTATATCCCTCCTCCTGCTCTCCTCTACCTCCACCTCTTCCTCCTTATCTCCCTCCTTCTCTTCCTTTTCCTTCTTACCTTCCTCCTCCCCTCCTCTTCCTTACCCTCCCTCTCCTTCTTCTCCTTGCTTTTCTTCCTCTCCTGCAGTGCCTCAGCCTATCGCAACACCTCCTCCTCCTCCTCCTCCTCCAACACCTCATTCACATTTGTTGTGATGTCATGGATGGCTTTCAAGAGCCAAAAACCGAATTCATTTTTTCTCCTGAAGGCGAGTCAGTAGTGATTCAGTTCCTCAACTATCATCCTTCCCCCCTCCCCCCTCCCCCTAGGCCTCTTCCTCCTCCTCCTCCTCCCCATCCTCCTCCTCCTCCTCATCTTTATTCTAACTCCTCTTTCTTCTTCCTTTCTCTAATAACATCTCTCCGTCTCCCTCTACTTCTAGTCTGTTTGACTTTCTCCCTCTCCTCCCATCTCAGGCCATCTTCCTCCTCCTCCTCCTCCTTCTCCACTTCTTCAATTCAACTCCTTCTTCCTCCTTTCTCTCCCTCCTTTAGCCCTCCGTCTCCTACCTCCCGTCTACTCCCACGTCTCTTCCTTCCTCTTCTTCTTCCACTCTTTATTCTAATTCCTCTTTCTTCCTCCTCTCTCTTCTCTCACCCCTTTTCTTCGTTTTCTTCAGCTTCCCATCTACCTCCTACCCTTCCCGCTCCTCCCCTCCCTCCTTCCCTCCTTCCCTCCCTCCCTCCCTCCCTCCCTTCCTCCCTCCATCTCCTTCCAATGTTTTCTGGACGAGTAGTTTATTGACAGAAAAAGTGTCCTTAGTTAACTCTTATTCCTTTGTTTACTGCACATTCTTTTGCACATCCTTTGTTTCTTCTCTCTCTTTCTCCTCTCCCTTCTCTGATCTCCTCTCTTTCTCACCTTCTTCACAACAAATATTCACTTCTTTATCGTCAAATATTTCATTGTTAACTTC
>NC_134813.1:7755247-7762747 GCF_046742065.1 Oratosquilla oratoria
CCATGATTGTCGAAGAAGGAGAAGAAGAGCAAGAACAAAACTGCGGGACCTGCCAGAGCGAAGCTCGAGGAGTTTGAGAGTAGTCCCTCTCCTCAAACCATAATAGAAGAGCAACATCCTGTCACGTCTGCAGACATGGAAACGGAGAAAAATGTCTCCGCCGCCGCACCTGCTGGTGACACACTAGCAGAGCAAAGGCAAAGCCTCAAAGAGCTCAAGGCTCAAAAACCGTGAAGTTAGACAAAGGCGCCCCAAGAGGACAAAAGCTGAAATAAACTAAAGAAGTCAAGATGTCTAGAGATATTAAGAATGAAATCAAGCTCATGAGATTGCGTGCAAAGATTCCCGCTGGCGGTTTTCTCTCCTGTGCCATCATTTCCCAAACCGTCCGAGGACGAAGAAGTTCGTGCTGGAGTCCTAGAAAGAATAGCCAGTGTGCGCGAAGCGCGTGAAGAACGCAGTAAGAAAACCGTGTTCCTAGAGATGAAAGAGCGAATGCCTCAGCACGTTTTTGCGGTTACATCTCTGAAACCAGCGAAGCCAAGGTGCCTCAGCACTCGGTAGGGCGAGATGGGCGCCTATAGATGCAAGCACTGCCAAGCGTTACTCTTCAAGAGAGAACGAAAGACGTTATGTTGTAACGGAGGAAAAACACCCAAGGCAATATACGAGTTGTCACCCCTGGGCGATAACATCAAAGGCTTCTACGACGGTTCCTCCAAACTGTCGATCCACTTTCTTAATAACATCGTAGGGTTTAACAGTATCTTCTCTTTTACGTCCTTTGCGTCCTCGGGGACCTTGGAGGACCAAAAGAGAGTCTGCAATCTTCTACAAAATCCAGGGTAAAATTTACCACCGTCTGGGTGGCATGAAGCCTAACTTGATGATTACGGAAGACGACAGCAGTCGTTTGGGTCTCAAAGATCCAACGTCAAGGAAAACGTTTTGGAAATCTGCAGTAAATTTCCTGGATTTGTACTTCTACCACGACAAGGAACAGCAATTAAAACTACGCTGCAACAGGTTTACCTACAGAAATAAAGACGGCGAGAGTCCCGAGACGTCTAAGCGTAGGAAACGCGAGGACGAACAATACCGAAGGAATGAGGGAATTATAGAGCTGTTATTACACGTATTTGGTTAACAACAACGCTGCGCTGAGGGAAATCCTCAAAGAGGGCGGAGACGTCAGCGAAGCTGGTCCAGGCTTACGTTACTCAGCACAGCTCTTTGCCAGACGTTACCATCACTCTTAAGACAGCAGAAAACGTCTCCACCAGGGAACACAAGGGCGTCTACCATCTACCGACGGCTTCCTGCCAAAGTAGGGGCGATAGTCAACCTGGGTCCAGATACCGATACTTTGAAGGTCAGAATAGCGTCGCCTCTGCCCGATTCGAAATATGCCATCAAGATGATTAGCTCTACCAACTACTTCTACGATCTCTTCCAGTATCCATGTTGATCCCCAACGGAGACAAAGGTTACAGCTTGAATATGGAAAAGAATGGTTCCGCCAAAAGACTGACTGCGCTCATGTACTACTCGGCCCTTTACATGGAGAGAGAAGGGATCTTCAACCACATCACAAAATGCCGTCGGTTGTTCCAGCAGTTTTGTGGTCCGATAACTACGTAAAAAATCGAGTCTAGCCGGTTGTGTTATTTTGAGCACCAACACTCGGGCATGCGCAAGGAGAGGGCCCCGGACGTGCTGAGCTCTGCCGACAAAAGTGGTGTTCGGGCAAACGCATAGTGCTCTCACCGTCGTTTGTTGGAGGGCCCAGATACATGAAAGAGCGTCAGCAGGATGCTTTAGCGTACGTTACGGCCTACGGGGCGCCCGACTACTTCATAACTTTCACGATGAACCCTAGATGGCCGGAGGTGATAGAGGTGGTGAAGCGGTTTGGCGGCTCAGGGGCTCAAGGGGCCAACAGACCGGATCTGATGAGCAGGATTTTCAAGTTGAAATTAGATAGCCTAATGGACGATCTGATACACGAGAAGGCCTTCGGGGCCGTCAAAGCTTATCTCTATAGTGTAGAATGGCAGAAAAACGCGGCTTTGCCGCACGCCCACATTACTATTGTGGATGGCTGTTCGCGTCACCGCGGATACTGTAGAGCAAGTCATAAGAGCCGAGATACCCGACAAGGAAAAGGAGCCGAGGCTCTACGACACCGTCACTCGGTGCATGATACACGGACCCTGCAAGGGTTTATGACGAGTCACAACTGTGTTGCCAAGTAAAGAGCAAGAAACCCGGGCAGTGTGGCAAAGGATTTCCCCAAGACGTTGCAGAAATGAGCTGCTCTTTGGAAACAGCGGTTATCCCGAGTACGTCAGACGTTCCATAAGGAGAAGGAGGTAACTTCCTTCAAATTGAAGCTGAAGGACGGCCCCGTTACCGTAGACAATACTTGGGTTGTCCCTTACAACCCTTATTTTTGTATAAAAATACGATGCACACCATCAAACGTCGAATGTTCCAATTCTATAAAGGCTATAGCCTACGTCACAAAGTACGTGAACAAGGGGTCGGACAAGGTGTTGTTCACAAAGACGACGGGAGAAGAAGACAACCGAGTCGTCAACGAGGTTAAAAATTATCAAGAGGCCAGATATGTCAACTCTAACGAGGCTGCGTGGAAGATCTTCAAGTTCGACATCCACAAGTGCTACCCTCCGGTGTTTATGCTGGATCTACACCTAGAGGGCGAGAAAGCCATCTTCTACAACGAGCGTATGACGGCGGCTCAAATTGCCAGAAAGGCCAAGGCCGATACCCAGCTAAACTGCTTTTTTTCAAGCTTTTGCCAGAAGGACGAGTTTGCCGAGAACGTTATACTATCACCAATTACCGCTCCACTACGTATATAATCTTCAGGAGGACTATATGGGAAGAACGTAACGGAAATACATACAGTCTCGGACGCATACGTGCTGTAACCACAAAAACCGTAGAGCTCTTTTACCTCAGGTTGCTGCTAACCCATAAAAAGGGTCCCAAGTCGTACGAAGACCTCAGAACAGTAGACGGCGTCATGTACGAAACTAATCGCGAAGCTGTGAAGGCCCTAGGGTTGTTAACCGACGAAGCCACCTGGAAAGACACCATAATGGAGATCATTAACCACACAAACGACAGGGAGACAACTCAGAGAAACCTATGCCAGTATGTTGGTCTTTTCTGACCTCGAGGACCAGTCCGAGATATGGGAAGAGATAAAGGACTATTTTTCCAGCGATTACTTGAACATGGCAAACCTAACAGATTACAACGACGAAATCTACCTGGATGCCCTGGATGACATCCAGCAACACGTGCTTAATTGTGGAGGGGGTTCAATCACCCAATACGGTCTCCCTGCTTCTAGAGGGGGCGTACGCCCCTCCAATCTCATCAGGAGAGAGAAGGCATATAACAAACAAAAGTTGAAGGAGTCTGTGGAGGAAAAAGTTAAGCTTCTCAACGACAAGCAGCGGCCAAGTCTATGACACTGTCATGTATCGAGTCGAGAATAGTCACCGTTACAGGAACAATGGTGTGTTTGTCAACGCCGCTGGCGGAACTGGCAAGTCTTTCGTTTTGAATCTATTGATCGATACGGTCCGTTCACAGGGGAAGGTTGCCTTGGCGGTAGCCTCATCCGGGATTGCGGCTACAGTCCTCTCTGGGGGCCGCACGGCCCATAACATGTTCAAAATACCCTTGATGGAGTATGACGAGACTAGGGCGTGTAGCATCAACAAGAACACGGAATTGGCGAGGCTTCTGCAGCAGACTCAGCTGATCGTCTGGGACGAAGTCGTGATGGCCAACAAGAATATGCTGACTGCCGTAGATATCACTCTCCGAGATATCATGGATAACGACGATTTCATGGGAGGAAAAGTGTTTGTCTGCGCAGGAGACTTTCGCCAGATCTTACCGGTCATAAGAAATGGAGGGAAGACGGAGGAGCTAAGCCTACTGCATCAAGTCGAGCTACATGTGGGACGGCTCACCAAGCTAGAACTAACAGAAAACGTTCGTCTCAAGAAGGACGATGTCAAGAATAACAAGTTTGCGAAGCAACTTTTGTCGCTGGGGACTCGCGATGCCGGCGAGCTCTTCTTTGAGAAAGGTTTCGGGGTACGAGCAAATTCGCGGGAGGAGTTGGTTTTCAAGGTTTACGACGATTTGAAGGCAAACCACTTGAACCTCTCCTACTTCGAGAAGAGATCGATAGCCCCCCCCCCCCCCCCCGATGTCGGCTGCGTCAATCAACTCATCTACGATCTCAACGAGGAGAAGGAGGTCGTCTATTACAGCGTTGACACGCCGCCGGATCCAGAATCCGACGTACAAGCCTCTGTTTTCAACTCCATGTGCAGCCCGTCGGTGCCGCTGCACGACTTGAGGTTGAAGATTGGCTGTATTGTCATGGTAATGAGGAACATTTGTCCTCCTAGGATATGCAACGGAACCCGTTTAATGATTACTAATCTCAAGAAACACGTTGTTGTGGGCAAAATATTAGGAGGAACATATCGGGGCGAGCAAGTCTTGATCCCGCGGGTCGTGTTAGAGGCCCAAGATACCCCTGTCCCATTCAAGCGTAAGCAATTTCCTATCAAGTTAAGCTACGTCATGACGATCAACAAGAGTCAGGGACAAACTTTTGATCGTTGTGGACTGTTGCTGGACTCGGTACAGTGCTTCGCACACGGACAGTTGTATGTAGCCTGTTCTAGGGTAACAAATTGGGATGCTTTTGGTGTATTATACGGGCTGGCGCAAGGTAGGAAATGACGTTAGACGCCGTCCTGCTGTAAATGTGGTATATAAAGAATTGTTTGAAGCCCATGTGGGAGAAGAGGATGAGGAAGGTCCCACAGAAGAGGCTTTAGTTGCTGCTTCACTCATTCCTGAGGAGGCCGACGAGTCTGAAAGGACTAACAACATCCCAGAAGATATCCACAAGATCTCAGAAGACGATTGGGTCAAGATGATTATGCCGGATTGGTACGGGGAGGATGATGTGAAGGAGGTTTCCAGCAACAAGAAAGGAGCAAGTGAAGATCTATTGTCGAAAATAAAGAAGATGATAGAGGAACATATGACTAATATGACTGACGAGTCATCCGATGACGATGATGAAAAGGGCTCCGAGGCGAGCAGATCCCCAAAGAGAAAGCGGGAACCTGAAGAAGAGAAAGAAGAGGTTGACCAAGAAGAACAGCCTTCGGAAGAGGATGAGGTTTGTCTGCTTTCCCCGAAGAGAAAATGTATTCGAGAATGATGTTTTCAGTAAATAAAAAGCGTATAACTTATTCAATCTTTTAATGTCCTAAGCATATTAAAGGGTTAAAACAGGGGCGAAGCGAGCAGCGCCGCAGGCCAAGCCCCCAGGCGGAGCCTGGCCGGCGAAGCCGGTGGGCTTGTATATATAAACATTATACATATATGTATATGCATATATATATATATATATGTACATATATGTATATATCATATACATGTACAATAATGAAGATAGAGAAACGGGTAACCCTGGGACAAGCTGTCTCGGCAAATAAAAGGTCAGTCAGTCTGGAGGTTCAGAAACAAAGAATATGTCTAAAAAGAAAAAAAAATATGATAAAGACGAAAATAATGAAATGCGATTTGAGCAAGATTGTTTCGTTTGGGATCACATTTGTCATTCCAGCTAATCAACTAGTCAATTTGCCCTTTTTTTTCAAAATGATTAAACAATGATAATGATAATAATGATGATAATAATAATAATGATGATAATAATAATAATAATAACTATAATAATAATAGTAATAATAATAATAATAATAATAATAATGATAATAATGATAATAATAATAATAATAATAATAATAATAATAATAATAATAATAATGATAATAATAATAATAATAATAATAATAATAATAATAATAATAATAATAATAATAATAATAATAATAATAATAATAATAATAATAATAATAATAATAATAACAATGATAATAATGATAATAACAATGATGATGATAATAATGATATAATAATAATAATAACAATAATAATAGTAATAATAATAATAATATAATAATAATAATAATAATAATAATAATAATAATAATAATAGTAATAATAATAATAATAATAATAATAATAATAATAATAATAATAATAATAATAATAATAATAATAATAATAATAATGATTGATGATGATGATGATGATGATGATGATGATGATGATGATGATGATGATGATGATGATGATGATGATGATGATGATGATGATGATGATGATGATGATGATGATGATGATGATGATGATGATGATGATGATGATGATGATGATGATGATGATGAATGATAATAATAATAATAATAATAATAATAATAATAATAATAATAATAATAATAATAATAATAATAATAATAATAATAATAATAATAATAATAATAATAATAATAATAATAATAATAATAATAATAATAATAATAATAATGATAATAATAATAATAACAATAATGATAGTAATAGTAATAATAATAATGAACGATCGACTAAGAAATATAATTAGCATCAATTGACATGAACATTTGCAAAGCGTTCACACATGTTTAGAAGTGTTCATAATTATGAACAACTCTACATTCGATTGTACGTCACGAGCTGTCTTGTTCACAGTCAAGAGGAAGGTGCCCTTTACGAAAGGACTTGTCATATATTTAATTGCAAGATAGAATTGATTTTTGTATTATTTTTTAATTATCACCTTGGAATTTTGTTTTATTATTATCACCGGAGAATAAGAAAAAATAATGTTACTCTTCATTATGTATACAATAATTTGTTACGCTTTTTCGATGAATAGAGGATGTATGCATTTTGCTTCAAATGTAAACATCACCATAGGTTTTTATGTACAAGGGGAAACACCCAACATGAAATCTTGCTCAATGTGCGATAGGCAGGCAAATTCTACGGCTGCCACTGTGTCGACATTCGGGAAAAAAGATACCTTGTTTCAGTGGCTAGTGTCCCTTTGGCCTTAGTTTGCAGGAGGACAGGATAGGGCAATAACAAAGGTCAGCCATTTGTCCTTCATCCTGGTGCATCAGAGAACCGGACATTGGGTGTAGCTTTGAGGCGTGTTTCAATGTTCTTTGTCCACGCCGGTTCCGAGTTACGAAAGAAATAAAAGATGATATTTTTAGATTACTAAATCAAAGCTCAATTCAATACCTTTTTGTCTATAATGAAGTCGAATAAAAAATGTAACCAATACAAACACAGATATAAGAATAAAAATATTATTATTTGTTTTAAGTGTTTCGTATTTCGAAGAAAGGGAAAGGTCATACACATATTTAACTAGAACGATACATGGCAATTAAACACCTTTGGGCCTGAAATGAGGTGAAATGAAGAAGAAGAAATAGAACCAACAATAAATAAACAAATAAATAAACATAAACAAGATGCCTATTTGTCAGTCAT
>NC_134813.1:7772747-7785247 GCF_046742065.1 Oratosquilla oratoria
AGGAAAGAGAGAAAGAGAGTGGGGAGAATAAATAAGCGGAGGTGATTGCAGATTTAAAGAGGCAGACAAATGGAAGAGTAAAATGCCTTTGGGAGTCCGGGTAATGGAACAGGAGCCGAAGGAGATGAAGGGCCCGCCCGAGGACCAAGGGGAAGGATTGGGAGAGGACAGAAGGCCGACCGGGTGGAGGAGGAGGAGGAGGAGGAGGTATGGGAGGAGCAAGAGAAAGGATTTAGCAAAAGAGGGAGGAAAGGGAATAGGGTCCAATCAAGAAAGACGAACTAGGACAGTAGTTAGATAGAAAAGAGGAGAGGAAACAATGTGAGGAGGTGGAGGAGGAGGAAGAGGAGGATGAAAAGGAGGAGGAGGAGTGCAGGAAAGGGATCGTGAAAAGAAGTGAAGAATAAGAATAGAGGAAATCAGAAAAATAAACTATCTGGAACCGTACTTCGAGAAAATGGAAAGAAAGAAGAGGGAAGAAGGAGGATGAAGAGGAGAGAGAAAAAGGGATGAAAAAGAAAAAGGAAGAGAGGAAAGAAGACAAGGAGGAAGAAGTAGGGAAGGAGTAAAAGGAAGAGGAAAAAATAAGGAGTAGAAGGAGGAAAGGGAGGAGGAGGAAGAGGAGGAGGAGGAGGAGGAGGAGGAAGAGGAAGAGGAGGAGGAGGAGAAGTAGGAAGAATTGAAAGAAAAAGAAACTGGAAGAAGAGGAGGAGGTGGAAGAAGAGGAGGAGGTGGAAGAAGAGGATATGAAATGAAAGGGGGAGGAGGAGGAAGGCGAAGAGGAGGGTGGAGAAGAGGAAAAAGAAATAGAAACGGGAAGTAGAAAAAGAGAAGAAAGGGGAGAAATAAGAGAAGGAGTATGAGGAGGAAGAAAGGGATTTAGAGAGAGGGGGGGGTGGAGGAAAGGAGAGGTTTAAGCGAATTGCGAATTCCGGATATTGTGTTTGTGATCCAGTTGGAATGGGAACACAAGGTCAAGGAGAACAAAGGACCTGAGCATTAGGTCAGAATAGGTCGGAATAAGTTGGCGCAGAGAACACTGATGATAGTGACGGCGACTCTAGTTCCACGAAGAAGTAAAAAAAAAAAAGAAAAAAAAAAAAAAAAAAAAAAAAGGAAAAGAAGAGATGCATGCGGTTGAGTAATTTCTTCGGGAGTTGTCGAAGTGAAGAGGGCGGAAGTGGGGAGTTTGCATGTTGGGCCAAAGGAGGTTGGGGAGTATTTTGGGAACGCGAGAAAGGGGGAGCCGAAGAAACCGCTCAGGAGGAATAGTGCTCGTAATAACGATAAGAAATATTGCCAAGGGCCAAGGGAACGATAATAGCTGGGAAGGAGAAATGTCCTATGCAACGCGAAGGAGTGGGTAGTTTTGACTTGATAATGAGGTACAAAATGGTTGTTGCGAAACAAGGGAACCAAGAAAGTGTCTTGCAAGAAAAAAAAAAAAGTGTAAATACAATTTCTGTCAAAGAATGGATGGTATGCATTGTCCTGAAGTAATTTTTTTTCTCTCTGGGTACAGCTTCTAAGATCCCCGCAATATAAAAGAGCTTCGCTAGACAAGCAAACCCAACAACAAGAGCTGAAAACATTACTGAGTATGCAAGGTAAGAGCTATCTTGGGAACCAGTTAATGTCGGTGCAGGGTCTGGAGGGAGGTGGGGGTAACGATATTCAAGGGGATAGAGAACTCTACAATGTAGGGCTTAGGTTCTCAAGCGCGTCTCTTCGTACTTATGCACTGCTGTTCAATAGCGTTCTGTATAAACCTTTTCGACACTGAATTAAATCGCTTAGCATCCAGTAATTTCCATTTGTTAAATTCTGAGGTCTTAAGGGACCTCACAACCATACCGTTTATCATGTACGGCGTAGTTATGAATTGCTATTCTCTAGCCTTCTTAAGATCATTTTGGTACTGAATTCAATCCTTCTGCATCCACTAACTCACACTAGATTTTTTTTAATTTTGGTTCCATTTGTTAAATTTCATGGTTTTGAGGGACTCCCCCACCCTACTGTCTATTATGTACACCGTAGTTATGCATTGCTGTTTTCTAGCAATGTGGAGACCACTTTGATATTGAATTAAATCCTTTTGGATCAACTAATTTCCACTACTTTTTTTTCTTTTCTTTTTTTCCTATTTGTGAAAATTTGTGATCGTAAGGGACCCCCTATCCTATTGTAGGGAGGGGGGACAGTTCTATAGCCAGGTGGGGGGTTAGCACTTAGGTTCAGACCCACTGTAGGATTTTTTTTTTTTCAAGAATAAGAGAATAACACTATGAATAGTGAATGAAGGAGCTTTTGGCATCAGCAGAAGCGCGCTGTCGACAATGACACTGCCCTTTCGCAAAATTGAGGAAAAAGAATAAAAATAAAATGGAGTGAATTAAAGACAAAAACCTTTGGCTTTTAGCGAGAACGAGAGCACAGGAGATACTTATACGAAAAACGGGTACGGACAAGAACTGGCACAAAAAAAAAAAAAAAATCAAGGTACTTCACAAGGAAGAATCCAGCGATTATCATGGTCTCAATGTCTGGGAGGAAACAGATGTTTAGCACAACGCAGGCGGTGTTGTCTGTTACACAGATAGATATCTGAAGGGGTATGGAAAGACATCTTGAGCTCGAAACTGGTGGGGAAGAATGGGAAGAATGTTCTGGTATGGATTAAGGATCGCAACGCTTTAGGTCGACCTTGTTCATCAAACCAATAAAGTCTTCTGGTTGTTTTTGTTCATTAATTTGTTTCTTATTTTTTAATATTTTTTTTTACAGTTACCGGGAGGTAGGTAGACAAAAAGGTTTTGAAGCAAAAATGGACGGGGAAATAAGAGGATAATGATCATAAAATGGAGGAAAAGAGATATAATGGTAACAATGCTATCTGTTCCCTCGAGTTACATTGACTGAAAAAAAAGCAGCCCCAAGATAGCTGGCAACGTACCTCGGGCCCTCCTACAGATCGACTGCTACCTGTTTTTTATCAATGTAGGACAACAGCACGACCCATCGGAGACAAAACTGTTTGGTTTAACGCTGGATCAGGAATGAACCAAGGATCAGTCATCTCTCGCCCTTCTCTTTATACTCCTGATGTACCATATCATCAAGAGTGTGGGGAACATGGAACCCGCCAAGGGACCGGAAGGGGCGGAAAAGTTCTCCTATGCGGACGATGTTGGAACCATAGAGGCTGCTTCGGAGTCGCGTGCGGTAACGGTTGAACTATGGAACAAAGTTCTGCAAGACCATGGATTTAAAGTCAATCCACTGAAGACGGAAGTAATGGTAGTTTCCCGACAAAACGAACCCCTCAAGGTGGAAGTTGACGGAGTCACCTTGGAGTAGACCACGACATACAAATACTTGGGAGTTACGTACGATGACAAAGGAACCCACGAAGGAGCAACACTAGACAAAATTCAGAAGTACACGTCAAATGTCAACTTCTTGTTGCGGTGGTATAGACATATAAAAAGGATGGAGGAAGATAGGAAGCCAAGGAGGTGGTATCACTGGGTGCCCAACACAAGACATCCCCAGGGAAGACCGAGGAAGAGATGGGACCAAAACGTTGACGAAGCCCTCAAAAAGCGAGGAACTTCACTCGAAGACGTCCGCGCAGGCCTAACGGCCTAACGGGAGATGGGTGAGAAGGTGAGAAGGATTATTTCTTTGTCACTAGCTTATAGTAGTAAGAGAGTAGCTACCTTTTGTTAGTTCTCCTAATGTGAAAAAATTGAGAAAATATATACGAAATTGGTAGACCTTAGACCCCGTATAGAGACCGAGTGTCATCCTCTTGGGGTTTACCTTTGGAAATGAGTATTGATATATATATACAAACACACACACATATATATATATATATATATATATATATTATATATATATGTATATGTATATATATGTATATACACACATATATATGAATATATATACATACATATATTTATGTATATATATATTTATATATATATATATATATATATATATATATATATATATATATATATATGCTGGTACATTGTGACAAGTTGATGAAGGTGGAAAAAGAAGTCACGGGTCTAGTTCCGAATTCCTGAGTTTAATCCTGACCGGTTTCACTCTATGGTTCTTCAGAGAAATAAGCATAGAGCGAAACCGGTCAGGAATAAACTCAGGATCTCGGAACTAGACCCGTGACTTCTTTTTCCACCTTCATCATATATGTGTATATATATATATATGTATATATATGTAAATATATGTATATATGTTACGCATAATGTGGATAATTGCCTAATGTGCACATTAGGCAGGAAAATTGCCTAATGTGTACATTAGGCTACTTAATTTGCGCAATGTTCACAATAGGCAAAACACTTGCCTAATGTTCACTTTAAGCAAGGTTTTCATAATGGGCAAGGGTATTTTGCCTAATGTTGACTGAATGACGAGGCCGCGCCACCTGACGAATGGCGGGTGTAGTTTGTGCGTGTGTTTGAGCCAATGGCCGGCAGTCTGGCAGCCACACCTGCTCTCATTGTTCTTATCGTTCTTAAAATGCTTGTTTCTTTTACTGTTTGCCATTATCTAATATGAATTGAATAACTAATCACTGTGCTATTTCCAGACTAGGTATTTTCTTTATCTTGTCTTGTTTGTTTCAGCTTGTGTTTATGCTCTATGGATCAAGCTGCCTTTGAGCGTCATCCTCAAAGCCAAGGTGCTGTTGAACGTCTAAATGGAGTGATACAGGACAAACTGACCATTTGGATGAGGGAAAACAACAGCAGAAAATGATCAGTAGGTCTCAAATTTGTTCAGCGGCAAGTTAATATCAGCCACCATGAAACAACTGGCCACAGCCCATTCAAAGTTACATTTGGACAAAATCCGCAGGTTGGATTAGGGTCATCTATCCTGTCAAATACAGCTCTCTGTAATATTTTACTGAGGAAGATCTTGAAGCAGAGACAGAAGTAAAAGCAAAGACAGGGGCAGTAGCAGGAGCAGAGACAAAAATAGAAGGAGAGACAGGGGCAGTGACAGAAGCAGATGCAAAGGCAGAAACAGTAGCTACGAATTTCCAAAAGATCCGTGTGTCAGCTACTCTAGGACAATCCAAGACAGCAACACGGATGACAAGACGCGGCAAATACCTGCTCAAACCATTGTCTGTTGGTCAGTGGACAAAGTGTACTTCACAACGGTGCAGCTGTCTTAGAAAAAAGTTCAAGTGCCACTCGCGCTGTCACCCTGGCAGATCATTTCAAAGTTTGTGGTTGAAAAACAAACTGGTGAATTGTTTTCATTGTGTTTTGCATGTGTTCAAATACACTGCAATTCTTTAAATTGGATTATTTGTAGCTTCTGTGGGTTGTCTGTTCGATTAATTTTCATTGTTTAGATTAGGTTGTCTGTTCGATTAATTTTCATTGTTTAGATTAGGCAGTCCAATTCACATCGGGCAAAATTTGGCGGCATAATGTGAACAATAGGCATTTTTTGCCTAATGTTAACAAATTGTAAACTTTATGCAAACTGCTTGCCTAATGCAAACATTAGGCAATTTTCTGCCTAATGTTCACATTAGGCAATTATCCACATTACGCGTAACATATATATATATATATATATATATATATATGTGTGTGTATATACATATACATATGTATATATATATATATATATACATACATTTATATATATATATATATATATATATATATCGCACACATTCCCAAAACTCTGTCACTAACTTCCTCAATCCTTCCTTTGATCCTGCCACAAGCGCAGTGTCGTCAGAAAATAACAACTGGCTTATATCCCACTTTTCTCCATTTTCTTCCATCTCCAATCCCTGGCCCACTACCCTTGTATGTACCCCTCGCATCACTCCATCCATGTATAAATTGAACAGCTAAGGCGACATAACAGATCCCTGACGAAGTCCCACTTTTACCTCAAACCACTTACTCTCCATATCTAATCCTAACACAAGCTCTACTACTCTCGTAGAAACTCTTGACTGCTCCAAACAGCTTTCCTCCTATCCCGTATATCTGCAAAACCTTCCACAGTGCCTTGCTGTCTACCCTATCATAAGCCTTTTTCAGATACATAAAAGCCCAAAATACATCCTCACCTTTTCCTATAGCTTCCTCACATAACTGTCTTACCACAAAAATCTGATCTACGCACCCCTACCTGTCCTAAACCCACACTGTTCTTCACCAATTACCTTCTGTTCCTCTCCTAATATTCTCAATCAAGACCCTCTCATAAACCTCCCTAGCTACACTTAACAAGCTGATCCCTCTGAAACTACTACACTCACACTTGTCCCCTTTTCCCTTGTAAAGTGGAACTATACAGCCATTCCTCCAGTCCTCCGGCACTCTACCCTCTCTCCAGCAAACATTAAATAACCTCACCAGCCAGTCCACTATCACTGTGCCTTCTTCTTTCAGACATTCTGCAAGGCATCCATCCAACCCAGGTACCTTACCTGTTCTCATCATCTTAACAGCTGCCTTCACTTCATCTTTATTTCTCCTCCATTTTCCTCACTCATTACGGTCATTTTCTTTGCGCTTTCCACTGCAACTACCTTTCCCTCCCTATCTTCCTTCACATTTAGCAATTCCCTAAAATACTCTGCCCACCTTCCTCTCACTGCCTTCTCATCTATTATCTTTTTTCCACCTGCACCTTTTACCTTTTCTTCTCTTCTTGATTCGCCTCCTCTTTCTTACTCGTAATTTCTTTCCAAAACATCTTTTTATTACTTTTCAAAATTTTCTGTCATACTATTACCACATTTCACATCTTCTCTCCTCTTTACCTCCTTTATCTTATGCTTTACTTCCCTTCTCTTTACTTTGTACCTCTCATATGATTCCCTCGTCCTAATTTGTAACCAATCTATGAAAGCTTGCTTCTTCTCTTCTACACCCTTCTTTGCTTTCTCATCCCACCACTCGCTACCCCTCCTTCTATTTGCTCCCGCCCTCCTTGTTCCATATACCATCTTTGCACACTTTATAAGTCCCTCCTTGAACCATCTCCATTCCTCCTCCATTCCTAGCTCTACTCTATCCTTCACTCCATCCCACTCCTCTCTCAGCTTCTTATTATACTCCCTCTACTTTTCTTTCTCATTTAAGCAGTTCACTCTAAGTACCTCCCTATCTCCTGCCTATCTCCACCTATCCTCTACTCTCAACTTACCTTCCACCAAAAAAATGATCTGATATTACCCCACTCTCTCCCCTCAGAATATGTACATCCCTAACTCTTCCCACTATACTCCTGGTTACCACTATATAGTCCATTAACACTCTATCTACCACCCTTCCATCCACCACCCTCTTCCATGTGTATTTATGCTTGACTTTCATCCATAACACTGTATTTGCAATCATCAACTCTCTTTCGAGATACATCACCATCAACTCTCCACTTCAATTTTTCCTGGAACTCCACACTTCCCAAACACTCCGTCTATTGGTTAATTTCCTACCTAGCATTAAAGTCTCTCAATACAACTATATTGAAATTTCTCCCTAATCCCAAAATGCACTTATTTAAATCCATTCAAAAAGCCTCTCTTTCCTTTACACTCTTCTCGCTACCAGACCCATATGCACTCACAAAAACCCACATCTCCCTTCCCAGCTTCACCTTTATCCACATTGACCTTGGAGAATCCTCCTTTCACTCCACTACACGCTTACCTATCTCTTCATTTACTAGTATAGCCACCCCTTCTCTCCCTCGTCATTCTCTTTACTCCTGAGAACCTCCCAAATACATTCCCTAACTCACACTCGCCCCTCCCTTTCAACTTAATTTCACTCAATGCCAACACATTCATCGTTCTTCTCACAAACATACTGCCTATCTCTTCCCTTTTACTCTCATCTGTGCCATATCCACGCACATTAAAAAACCCAAACTTTAGGGTACTGGTTGGAAAAATCCTGGATTCTCTCATGGCTTTATTTTTCTTTTTAGGAATGTCCCATTTGGGGCTACAGGTAGCAGGATTCCTAGTACTATCCCGTACCGTTTTTTTTTTTTTTTTTTTTATCTCCTCGCACGACTAAAGTGTGAATACTTGGTGGCAGCATTCTTTTCCCCCACCACAGGGTTAGGCGAAAATAGGATATGAATATTAAGAGAAATGGTACAGGACAGTAACAAGGGGTGGGGGGACAGCATAACGGAGGGACAGTCGCAGTATAATAAAAGTGTCATAATTTCTCTATGAACAGAGATTTCCTCTATCACAGACAAAATGATGTGTGGCTCTGGTCCGAAGGAGCGCCCCATATAGACCCTAAAGTATCAGCTACATGCTACTTTGCCACAATAACATGCAGCCAATACCCCAGACAGGGTATTAGCGGCATGTGTGGTGTGCGAAAGAAGGAAGTTGAAGATAAATGTAGGTAAAAGTAAGGTGATGAAATGTACGAGGGGAGAGAGTGGCAGCAGACTGGAAGTGAGTATTAAGGAAGAGAGACTGGAGGAAGTGGATAGCTTTAGATACTTGGGTGCGAATGTAGATGTAGATTGAGAGAAGCGAGTAAATACTTTGGGGATTAAAAAGTGTAATGAGAAATAGATATTTGGGAATGGATGCTAAGAGGAGATTGTATGAAGTAGTGATTGTACGGGGCAGAGACATGGAACATAAGGAAAGAGGAGAGGAGGAGTTTGAATCTGTTTGAGATGAGGTGCCTAAGAAGTCTGATAGGGGTTACTAGGCTGGATAGAGTGAGAAATGAGTAGGTGAGGAGGAGAATAGAGGTGGAAAGGGAGTTAGGAGATAGGGTTGATGAAAGAGTATTGGAATGGTTTGGACATATGGAAAGAATGAGTGAAGAAAGACTATTAAAAGAGGTGTGGAAGGCAGAAGTGGAAGTAGTGAGCATGAGGGGTCAACCTAGGATGAGATGGATGGATGGGGTAAAAGGGGCATTGGGAAAGAGGGGAATGTCTGTTGAGGAAGTGCGGGCGAATGGAGAATGGTTGTGTATGGATGATGCTGTGATGCATGAGGGGGAATGGGTGGGGGATTGGGGGTGAGGGTGTATGTATGAGAAATAAACTGACGCGGTCTGAAGGGATTTCCCCCAGTCTTCTTTTCTGCATGGGGGGACGGAGAGGGGTGGGTCACCTATTCAATGAAGGGGCCTTGTTGTGGATGTGCTGTGTCTTGCGGCACTGCTTCTGACCTAGGGCAGTGGACAAGTTAGAGGGATGACCCGTTATCCAGGAGGTACCAAGATAAGAGGGAGGGAAGAGGGTAGAGGGGAGTGGAGTATGTAGGGGATGGAATGTGTGGGAGTGTTTCTATGTTCTTTTTTTTTTTTTTTTTTTTTGCAACCTCCCTTGTATGGGGGAAAAACCTTTGGTATATGTATGTATGTATGTATGTGTGTGTGTGTGTGTGTGTGTGTGTGTGTGTGTGTGTGTGTGTGTGTGTGTGTGTGTGTGTGTGTGTGTGTGTGTGTGTGTGTGTGTGTGTGTGTGTGTGTGTGTGTGTGTGTGTGTGTGTGTGTGTGTGTGTGTGTGTGTGTGTGTGTGTGTGTGTGTGTGTGTGTGTGTGTGTGTGTGTGTGTGTGTGTGTGTGTGTGTGTGTGTGTGTGTGCGTGTGGTGTGTGTGGTGTGTGTGTGTGTGTGTGTGTGTGTGTGTGTGTGTGTGTGTGTGTGTGTGTGCGTGTGTGTGTGTGTGTTTGTGTGCGGGGGGGGTGCGTGCACGCGTTTGTGTGTGTGTGTGCGTGTATACTCTACTCGCACATATACATGTGTATGTGAGGGACGTTTTGTAGGACACGACAGTCGCGGAAAGCCTAGAAACAGAAGCTTTAGGGAAGACGAGCCGGAGTGCGACACTGGCCTCGGCTTAGCGGACAGAGCTCTTCAGAGGACGCGCGGAAACAAAAGACGTGTGAATGGCGCACAGAAATGCAAGCAGCAATACCTAGGGTGTTGTCGAAGAGAACACAGTCGAGAGAAGTTATTTTGAGTTACCGAGAGGGAGGGAAGGAAGTTTGGAGTAAGGTGAGTTGGATATTATAGAGACCTCAATCGACGGGCTAGGCTTGGGAGGTAAATGAATGAGGGTGGGGAGGTCAAGGAAGTGGGGGGGGGGAAAGGGGTGCAAGGAATGGGGAAGGGACATAAGGAACTGGGGAGAAAGGGACGCAAGGAAAGGGGGTAAGGGACACAAGGAAATGGTGGAAAGGAACGGAAGGAAAGCGAAGGAAAGGGACGCAAGGAAATGGGGAGAAAGGTACATAAGTAAATGGTGGGACGGAATGCAAGGAAATGGGGGAAAGAGTGCAAGGAAACAGGAGGAAAGGGACAAAGAGGGAGGAGATATACCATACTCTGATGGGGGTCAATGGTTTTTGGTTTGGTTAAGGAGGGGGTAGAGGGAAGTGGGGGTTTTCGTCTGGTAAAAGCTCATACAAGCCAGAGTCACTCCACGAATTACAAAAAATATATAAATAAGTATTTGAATAAAGGAATGGATTGATTAAGGAGATCAAATTTAGCTATTTCTTGGGTTCTAAGGTCTGGAGAGAAAATACATGAACATTTTTTAGAGTTTATTTAATAGCAAAAGATTGTAAAAAGATGTAGTTATATGGTACATGTTTCAAAATAAATTTTTCCCAAAATGTGTTATACAAAATTTAAAAAAGAAAATATATATGTATATTTTTTAGCTTTGGAGTAATGTGGACCTCTATTAATTTACACAACATAAAAATGCCCTAAACATAAAATAGAAAAGTTTTTCTTCAGAATACATCAATACTCAACATTACCTTTTAAAAATGAGAGAAAACAGGAAAAATTCTATGGTATCTACTAAACATTAGGTAACCTATACTTGACATACCCGTATAGATACAGCAGGCTACTGTATAGGCCTGCTTAATACTTAATATAGGTAAGGTACTCATAATACCACATATACTGTACAGACTTACCCTAACACCTAGCTTCAACAGGTATTGTTTTTGACTGGATGCCTTATAAATTTGTGCACTACTTCCTACCTAACTAGAAAATTTTTAAAATCCTCTTTGCTGAATAATGTCAATGATTTTGTTGTTTCTGTTACTGACAGTTTTGATTGAATGTCTGTGGGGTTAGTTATATAAATGTCTTTGATGTTTGGTCTTTTGAAAGCAATCATATTTTCATACTGTACGCCTACTGGAGTATCTGCTTTCCTAAAATATGATACTTTAAGGTTACCATTTGCTAGTTTTTCTGTCACCCTTCCAACATAATGCACTGGCTGTTCCTTCTTTCCGCCTCCGTGGAATTTTACAAGAATGAAATCTGCTATTTCAAATAGCCCCAAGCTGCAGTCCACATAGCCCCAAGTAACGGTCCACATAGCCCCAACTAATAATAATAATAATATCTTCTTACCTCATGCACTTACTTTGTCACACAATTGGGAATACAGTATTTGAAACTTCCTTGGTATGTTATAAAAATTTCGGTGATATAAATTTATTAGTAATTGTGCTACAATACTTAGCGTTTTTTAATAATGAATGCCTAAAAGTTAAAGAAAAAACAAAAACAAGATTTAGTAAATTAATTCATAAAATTAAATTTCTTATAAATGAAATATGATACTGGTAACCTACTTCATGTATTACATATATTATACTCATTCTATAAAGCATACCAAATGAATAAGACTAGTTGGTCCGCATTACCCCACTATGGACCACATTGCCCCAGTTGGTCCACATTACCCCATTTTACGGTATATAAATAAAAAGCTAAAGTAAAAACTGAAAAATATATAAATATATGAAAGAAATACGTAAATGAATAGAAATTGATGAATAGATGAATAAATCAAATCAATTTATTGTCTTTTTAAGGAGTTGAAAATAAAATAAATTAAAGTGTGTCTTTCTTGAAGTGTTAAAGAAACAACAGAAGAAGAGAATTTTTTTTTTATACTTGGTGATTGTATTACTTCGAATAGTTCGCAAATGAGAAGTTGGAGGTTAACTGAAAGGAAGAATGGAAGTTGAAAGTAATCAGGATTCTCAAACTAAAGTATTACTTAATAAGCTCCAGTGAAGTCCAAAAGTGACTTTTATTAAGTCAGAGAGAACATAAGAACATAAGAATGGAGATAATTGCATGAGACCATAAGGCCTACACAAGGCAGTTCCATGTCCATTACCACTTGTCATCCCCATCCATAAAGTTATCTAACCGTCTCTTAAAATAACCAATACCATAAGCGCTCACTACTGTAAGTCAATTCCATTGGTTAACCACAATGCTTGCCTGTTTCCTTCTTAAATATAAATTTGTCCAATCTAAACTCTTTACTGCCTGCATCACCCTTGTTAAAACCCTTGACCCAAATGAATACCTAAATTAGATCACCCCGGAAAACTAAAAGAGTGTACACCTAAGTCTTTTATTCCAGCACTCGCCGACCG
>NC_134813.1:7797747-7802747 GCF_046742065.1 Oratosquilla oratoria
GAGAGATGACACGAGGGAACGAAAACGAAATAGAAGGAAATAAAAAAAAATAGATGAATACATAAGGAGAGGGAGAGAGAGAGAGAGAGAGAGAGAGAGAGAGAGAGAGAGAGAGAGAGAGAGAGAGAGAGAGAGAGAGAGAGAGAGAGAGAGAGAGAGAGAGAGAGAGAGAGAGAGAGAGAGAGAGAGAGAGAGAGAGAGAGAGAGAGAGAGAGAGAGAGAGAGAGAGAGATCAAATAGAGCGAGAAGGGTGGAGGTAATGTAGATGCCGTATGTCTTATGCAATGGACAAGGCAACGGCGTTATGCACCTGATTCTGAAACGAAGGCCTGTATAGATTCAGGCAATGGATTTTTTTCTCTTTTCTTTTTCTTCTTTCCGGTACATTCCTTTTTTTTTGGGGGGGGGGGGGTGTTCCTTTGGCCGAAATATGAACAGTTGATATTTACTATAAAAATTCTAATATATTCAAGTCAATAAACAATTATATCTTCGACAGTGCTAACAATTAGAAACTAATTGACCATGACATGATGTCGCTATTAAAAAAGAAAGAAAAATGAAAACATTTTTGACAATATTTTCATCTCGTCACCTTTGACACTTTTCATTCTTCATCAAACATTTTTTTTTTCCCTCCACTCATTCTCACCCCTTCCAGTGCCTCCGTGTGTTCATTTTTCAAAACCACAACAAAACCATTTTTCTTACTTTCAAAAACGTGTGTTTGTTCTGTGTGCGAGTTTTGTCTTTGTTTTTAACTCCTACAGAGCGGCAAGACCTGTTTTCTTTCATTTATATTTTTTTTAAGTAATGTGAAAGAAAATTATAAATTGAATTGAGACATATTACTTCTGATATCATACATATTGTGAACATTAATCAACATAATTACTATATATTTTTCAAAAGTCTGATAAAAATTTATACATCATAAAATAAAAACACAAAAATCCATAATGGTAAAAGAACTTCCATTTGGTTTTACAACAGCCGTAATTCGCATGTCTGTAGTAATAAATAAATGAATAAATCAATCAATCTATCAACCAATCAATCAATCAATCAATCAATCAATTAATCAATAAAAAAAAAGACATCTACGTAGACAGAGCAAAAAGAAAGATGTTACACAACTCACACAAACATAAATGATAAAAACACACAACCACATGGATATATATTAACACGTATATTCCTATACCAAGGCTAGATCATAGTATACAATGTGTATACATGAGGCGCACACCCCACACCCATGTACAATCAGAGGGCTTCTTGCTGATCCTCACTCTGCAAAACCTGTACAATCTAGGAGCCTCATTTTAGGGGTAAAATCCTAATATTACAAATAGATTATATTAATAAGCTCAGATTCTCTAACTGGAGACTGATGACTTTTGATCACGAGTCCATTACATAATCCTAGTCCGTGGTGATTCACTTGCGCTCGCATACACACACACAAACATACAAGTAATATTGGTATAACAACCACCAGGAGGGTGTCTAGACTAGCAGAAAGACAGTACACCTAGGAGGTCTCTTAATCCCACACTCGCCAACCGCCACTTGTGCTGACGTTTGAGCCCAGGACATAAACCCACTTCGGGAACTGGACCAGGACACAAAGTGGGTTTATGTCCTGGGCTCAAACATCGGCACATGTGGCGGTTGGCGAGCGTTAGATCAAGAGACCTCTTAGGTATATGGGGAAAGGCTAGAGGACAGGCCGAAATTTGTTATTAACCATTACAACTTATGTTTTTGCATTTTCTTAGAATATTTCATCTACTTTCAGCTAAGTGATTTCTTCCATGTGTCTCATTTTACTATTAACAAATATACACAGAAAAAAAGCTTTCTTGTCTTAAATGATTTGTTAGTTTGTTTTTATTTTATATTTAATATTCCTTCTAATGCCTCTTCAACTTCTCCACCTTTCTCACGTACTACCTTGTTGTTTCACAATATCTGGTAAACTAATCCCTGAGTGGGTGTGCTATGCGCGCGCGTGTGTGCTTGTGTGTGTTTACCTGAATGTGTTTACTTAATAGTGATATACAGGAAATACAGTAAACTATATTCCTGAGATCCCGTTTGTGTGTGTGTGTTTGTGTGTATGTGTGTATGTATGTGTGTGTGTGTGTGTGTGTGTGTGTGTGTGTGTGTGTGTGTGTGTGTGTGTGTGTGTGTGTGTGTGTGTGTGTGTGTGTACGTGATTGCGTGCAAGTGAACATATTTCCACTCATTGTTTTATATAACTTTTGGAGTAGCAATTCCAGGTTATCATAAAAAACTATCTTTAATGTACAAATGCGCTTTTTTTAAGTGAAGAGCTTAATGTCTATTGTGCTATTGCTACATAGCCCATTATGCCAATCTTGCCATTTAGGTCTCGTAGTCACTGTTTTTATTTCTGGATTTACCTATTTGCCGGCAAAGCTGTGTGTTAAATAAAATTTACTAGGGTATTATGACTTTTATATAATCACTGTAATGTTCCAAATATTCGGTACAAAACATTTCTGCATGTCCATTAATTTTATTAAACCAAGAATGTACAGATGAAACAGCATATGAATATAACAATGAATTACTTTATGTTCTTTGTATAGAATATATCTCCAAAGCTTGTATTACACATCATTATAATTAAATTTGAAAATTGGTTCTTGATAACTGGATGATGTTTTCAATTACTGTATTTGATACTTATCTTTTTAAAATGAATATTGCAAAAAATATTATGTACTTTTGTCGGTAGTATCTGGAAAGCAGCCCACTAATAAAAAAATATACAAATTATATCATATACATATATATATATATATATATATATATATATATATATGTATGTATGTATGTGTGTGCGTGTGTGTGTGTATGTATATGTATAAATAATAAATTACAATTCAACACAACGCAGTTGAACAGACACAAAACATCTACATTTTTACAGACTGAGCAAGGCGACATCTTTCTATATACATGATAAGCCTTTCCATGTATATGGAAAGACATCGCCTTGCTCATTCTGTGAAAATGTAGTTGTTCTGTGCCTGTTCAATTGTGTTGTGTTGAATTGTAATTTACTATTTTGAGAATGACTCCTTGAAATCGAAACGTCAAATCGTGTGTTATTAAAATGGATAACTTTGGACAGCTCGTTTATGCTCATCCTCCCAAAGTCAGAACTGTAGTGAGGAGAATTGAAAATATTAGGAAAAAAATTAATAATTGTGACAATGCTGTGGTGTATAACTCAATTTGCATATATATGTATATATATATATATATATATGTATATATATATATATATATATATATATATATACAGTATATATATAAACATAGTTTCATTTTAAGACATTAATTAATCCTGAACTTTAAGTACTATTTGATGATCTTTCAAAACGATTCGAGAAAGGAAAGATCGTTTCTGTTTTGTTTTTAGTGTGATATATAGAGAACTTAAACCTTTACTCATGTAAAAGTTTACCTCTGTTTCATTTGATATAAACATTCATATAGTTACTATACTGAACTTTCTCTTGATTATCTAATAAATAAAAAAATATTATACTTAATTGTCTCTCAAGAAATGGTGGATATATTCTTTAACATACAAACTTTGAACCGCGAAGGAGGTAAGGAAGGGGGGGGGGGAAGTTGGGGGGGAGGAGTTTGAAATATAAATAAAGCATTACGCTCACGTTCCAGGACTGGAAAAGAAGGAGGCTAACCTGGAACCATCATTTTCTAAAAGCCTCACACGCTCTCGGGTCTGGAAACGGTTTAAATCACTCTGGAAATGAGGACTGGATATATGTTGCCCGCTGTTTGCCCTCTGCCCTCATCCACCTCCAGGGCAAATACAGCAATAGCCTTCCGCCGATTGCAAAAATACATACAATTATTGAACGGGAAAAATGGCGCGTCTGCAAAAGAGCGTGGGAGAATTAGCACTTCCAAGCTCAATTACACATAAGACGGAATGTGGTGGATAAAGGGCAAGGGTGAAGGATGAAATATGAGGTGGATGATGGATAAAGGAAATGAAGGAATTAAGATGTGCAGAAATGGATGACGATATACTCAAAGCTCAAGTATGCATAAGACCGAATGTGGTGGATGAGGGCAAGGTTGAAGGATGAAATATGAGGTGGATGATGGATAAAGGAAATGAAGGAATTAAGATGTGCAGAAATGGATGACGATATACTCAAAGCTCAAGTATGCATAAGACCGAATGTGGTGGATGAGGGCAAGGTTGAAGGATGAAATATGAGGTGGATGATGGATAAAGGGAAGTGAAGGAATTAAGATGTGCAGAAATGGATGACGATACACTCCAAGCTAAAGTATGCATGTGGTGGATGAGGGCAATGTTAAAGGATGAAATGTAAGGTGGATGATGGATAAAGGGAAGTGAAGGAATTAATGTGGATGAGAAGAGGATGTGGAGAAATGAATGATAGTATCACCACGTGTAAGGATGAAATGAGAGATGGATGACGGTTTCGGTACAAGAAAATGAAGAAAATTGGTGCGGATGAGTACAGAGAGCAATTTTGGCTAATAAGAGGTTTATTGTGTTTCTTTTTTTCTTTTTATAGTCACTCCTCTTTTCTTTCATTCTTCCTTTCTTCCGCTATTCTGGTTCTTTCTTCTTGTCTTTCTTTCTTTGCTCCGTTCTTTATTTCCTTGTGTCTTTCTTTTTTGTTTCTTTCCTTCTCTCCTTCTCTCTTTCTTTCTTTCTTTCATCCTTTCTTAATGTCTTTCTTTTTCTTTCTTTTTTCTTTCTTTTTTCTCTTTATCTCTTCCTTTCCTTCTTTCTTTCATTCTCTCTTTCTTTCTTTCTTTCTTTCCTTCTTTCTTTTTCCTCTACCTTTTTCTTTTCCTCTTTTTCTTCACTTTTATCTATCTTGTTCTCCTTCTCTTCCTTCTTCCCTTCTTTCTTTTCTCCTCTCCTCTTTTCACCCTCTCTCCTTGTTTTT
>NC_134813.1:7835247-7837747 GCF_046742065.1 Oratosquilla oratoria
GGGGACGGAAAGAGGGGGTCGCCGAATTTATGAAGCGACCTTGCTGTGGATGTGCTGTGTCTTGCGACACTGCTTCTGACCTAGGGCAGTGGAACAGGATGCAGGGATGACCCGTCATCCAGGAGGTGCCAAGATGGGAAGGAGGGAGGAAGGTGGAGAGGAGCGGAATATATGGGAAATGAAATGTGTGGGAGTGATTTCTATGCCTTTTTTTGTGGGGGGGGTTGCCCCCCATGTAAAGGGGAAAAAACCTTTGGTATATGTATGTGTATATATATATATATATATATATATATATATACATATATATATATATATATATATGCTGAATACCACAGGGAAAAGAAAAATTCTTGGAATCCTGTGGTATTCAACATATCGGTGTAGGCACGTGTGATTTGTGATACTTGTGCAAATATATATGTATATATATATATATATATATATATATATATATATACATATATATATAAAACATATATATACATACATATATATATGCATGCGTGTGTGTGTGTGTGTGTGCGTGTGTATGTCTATATATATATATATATATATGTATATATATATACATATGTATATATATATGTATATATATATACATATATATATATATATATATATATATATATACAAACATATATATATGTAGTAGCATACAGTTGATACTTTAGGGTCTATATGGGGCGCCCCTACGGACCGGAGTCACACATAATTTTGTCTATGATAGAGGAAACTCTGTTCATAGAGAAATGATGACACTTTTATACTCCGTTATGCTGTCCCCCAACCCCTTGCTGCTGTCCTGTACCATTTTTCTGAGTATTCATTTTCTGTGGTGGGGGAATTCCCTGTGGTGGGGAAAAGAATACTGCCACCAAGTATTTCCACTTGGATCATGAGAGGCGAGAAGAAAGGGACGGGGATTGGGACTAGGCATCCTTCTCCTTGTAGCCCCACAGGGGACATTCCTAAACGAAAAAGTAAAGGCATAAGAGGGTCTGGGAGTTTTCCGACCACCACCCTAAGGTTTGGGTCTTTTAATGTGCGTGGAAGTGGTACAGATGAGAGTAAATGGGAAGAGATAGGTAGTATGTTTGTGAGAAGAAAGATAGATGTGTTGGCTTTGAGTGAATCAAAGTTGAAAGGGAAGGGTGAGTGTTATCAGGAGTGAAGAGAGGGCGAGGGAGGGAAGGGGTGGCTATTCTAGTAAGTGAAGAGATAGGTAAACGTGTAGTGGAGTGGAAGGAGGTTTCCTCAAGGATAATGTGGATGAAGGTGAAACTGGGAAAGGAGATGTGGGTCTTTGTAAGTGCATATGGGCCTGGCAGTGAGAAAAGTGTAGAAGAAAGGGAGGCCTTTAGGATAGATTTAAATGAGTGCATAGAGCATTTAGGGAGAAATGTCAACGTAATAGTACTGGGAGACCTTAATGCTAGGGTAGGAAATGGTCCAATTGATGGAGTGGTTGGGATATGTGGAGTTCCAGGAAAGAATCGTAGTGGAGAGATGATGGTGGAAATGTGTCTAGAAATAGAGTTGATGATAGCAAATACAGTGTTTCGGAAGAAAGTCAAGCATAAGTACACATGAGAGAGGGTGGTGGATGGAAGGGTGGTGGATAGAGCGTTGATGGATTATTTAGTGGTAAATAGGACTATGATAGGAAGAGTTAAGGATGTACATGTGCTAAAGGGTGAGGGTGGGGGAATATCAGATCATTTTTTGGTGGAAGGTAAGTTGAGAGTGGAGGATAGATGGAGAAAGAGGAAAGGGACAAAAGGTAGGGAGGTTCTTAGAGTGAACTCTTTAAATGAAAAGGAAAAGGAGAAGGAGTACAAGAAGAACCTGAAGGAGGAGTGGGAGGGAGTGAACGATAGAGTAGAGCTAGGTGTGGAGGAGGAATGGGAATGGTTCAAGGAGGGAGTCACAAAGTGTGCAAAGATGGTGTGTGGAACAAGAAGGACAGGAGATAGAAGGAAGGGTAGTGAATGGTGGGATGAGGAAGCAGAGAAGGTCGTAAAAGAGAAGAAGCGAGCTTTTACAGATTGGTTACAAAATAGGACGAGGGAGTCATATGGGAGGTACAAAGAAAAGAAAAGAGAAGTAAAGAAAAAGTTAAAGGAGGCAAAGAGGAGAGCATATGTGAAGTGGGGTAAGAGTATGACAGAAAACTTTGAAAGTAATAAAAAGATGTTTTGGAAAGAAATTAAGAGAGGAAGAGGAGGCGAATCAAGTAGAGAAGAAAAGGTAAAAGGTGCAGATGGAGAGATAATAATGGAAGAGAAGGCAGTAAGGGGAAGATGGGCAGAATATTTTAGGGAGTTGCTAAATGTGAAGGAGAATAGGGAGGGAAAGATAGCTGCAGTGGGAAATGTTAAGAAAATGAGAGTGATGAGTGAGGAAAATGGAGGAGAAATAGGGAAGGATGAAGTGAAAGCAGTTGTTAAGATGATGAAACCAGGTAAGGCACCTGGTATGGATGAATGACATGCAGAAT
>NC_134813.1:7855247-7867747 GCF_046742065.1 Oratosquilla oratoria
CTTTGATCATAATCTTCTCTAGTGTATTCTTTCCATATGTGACACTTTTCACGTTTATATCCTTCTTAGTCAGGAACATAACTCCACCCCCTTGTTTTGTCTCTCTGTTTCTAATCCAATAATTATATGCATCATGTCCTATACTGTTGGGTGGTAGTGGACCTTTTAATTTTGTCTCTACAATTCCCATTATGTCCGGTTCTTTCTCCTTCAGATAATCATTCAGTTCATTCAATCTTGTTATTAATCCATCTATATTTGTGTAAGACACTCTTAATTTTCTGCTACTTCCATTGTATTTTCTGTTTCCCCTTTGTTTTTCTCCGGTATGGCCCATCTCCTCACTTTCATATTCACTACTCTCCAATAGAATTTCTCTTTTTCTGTCTCTGTTCTGTTCTCGTTTTTTCCTTCGCTTCTTGTCTTTTCATTTTTTCTTCCTCTCTTTCTTCTCTATTCATTTCTCTTTTTATCCATACCTTTTTATATTGTTCACTGTTTGCTAGTTTCCCTGTTTTTGCTAAGATATTCTCTGCTGTCGTTTGTGACCTGAATTTAATCTTAATTGGTCTGGTCTTATCTGTACTATATTTTCCGAGCCTATACATCTCTTCAATTTGTTTCATGATTTCAGGTTCATCTTCCTGAACTAATTCTAGTAAACTGCTTACTTTTTCTTTTTCCTCTTTGATTCTTGTGGTTCTATTTAGGTTATATTTCTCTTCCATTCCTAATATAATTATACATTTCTTTTTATCTGCTAGGTCTCTTACTATATTCTCCTTCTGTCTCATCACTTTAATAACTGAGTCTTCAGTTTGTTCTTTCATTTGCTGTTTTATTATGTCAGTAAATGCAACTTTACTGTTTTCTTGGATTTTTTCCAACCCTGTGCTTCTTTTGCTATGGCCTCTTTATTGTCTTTATTATTCCTCTTTAATTCCTCATTCTCCTCTTTCACTTCTTTTAACTGTCTTTTTAATTCTTTTATTTTTTTAGTTAAGTTCTTGTTCACCTTCTCTAGTTCTTCCAATTTTTCAACTATCTGCGCAATCTTTGCTATGTTACTGAACCTACTCTCCCAATGTTTGGTCATTTTTTCAGGTTGTTCCTCTAGTCTTGCTAATCGGGGGAGATTGGTATCCTCATTAAATCCCTGGAAATTATAATCCTCACCTTCCATTGTGCTGCTCTTATCTATATTTCTAATCTTTACATTTTTGTTAATCCCTTCTCCAAAATCCTCAGTCCTCCGCTTGTTTACAAGACGCCTGGCCTCCTGGACCAAGTCCTCCCCTTCCTCATTGCCTTCCATTTCCCTCAGTAATCCCTCCCCTTCTCCTTTTTTCTCACCTTCCCACTACACCACGAGCTTTCCCCTTCCCTGTAAATACAATAAGGTACTTACTTGACGTTGAGATCCACGTAAAATTTGATTTTTCTTCGAAACTCAAATCTTCTCCGTCCATCCGACAAAAGTGTGTGTGTGTGTGTGTGTGTGTGTGTGTGTGTGTGTGTGTGTGTGTGTGTGTGTGTGTGTGTGTGTGTGTGTGTGTGTGTGTGTGTGTGTGTGTGTGTGTATGTGTGTGTGCGTATGTGTGTATTTTCTATTTTTTATTCTTTATGTTATGAAAAAATATTTCACCAAGAAATTTTTATTAAAGCAGGTACTCAATGTTAATTTATATAAATTTCTTATAAAGTGTAGAAGACCATTGGTACATGTATATATATATATATATATACATATATGTATATAATATATATATATACATATATGTATATAATATATATATACATATGTAAATATATATATATATATATATATATATATATAGATATATATTGATTTAAACTATGCCAAATGTAACTAAAGGCGGAGAAAATATACGAGGAATAATGGAAGAATTTTACTGCCTTAACGTTTCGACCCTTAGGGTCTTGATCACAAAGCATAACACAAAAGTACAACATGGACATTTTATACACATGCATGTCACCTCACAGGGTGCCTAGGAAAGGTCGTCGTGCTCGGAACATTTGTCCGTTTGTTTTCATCAAATATCAATAAACTTGTAGCTCTTGCCAAGCATATAAAACCATCTCTATGGTTGATGTTATTATTAGTATTAATATAGGCTGCTTCTATTGTTTTTCTTAATTTCTTTGTTGAACCTTTATTTATTATAATTGTATTGTCCCAGTTCGGAAGGTGGTCATGTGTATCTATGTGTCTTACTATAGAATTAGAAAGCCTGTGGGTTCTTACATAATTTTTGTGTTCATATAACCTTTTTTCTAATCCACGACCTGTTTCACCAAAATATGAGGATGGGCAATTTTTACAAGGTATTTTATAGGCAATACTATTTTCATTCGTATGGTTATTATAATTACGCGTTACCAAATGTCCCACTTTGCTACCTGATGTTCTCGCTATCTTTATACCTGCTTTTAAGAGGACGTTGTCTAGAGTTGAATTAATGCTGGAATTTGGGACTGTGATATATCGTGTTTCTTTGTTGCAATTATTTATATCTTTACTCTTCTTATTTATTTCCTTAGCTTTCTTTTTTAGTTTTAGTAGGAGACCTTTGGGATACCTTAGCTTGCTGAAAGTTTCTGTAATGTGATCTAGTTCGTCTTCTAAAAATTCTTCACTACAGATGCGGAAAGCCCTGAGGAAGAAGCCAATTATTATACCTGTTTTAGTCCTAATATTGTGTCCTGAATAAAAATGTATATAATCTCCTTTATTAGTGGGTTTGCGGTATATCGAAAACTTTACATTGCTGTTTGTTCTGTGTATGGCAGTGTCTAAAAATGGTAATTTTCTGTTGTTCTCTATTTCTGCCGTAAATTGTATGTTACTATTTACATTGTTTAATCTTTTTAATTTATTGTTAATATTAGTTTCTTTTGGTACAATAACAACGCTGTCATCAACATACCTTAACCAAACGCTGTTTCTACCCATTATTGATACATAATTTTCAGTTTCCGCCTTTAGTTACATATATATATATATATATATATATATATATACATATATATATATATATGTTTTATGTATAGTGTATATATAATAAGAGTGCTCTAGTTGCGTAATCGGAAGCGTGTTGCTCTCGTTTTCCTGAGTTGTGGGTTCGAATCCCACACTCCTCTCTGACCCCCAACAGTGACTGTTTGTTTCCTGCCCACAACAGTCCCTAAAGTGCATTATATGACAAAGGTGACGGCTTCGGCCGCAGCTACTCAGGGTCACCTAGCGTAGGCACCTTACCTTATGTATATTGACACTGTCTTCATGTCTCTTGGGTCTCTTCACTTTGGTGCGTTTGTATTATTTATTACAGATCTTCCTGAAACGTTCTATAGGAACATTCTACCATAGCTTTATATGCCATCAAGTGGATATGTAGGTCTATCACTTTCCGTAATCGTTACCCTTACTGGCTGTGACGGTTCTCGAGTGTGTCTGAGCGTGCCGACCAATCAGAAGCTTAGGAACATAGGAATGAAGGAGACTGCAAGAGACCATAAGGCCTACACTAGGCATTTCCATGTCCATTACCACCTGTCATCCCCATCCATAAAGTTGTCTAACCGCTTCTTAAAACAACTGATAGTTTCAGGACTTTGTACATGGTTACTAAGTCTATTCCATTCGTTGACCATTTGTCCGTTTGTTTATTATTATTTGTTTGATTCTCATTTATTATTAGTTATGTCAATTTATTATTATTTCCTATTTACCTATTTATTATTTAACTATACGTATGCATTTATTTGCTTTATTTACTATTTACGTTATAGTTTCTATTTATTCATTTATTTGATGAAGGTGGAAAAAGAAGTCACGGGTCTTTTTCCACCTTCATCAACTTGTCACAATGTACCAGCATTTATTTATTTGTTTATCATGATTATGATTTTTTTTCGCATCCGACCTAGATACGGACCAAAAGGTCTCCTATCGGCATGCTCCGCCTTTGTAATCCTTTGTGGTAAACCAGATCTTGCCTATTTCACACGGATAGAAGTCTTGGTGAATTACAGTGCTATTAAGACACTTTCCGTAGGCACGGACAGTCTATGTATAGCCTGAGGATACAGCAAAGTGTTTTATATTTATTTCTTATTTCCGTTTGGAAACAAACAAAAATGATTATCGGATGTGTGTTTTTGGGTCACATAATATCAACTCTCGGTAATTTTGTCAGCGGGAGTCCTAAATGTTGAACTGAAATTTCGTAATCAGTGTGGAAAACTGGAATGCGAATATGTAGATTTGATCATTTGATAAAACTGCCATACTTTGGGAAATTAGAGTGGATGAGATATAATGCACTGAATTCACATAAATCTCATTTTTTGCTTCAGTGAGTTTGGATTAGATCTTTTTTTTTCTGAATCATACAAAATATTACGCAGTCAATTCCTGTTTCTCTCATGTAGCTTGAGTGTTTTTTATGTTTTTTTTTATTCTTCAATCTTTATTTATTTCTTTTCTCATCGGTGTTTTTCCTTCATTTCGTATTTTTTTTTTTTTCATTTCTTTGCTCTCCCCTTTTGTCTTTATACTCATTCATTCTTCCTCGTTGTCTTCCCTCTTCCTCTGAGAAATTTCTCAAAATTTCTTTCCTTTTTTGAAATATTGCTCCTTTTATTTATATTAGTTTTCCTATCGATATTTACATTTTTAATTTCTCTTCTGTTTCGTTTCTATCATCTGTTTGTGTTTCATAACATTGCCCACGATCTATTCATTCTTCGCTTCATCATTTCATAGAATTTCAATCTTTTATTTAAATTAACCTTTCTTACTTTCTATTTGTTCTTTATTTCTTGTGTTTCATATCCTCAACATATCACATCGTTCTCTCTCTCTCTCTTTCTTTTTCTCTATCTCTCGCTCTCTCTGTCTCTGTCTCAGTGTCTCTCTATCTACGTCTGCCTCAGCTTTCATCAGCGTTTCTTATGAATAAGTATTTTTTCTATCTGGCTATTCTCCTATTGATCTTCACACAATATTTCTCCCTTTACAGCCATACACGAAATTTATCTCTACTCTTTTCCTCCCTTCCCCTCTTTTGGAAATCCTTCATTCTTCACCAATTCATTAATCATCCTTTCTTTCTCTTACCCGTTTCCAATTTTTATTGATTCTATTTTTCCACATTGTCCCTATGCATCCCTTCCATTTTATCATGCCTCCTCGTCCTCCCCTTCCTCTCTTCTTTCTCTTCCTCACTTCCTCCTCTTCCTCCTCTTCCTCCTTTTCCTTTCCCTTTCCCTTTCCATTTTAACACTCTCCTCTGTCTCTGTCTCTCCTTCCTCCTCTTCATTTTTCCTTTCCTCTCTCTTTTCCTCCTCCTTCTTTTCCTTCTCTTCTCTCCCTTCCTCTCTTCATCTTCTTCCTCCTCTTCTTTTCTCCTCTTCCTTCTCTCCCTCCCCTTCCAACCCTCTCTCTCTTTCTCCCCCTCCCCCTTCCTTCTATTCCTCTCCTCGCCTTCCTCTCCTTCCTCCCCTCCCTCTCTTTCTCCCCTTCCCCCTTCCTCCTCTTCCTCTCCTCCCTCTCTTCCTCCCCTTCCTTTCCTTCCTCTCCCCCCTCTCTTCCTCACCCTCCTCCTCTTCTTTCCTCTCCTCCCTCTCTTCCTCCCCTTCCTTTCCTTCCTCCCTTCGTCCCCTCCCTCTCTTCCTTCATTCCCTCTCTTCCTTCCATTCCTCCTCTTCTTTCCTCCCCTTCCTCCCTTTCCTCCTCTTCCTCTCCCCCTTTCTTCATCCCCTTCCTCCTCTCCCTCCCCACCCTCTCTTCTTCCACTCCCTCTCTTCCTCCGATTCCCCCTCCTCTTCCTCTCCTCCCTTTCTCCATCCCCTTCCTCTTCTTCCCTCCCTCCCCTCCCTCTCTCCCTCTTCTCCTCCCCTCCTTCTCTTCCTCCCCTTCCTTTCCTTCCTCCCTTCGTCCCCTCTCTCTCTTCCTTCCTTTCCTCGTCTTCTTTCCTCCACTTCCTCCTCTTCCTTCCCCCTTTTCCTCCCCTTCCTCTCCTTCTTCCCTTCCTCCCCTTTATCTCCTTCTTGCCTTTCTCCTCTTCCTCCTCTTCCTCTCCTCCCACCTTTCCCTTCGCTCCACCTCCGTAGATGTGGTGGATGCGGGTAGTCGTCGAAAGGTGGAAGACGTGGTGAAATTGGTGGATTTGCCAATTAGGGCCTTGGTGGAGTAATTGACATACTGGCGTTGTATTTGTTGCTTATATTAGGCTGATTGTGGCTTTAGCCAGTTTATTTGTATTATTCATTTGTTTATTTTTATTCAGTCTTATTTATTTGTTTATTTATCTATCTATTGTTGTATTTTTGTATTTATTTATTTGTTGATTATTTTTTATTTACTTATATATTGTTGTGATTTTGCTTTTATCTATTCATTTATTTATCTATCATATTTATGTATTTATTCATATATTCAATGATTGACTGATTTATTTTTCAATTTGTTTATTAACTTATCTAGATTTATTATTTTATTTATTGTATTTATTTATTTCGTTTCTGAATAAAATTAACTCAAAACTGGATTTCAAAATCGTACAATAAACCACGTTAAGGTACATCCGAGGTCGAGGTGATGGCGGTTCGAAGTCTGCCACCGGCGAGTTGAAACAAGGTCATATCTAATCAAGTTCCACATTACGATGTCCTCTGGAAGGGGAGCACCCTTCTAGCCTCCTGATAGGGAGCAAATTTCGCTGCGTTAAAGAGAATCAGTCACATTCCTACTTAAAATCTAAAGTGACATTAAAAGTTTTTGATATTGTCATATGATAAGTTAATTAGTTTGGACTGTGCTGGCAATCCCATATAAAGCAGTGGTCATTAATTTGGCGGGAAATTCGAAAATATTAATATTTTCATTTATTGTGAATTTCAATCTGATATAAAATAGAGTTGTACGCTTTGTTGTACAAAACAAAAGTCTGAAGTCTGAGCATTCATATCATCACCAGTGAACGATGTATAAAGAAAAAGTAATTTTAATTAGTACATTTTTTTCAATAAGTTAGGTTCAGTGTTCATCAATTTTTGGTAATGTATGGACCAAGAGAGAGGAAACAGAACATCCAGTTCTGTATTTGTTGTGTTTATGTTGCAGAGTTTCAGATTGAGTCTTCCTGGATTCTTAAACCCGTGTTAATATTTCGAGAAGAACGCCCATGACAAATTTCGAGAACTGGAAATAAAATAATAAGGAACAAAATAAATAAATAAAAATATGATAATATTCATTGTCATTATCACCATCATTATCGTCATCATCATCATTATCATCATTAACGTCATTATTTTCATCATTATCGTCATTATCACCATCATCATCATCATCATCATCACCATCATAAAGGATTACAAAGGCTGAGCATGCCGACAGGAAAACTTTTGGTTCACAACTAGGTCGGATGCGGGAAAAAATTGATAATGATAAATAAGTAAAAGAAAAATAAACAGAAATTATAATAATATAAGTAATAATAAATAAAATAAATAAATGCATAGGTATATTTGAATAATAAACAAACAGGTAAATAGTAAATAATAATAAATTGACAGATAACTAATGATAAATGAAAATCAAGCAAATAATAATAAACAAATAGATAATAACAAACAAACAAATGATACAAAATAAATGACAGTCATTACAGCATCTTGCATAGATGTTTATCTAAACGAATCTTAAAGCTTCGAACTGAACTACATTGCACTGCCACTGCAGGAAGTTTTTTCCATTCATTAACAACACGGTTAGCAAAGTTGTCTCTACCCGCTTCCTAATTAAATCTATTTCCGGACAGTTTGAGACCATTATTTCTTGTCGGATTCTCATTCAGTGTGAAAATTTTGTCACTTTTGATGTTATCAATTCCCTTTAGAATCTTAAAGGCCTGTATCCAGTCACCTTTGAGTCTACACTTTTTTAGGGAAAACAGATTCATATGTTTTAGTTGATTTTCGTATGATTTATTTTTTATATTTGGAATAAGTTTTGTGGCCCGCCGTTGCATTTTTTTTCCCAATCTGTCAATGTCTTTAATGAGATTCGGTGACCATAGGGAAACAGCATATTCCAAATGTGGACGAACTAACGATTTATATAGCTTGTTAATGAGTGATGGATTTTTGAAGTCAAAAGATCGCGCAATCAGTCCTAGAATCTTATTTGCTTTCTCAGAGGCTGAAATACACTGCTTGGATAATTACTGATAATTACGCCGAAATCCTTTTCACTATCCACTTTTGTGAATTTCCAAATAACTTGTAATCGTACTTACTGTTATTTTTACCTATGTGAATCACCTTGCATTTACTTGTGTTAAATTTCATTGGCCACTTTTCAGACTATTGCTGTAATTTATCTAAATCTTCTTAAATATCTAATTGATTTAAGTGATCATTTGTCATTCCTTACAGTTTTGTATCATCAGCAAATTTGGAGACAACAAATTTTTAGTCCAACTTAATGGGCTACCACTTACTCCGTGTGAAGCTAATTTAGTAAGTAGCCTTTCGTGGGGGACGGTATCAAAAGATTTGCAAAATATAGATTTATTGAATCTATATTGTTTCTTTTGTCATAATTCGAGATGACTTTGTTGTAGAATTTGAGTAAGTTAGTCCCACAAGAATGTTTCCGTCTGAATCCATGCTGGCTATCATCTATCAAACAGTTATTTTCTAAATGATGTTCGATAGCATCTATGATGATAGTTACCATCATTTTTCCTGTGACTGAAGTCAAGCTTATAGGCCTGTAGTTATCTGTTTTCTTTTTGTTACCTTTTTTGAATATGGGAGTAACGTTAGCTAGCTTCCATTCTCTTGGGACATCTCCGGATATGATGGATCTCTTGAAAATAATTTCTAATGGAGCAACAATCTCATTTTTCATTTCCTTTAAGATTCTTGGATGCCAACCGTCAGGCCCTGGTGTTCTATTAACTTTGAGTATATACACCTTTTAATTTTTTATTTTATTATAGATTCACCCTAGATTTTTCACTTTGAGGTGTTTCGTTTACAAATACTGAGCTAAAATAGTTGTTCAAAATATCACACATTCCTTCATTTGAATATTGAAAATGACCGTCAGCAGATAACAGTGGGCCAATGTGATTCGCTAATAACCTTTTTTTATCTCTAATGTAACTACAGAATTCTTTGGGATTCTCTTTAGATTTAGCAGCGATACTCATTTCGTATTATAGTTTTCGTTTTTTATTGCCATTTTTAAATCTCTGTATTATTATATAACTTTGATAGTCATTAGGGGCACCCGAGCACTTGTATTTCTTATAAACCTGTCTCTTTTTACCTATACATTTTAACTTTCTTTGTCGAGCCAATAATATCATCACCATCATCAACAACACCATCTTCATCACCACTATCATCATCATCATCATCATCATCATCATCATCATCATCATCATCATCATCATCATCATCATCATCATCATCATCATCATCATCATCATCATCATCATCATCATCATCATCATCATCATCATCATCATCATCATCATCATCATCATCATCATCATCATCATCATCATCATCATCATCATCATTATCATCATCAACAACAACAACACCATCTTCATCACCTCCATCATCATCATCATCATCACCATCATCATCATCATCATCATCATCATCATCATCAACAACATCATCATCATCACCACCACCACCATCATCATCATTATTATCACCACCACCATCTTCATCACCACCACCATCATCATCATCAACACCATCTTCATTACCACCATAGACAACACCATCTTCATCATCACCACCACCATCATCATCATCATCAACAAGAACAACATCATCATCATCATCATCATCATCATCATCATCATCATCATCATCATCATCATCATCATCATCATCATCATCATCATCATCATCATCATCATCATCATCATCATCATCATCATCATCATCATCATCATCATCATCAACTCATCATCATCATCATCATCATCATCATCATCAACAACAACAACAACAACACCATCTTCATCACCACCACCATCATCATAATCATCACCAACATCATCATCACCACCACCATCATCATCATCATGTAACGGGATGGGTGTAACGGTATCGTTACATGATCTCCATCGAGCGTTACTTGTAGACACAAGATGTAACGGGGTCGTTACATCATCTCAGAAAGGGGTTACTTGCACACACATTTTGAATTTTGTTCTTTATTCTTCACACTTTAAGAATCTTAGTTACACTCTGTTACACAGTCTTAACACTAGGGCACGTCACAAGAACCGACTGGTCTGCTCTCTGGTGCATCTACTTTTTGTTCAACGGAAATGCTGAATGGACAAGTTCTTAAGTTTCCTTTAATCGTGATCTTAACATTTATCTTTAGTTTGTCTGTTGTCCCACATGGGTGGGGCAACTGCATTAATTACGTATTGATGTCTACTACCATACATATTAATTATATATCCAGGGGAGGACCGTCAGTATACGTAATATCGTATGTCAGTACTGGGTGGCTACTAGATTGATCGCGTGTGTTCGTCTGTGTGTGTGTGTCGTTTGGTGGTTGACAGTGCTGTTCACACGAGCACGAAATGTTGACTCGGCAAGTTTGAGAGGAGTGTTTAGGTCAGCGTTTGATGCTTGACTGTCTGCGGACAGTGAGTGAGGAAGTGGGTTATATGACTGGGCGATACTATTCGTCATGTATATGAGGCGTATACATATCATCATCATCATCATCATCATCATCATCATCATCATCATCATCATCATCATCATCATCATCATCATCATCATCATCATCATCATCATCATCATCATCATCATCATCAACACCATCCTCATCACCACCACTATTATCATCATCATCAACAACAACACCATCTTCATCACCACCACCACCATCATCATCATCATCATCATCATCATCATCATCATCATCATCATCATCATCATCATCATCATCATCATCATCATCATCATCATCATCATCATCATCATCATCATCATCATCATCATCATCAACAACAACAACAACACCATCTGCATCACCACCACCACCATCATCATCATCATCATGAACAACACCATCTTCATTACCACCATCGTCATCAACATGATCAACAACATCTTCATCACCATCATCATCATCATCATCATCATCATCATCATCATCATCATCATCATCATCATCATCATCATCATCATCATCATCATCATCATCATCATCATCATCATCATCATCATCATCATCATCATCATCATCATCATCATCATCATCATCAACAACAACAACGCCATCTTCATCACCACCATCATCATCAACAACACCATCTTCATCATCACCACCACCACCACCACCATCATCATCATCATCATCATCATCATCATCATCATCATCATCATCATCATCATCATCATCATCATCATCATCATCATCATCATCATCATCAGCAGCAGCAGCAGCAGCAGCAGCAGCAGCAGCAGCAGCATCAGCATCAGCATCATCATCATCATCAACAACAACACCATCTCCATCACCACCATCATCATTATCATTATCATCAACAAAACCATATTCATCACCACCATCATCATCATCATAAACAAAACTATTTCCATCACCACCATCATCAACATCATCTTCATCAGCACCATCATTAACAACACCATTTTCATCACCACCATCATCATCAACAACACCATCTTCATCACCACCATCATCAACAACACCATCATCATCATCATCATCATCATCATCATCATCATCATCATCATCATCATCATCATCATCATCATCATCATCATCATCATCATCATCATCATCATCATCATCATCATCATCATCATCAACAACAACAACAACAACAACAGCAACATCATCATCATCAACAGCACCACCACCATCATCATCACCATCATCAAGAGCACCACTACCATTATCATCAACACCACCACCATCATTAATACCACCACCACCATCATCAACACCACCACCATCATCAACACCACCACCATCATCAACACCACCACCATCATCACCATCATCATCATCAACACCATCATCATCATCAACACCATCATCATCATCATCATCATCATCATCATCATCATCATCATCATCATCATCATCATCATCATCATCATCATCATCATCATCATCATCATCATCATCATCATCATCATCATCATCATCATCAACACCATCATCATCATAATAATGATAGTAATATTAATAAGAATGAAATATGATTATAATGATGATAATATTGATAATAAATGATACTATTATCAATCATGATAGTATTGGTAACGATGATAATGTGCCCCAAAAAATGCCTTCTGGCTGCATCATTCCCTCATCCCTTGACTCTCTCCTTTCTCGCCTATGCTTTGCACTCTTTTCCTTACTCGACCGACATTCTTCT
>NC_134813.1:7872747-7882747 GCF_046742065.1 Oratosquilla oratoria
TAGACCCCCATAACCATATATATTCTGATACCCTATCACTCCAGGTAATTGTGTAACTATACTTCATTTCCAAAAAAAAAAAAAAAAAAAAAAAAAAAATTTGTTAGGGTTAAGGGTTAAAGTGAGGTGGTCTCCCCTTAAGTCGCGTATTATTTTTGTGACATAAGAATTAATATGATTAAACAAGCCATTGTATGTGTTCATAAATATCATTTATATTTGTGAAATTAATGTTCCCATAAAACATGATAGCTTTTGTAAGAAAAAAGCCTGTAAATGTAAAATGATTGTATAATTTTAGTGCGGGCGGAAAGTCATTATTCACCAACTACTTCTAGGGATTTGCAAATAAACCCCTATAACCATATATATTCTGAAGATAAGTAAACGAGATACATTTCTTCACCTTTTAGCTGTAGACATTTATTGTCAATACACATACACTCACACACCCACGCACGCACGCACTCACACACGCAGAAGAATGTGTACATGATATTTGTGTTTGTGTATGCATGTTTTTTTCAAACTAGGGTTTCCCAATCTTCGGGTAGGGGGCGCACATCTGGGAGGGGGAGTGTTTAAAGCTATACTTCATTCAAATTTATTTTGGTTAGAGTTAAGGGTTAAAGTTAGGTGTGGTATGGCTAGGTTAGGAATTATTCACGAACTCGCAGCAACGCATGGGTAATTTGGCTAGTTGTAGTGTAGTAGTTTCAGAGGGATCAGCTTGTTGAGTGTAGTTGGGAAGGCTTACGGGAGGGTCTTGATTGAGAGGATTAGGAAAGGAACAGAGGGAGTAATTGGTGAGGAACAGTGTGGGTTTAGGACAGGTAGGGATTGCGTAGATCAGATTTTTGTGGTAAGACAGATATGTGAGAAAGCTATAGGAAAAGGTAAGGATGTTTTTTGAGCTTTTATGGATCTGGAAAAGGCTTACGACAGGGTAGACAGGAAGGCACTGTGGGAGGTACTGCAGATATATGGGATAGGAGGAAAGCTGTTGAGAGCAGTCAAGAGTTTCTACGAGAGTAGTAGAACTTGTGTTAGGATTAGAAATGGAGAGAGTGAATGGTTTGAGGTAAAGGTGGGACTTCGTCAGGGATGTGTTATGTCACCCTGGCTATTCAATCTTTACATGGATAGGGTGGTGCGAGAGGTAAATGCAAGGGTAATGGGTCAGGGGTTGGAGATGGTTAAAGAAAATGGAGAAAAGTGGGAGGTGAGCCAATTGTTGTTTGCTGACGACACTGCGCTTGTTTTAGGACCAGAGGAGGGATTGAGGAAGTTAGAGAAGGTGTGTGAAAGAAGGAAGCTGAACATAAATGTGGGCAAAAGTAAGGTGATGAGATGTACAAAGGAAGAGAGTGACAGCAGGCTGGAAGTGAGCATAAAGGATGAAACACTGGAGGAAGTGGAGAGTTGTAGATACTTGGGTGCGAATGTGGCAGGAAGGGGAGGGGTGGAGGTGGAGGTAGAATGTAGATTGAGAGTAAATGCTTTGGTGGATTGAAAAGTGTAATGAGAAATAGACATCTGGGAATGGATGCTAAGAGGAGGTTATATGAAGGAGTGATTGTGCCAACAGCACTGTATGGGGCAGAAACATGAAACATGAGAGAGGAAGAGAAAAGGAGTTTGAATGTGTTTGAGATGAAATATCTGAGAAGTATGATAGGGGATACTAGGCTGGATAGAGTGAGAAATGAGGAGGTGAGGAGGAGAACAGTGGTGGAAAGGGAACTGGGAGATAGGGTTGATGAAAGAGTATTAGGATGGTTTGGACACACGGAAAGAATGAGTGAATAAAGATTAGTAAAAGAAGTGTGGAAGGCAGAGGTGGAAGGAGTGAATATGAGGAGGCGTCCTAGGATGAGATGGATGGATGGGGTGAAAGGGGCACTACAGAAGAGAGGAATGTCTGTGGAGGAAGGACGGGAGAGGACAGAAGATAGCGGTGAATGGAGAGGGATTGTGTATAGATGATGCTGTGATGCATGAGGGGGAGAAGGTGGGGGATGGAAGGTGAGGAAGTATGTATGAGAAAAAAAAATTGACGCAGCCTAAAGGGATTTCTCCTCGACTTTCTCCTTTTCTGCATGGGGGGTCGCCAAATTTATGAAGCGGCCTTGGTGTGGATGTGCTGTGTCTTGCGACACTGCTTCTGACCCAGGGCAGTGGACAGGATGCAGGCATGACCCGTCATCCAGGAGGTGCCAAGATAAGAGGGAGGGAGTAGGGTGGAGGGGAGTGGAATATATAGGAAATGCAATGGGTGGGAGTGGTTTCTATGCCTTTTTCTTTTTTGGCTACCCCCAGTGTAGAGGGAAAGAGCCTTTGGTATATGTATGTATATATATGAATATATATATATATATATATATATATATATATATGTGTGTGTGTATATATATTTATACACACACACACACACACACAAACACACACACACACACACACACACACACACACACACACACACACACACACACACACACACACACACACACACACACACACACACACACACACACACACACACACACACACACACACACACACACATACACACATGTATATATATATATGTATATATATATATATATACATATATATATATATAACATACTACATGTATACATTCATACTGTACATACACGCATATATATAACTGTAGTTCATAAAAGTAAATATACATACACACATTACACCTATATACCTAAGTATAACAACCTACATACATATTCGTTCAAACAAACATACATAATACACATACAAAATTACGTACAAAATAGCACCAATAGCAAAAGCTCCAATAGTACCAGTAGCATAAGTTACCTATAGAATATTTGTAGTAGCACCAATTACCTAAAACAGAAAAAAAAAATAACTTTTATCCTTTTGACTTTCTGCACTACGTGGCACAATATGGGAACATTCCTTAGGCCTTTTGTTCTTTTTAATTTACCAATTATTCATCACTCTCTTCCAATTAATAATTAAAAAAACTTGCAGTCGGAACCACCATAGTTGAAATTTGCATATTTTGAAACACCACACACTTCGACCATCAGTTCTGCCATAGAAGACTTAAGATGGCGGAGTACAGAATAGAGTAATAAATGTAAAAATAGAACTCGTCATTTGTAGGTTTTGGAGGTCTCGAGGCCGGCCTCGGTCTCGTCCTTGGCCTCGCCCTCTTTCTCGTCCTCTTGGCCTCTTGGCCTCGGTATATTTAACCCTTTAGTAGTGAAAATGATTACCCTATGTGGATTACAACCGCCTTTCGATTTTTAAAATTAAGATATATGACGCTGAAATCAAGAAATCTTTGAAGAAATAAGAGATTAAAAAAAAGGAAAGCTTATAGGATTATATGGTATGAAGTTGAAGTCGTCGTAGATATCCTCCTTACATTCATACCATCAAAGAGATTGTACCAGCTTAAAAAAGTGACATGTTGTTGGCTGGTGAGGAGCGCACGCCTGGAGGCGCTGAGTAGCTGCGGCCGAACCCGTCAGTCCCTTTTACCCTATGATGCGCTGTGGAGATTAATAGGAGGTAACTAACAGTCACTGCTGCGAATCTGCTTAGGCTCCTCATCACCTTGGGCAGGAGAGAAGAGGTAGTGACAGCTGAAGGAAGAAACCTAGGTTCCTTAATCCAACACTTCCCAACCGTCACGTGTGCTGACGTTTGGGCCCAGGACATAAACCCACTTCGGGAAGTTACCCAGGACGTAAAACACCCCCAATTCCTGAAGTGGGTTTATGTCCTGGGCTCAAACGTCCGCACAAGTGGCGGTTGGCAAGTGTTGAATAAAGAGACTTATGTGTTAAAAGGTGCAGATAGAGAATAAAACGGAGGCGAATAAAAATGAAATCAAAAGGCAGAAATTATAAAAGACAGAAGATGCCAGAATGTTAGAACGAAAATGATGAGAAAATGCAATACAGGTTACCTGACGATTTCAAAGAAAATTAGGAGTTTCTGAAAATCAAAAGAGAAGATGGAGAATAGAAATGGAAGACAATGTTTAGGAAAGGTGGGAAGATTACTTGAGAGACCTAGAAAATGTAAAAAATATATATAAAGCTGAAATATAAATATTATGAGGAATGGTGGAATAAAAATCATCAGGCGAATAAAGAAACAACATAAGTACAACAACAGGTAAATGATAATGAATAATAAGTGAATTATAGTCTATAGCAATACATGAAATACACACAAGATAGATAAAAATATAATAAATATATAAGTAAAAGTGATAAATAAGTGTTAATGAGTGCTGGGCTTCTGTCCAATATTTTCTCTTATCAGGAACATGGTAAGTGGATATTCTTTATGGAGGAGATATATTGCTGTCAAGGAGATAGTATACGGTGAAAGAGTTAATTTAATAGAAAACAGCAACCCGCTAAAAAAAAAGACTAGTTCTTGTGTAAAAAGATTATATTGAATACGTTCGTTTAGTAGTGGGAAACAAGTTGATTAAATAAAAATCATTTGATTATATACAACATGAACAAAGTTGATCTAATCCATCTGTTATTTTTTTACCATTTTAGTACTCCATTCTAGCTGTCGCCAATCAATTTTATTCAGCTGACGGAAGCCGCGTTTGAAACCTGAAAGTCTAACATACGTTGGGTGATATTCTTCATCTCGTAATATGGATTTTAAAGTGAACCGTAAAGTAACAGAAGCAAATGAATGTCTGAATGGAATGAAAAGTGTTATGAGGAATAGGTCCTTGTGAATGAACAGAAATGGATGGAGTGACCTTGAAAAGAAGACCGAGAATGAGATGGGTGAATGAGGGTAAAAGAGATTTTGGATGCATGTGGAATGTCTGTCGAGCAAGGGAGGGAGTGGTAAAGGAGATAGGAGTGAATGGAAGATTATGGCATGAAAAGACATTCTCTTCATCTGCTTCCTAAATTGAATAAAGAAGGGAGGGAGGGGGGAGGTCGCCATTTGGTACAGTGGTGGGGGTAAACCACCTTCAGCTCTCGGGCCTCTACTGTAGACGTACTGTGCCTCGCTGCGTTGCTTTTGACCCAAGCATTGAGGCGGGGGAAAGAGCCGACACTCGCTCCCAAAGGGGCTGAGTTGGGAGGGGTGACTGGAAGGGTTTTAATTATGTACGCTGTTGGTGTGTGCTTTGACTCGGCTATCCCCTTTATAAGGTGGAAAAGCCCTTGTGTATATGTATATATATGTATATATATATATATGTATATATATATGTATATATATACATATATATATATATATATATACATATATACATATACACCTGTATATAAATGTACGTGGCATGATTTTTTTTATTCTGGTGAAGGGATAGTGTTTTGATAAAATAGAGGATGAGGCTTATACAGTAGTTGTATTGTAGTTGATTACATGTAGGAGACTAATACATTAGTTATACTTGATTACATACAGGGAATTTAATAAAGGTACAATAGATGTACATATATGTTCACTTAAGTAAACGAAAAATAGGTGTACATTTAGGTAATAGACATTAGTACATATCTCACAAGCAAAGGAGAGAAGGAAATATAGAGCAACATTTTGAAATTATGGAATAGAAAATGCACCAGAACACGTTTCGTTAACTATTACAAATGGCCCAGACCAGAAAACTTTTCATCTCTGTATTATATACCTTGCATATGCGTGTGTGATGTGCGCCCCCTTTACAAGGGGGGGGAAGGTATATGTACGTGGCAGCGCCGCGCAATTTATAAATATGGAAGAAGGACGGACATATGAAGTAGTACCGTTTACTTAATGGAGGAAGAAGATATGAGACCAGCTCCAAGTTGTATGGCCTATAAAAGTACCTACGTTTGCTGTAGTGGAGGCTGAGGAAGAGGGCGGGGGAGCGGGATGAGGGGGAAGGAGTCAGCACCAGTTCGTAGATTCTGAAGGAAGAGGGGCGAAGTAGAGGAAGGAAAGGGAGCTGGGAGGACTCGAGGTGTAAAAGATGAGGTAAAAAAATATTACCGGGGGTTGAGTGAGCTGAAGACGGGGAGAAGGTAGCATCAAAACAGATCCTAACGAAGGAAAGGTCGAAGCAGAGAAAGGTAAAGAAGCTGGGGAAGGTTTGAGGTAGAAAGGAAGGGGCAGAAAGTGGAGGACTGGGTTGGGGAAAGGAGTGAGGAGGTGGAAGGGGCTGGGGGGGAAAATAGTTGGAAAAATGATAACTTGGGAATCAAAGTAGACAACATTTAAAAGGTCTATAGGCGAGAGGCTGGTTGAAGCTGTGGCGGGGAGGACGGAAGAAGGAAAATGAGAACAAGTTCAAGAAAGCGTGGATGGGAAAAGTTAGTGACTGGAAGTTGAGCAAGAGGAAAGCTTTTTCGAAAAGGTTAAGATTTTTTTAATGGAAAAGTGTGTAAGAAAGTGAAAAGAGGTACTGAACGACGCAAAAGAAAAATAGAACGAAATTGATAACAGTGGAAAAAAAGAGATTCTGTTTCATATATTCATACAAACGAGAACATCCATACAAGCAGATAGCGGAAGACATAATTTGAATATCATCAAACAAAAATATTGGCCAAAGGTAAGAGATTAAATTGATAGAAGAAGTGAATTTAAGTTGTTTATTTAAAAGTAAAAATAGAGGAAAGAGAAAAAGAAACTAATGTCTGTATGTGCCTAAATCGAATGAAGTAGAAATATGACGGCATCGGGCGCTTACCGAGGTGAACGATGTGAGGTTGAACGATGCTTGTGCAACAGTAAGAAAGACGTAGTTTATACACGGAAGCCAAAGTAAGTTTAAACGTTATTTAATGGAAAACGTGTGATGTTTTGTAAGAAGAAGGGTCATGTGAATATATTCACTGTTAAATAGATGGTTCGAGAGCTGGGTTTTGATCAAGTGAGTAGATAAATATCATGTGTGTTAAGAGAGGGAAAGAAAACAGAAAGTAAAGGAGGTTGAGAAGGTTATGCTTAAAGACTCTCTCTCTCTCTCTCTCTCTCTCTCTCTCTCTCTCTTTCTGTCTCTCTCTCTCTCTCTCTCTCTCTTTCTGTGTGTGTGTTTATGTTTGTGAGCGTATGGTGCATGTATGCTCGCAGAAAAAATAGGAAAAGAAACAAAATGAGAGAAGTGTGTGTGTGAATGTGTGTGTATATAGTGCATGCATGTTTGCAGAGAAAAATAGACGAGGAGAGAGATTTCTGTGTATGTGTGTATACTTTATATGTACGTACATAGCTCTGTGTGTGTATGGTGCATGTATGTTTGCAGAAAAAGGTAGAGAGAATGTGAATGAGAGAAGGGGAATGCAAACAAAAAGTAGGGAGAGAAGAGGCTGCAGAAAGATGAAAGGTTAGACTAGAAGCTTTCGAGTAGAGAGTAAGAGTGATAATGACTGCCTAATTAAGAGGGCGTGAAGTATGATAAAGAAGAAAATTAAGTAGACGCTCCATGGATGACGAGTGTGGATGGGTGAGGGAGTACGTGCGACCGAGGTGGGTCGGGTCGCTGCATTATTTAGTAGGTAGATGAATAAATGAAGAAACTGGGGAAGGTATTGAGCGTTTGAGCCAAACGAAGGAACAGGAAAGGGGGGGAAAACTCTTGAACATCTAAACCAGGAGTTCTCAACCTGGGGTTCGTGAGACGGTTTACAGGGGTACTAAGATGACTAGCAAAGGATTACGTTTAAATCTGCAGAGAGAACATTGTACATTGATTCTAATGTTAATACTTAACTGATGAATAAACGTCATTGTAATTTGAACCATTTGATATCCATTGTGGCACCGCTAAATATTCAATTGGTTTTAACATATCGTTTTTTATCTTGTGACAGGTTAATCGGGGTACGGGTCGATGTTCTGATGATTTTCGGGGTGCGTGACGGAAAAAAGGCTGAGAAACTCTGATCTAAACCAAACGAAGGAATAGGAGGGTCGTATTGAACAAACAAACTCAGACTTCGGGAAGTGTTTAGTTCATTGAATATGTGGCAAGCGCAGCAAGCGTGCTCCCAAATTATAACAAATAATTGAGCCGATAAGCTAGTTACCTTGTCTGTAATCTAGCTGCCTGGGATAACGAATACAAACAAATTAGCTAATTTGACCAATACGGGAAAAGAGAACTTTTTTTTCTGGCTGAATGATAAATGAAATACAAATTTGATATTTGAATCAATAGAAGACAAACGTGAAAAAAAAAGAAGGCGGGCTAGGTTGGGTGTTAGATTTTGTCATGTTCTTGACTTATTTATTTCACTTTTTTTACTATTCAATTTCTTGGAAAATGTACCCGATTTACCGCGACTGTAGCCGGATCGAAAAGATTCAATCATATGAAGATTTCAGATCAACTAACACCTCGGAATTACAAAGTAGGAAGGGGGTAAATGTTTAATTAGAATTAATGATTATTAGCAATTCATTTCGCTCCAGCAGGTTGGTAAGCTTTGAACACGTCTTAGTTGAGCTGTTTACGAACTGCATTCCCCCCCCAGACTTACAGGCTTTTCCTTCAAGAAGCCTAACTGATATATACAGTATGTACAGTCACGAGCAAAAGTTTCGACACACGCTACAGTTCCCATAACGTCAGTGTGATTTTTTTTCTGAATACGTGATATTTTTCTGTGTATTATTTATCTTACATTTAGGTAATTTTCTTGAATAGATGAGAAAAATTCTCAGACAAAGGATTTGAATTTTGAATAATGAAAAACTCTGGGTGGGTGAAAATTTTTGCTCGTGACTGTACCATTTCGAAAACATATTTCTCCAACGTATACAGACGTTGGCTGCGGTAACAATCTGTTTAGTCATACTTGTCGGTGGCAAGGAACACTGTTAGTCGTAAACTGAGTTCCAACGGAGGTTAAGGGCTAGTTATATTGTTGGAGGGTATAGTAACCACGTTAAGAACTTGGCGAACGGTTTAGTGTTAAAGTTAAGAGGTTAACCTGCTGGACGGTGGTCATAATGTGAGGAAGTGTGAAGTTAGTTTACGAGAGCTACAGATGATGATGAGGTGCTTAGCCCAATGCAGGACCTCCGGCATATCCCTTGGTGGACGATGCTACCTTCGTCCAACAACATAGTAACTTAATCAGGTTTGGTGGTCTAGAGAAGCTGTTTAAGTTATTCAGATACAATTAAGACAGCAATTTCCAAGTGTAAGTGGATTAATGATGCAGTCAAAGTGATGATACCAGTTAAGCTTTCGAAATAAAGCGATTGACATGTTGATGTAAATGTTTGCTTTGCCTTCTCTGAGGCAAAAGTATAATAGTTAATGCAATGCCGCTAATAAACTACACCAAGATGTATTTTACTTTCTTGTCTAGACAAAGTTCAGCCCAGCAAGTCTTCAATAATCTTAGCGGTTTTTTTTTATATAATCACGGTACATTCTATCTATGTATCTGTCTATATACTAAAAAGCTTCTTCCCAATTATATGGGAGGAATCTAGCCAAGGCATACATCTACTCCCCCCCCCATCCTACATCCGTTTCTTTCCCATTTATTTTAGCTGATATAAATCGGTCTCGCATTCACTGAGTTGTGGGTTCGAATCCCGCACTTCTTTCCGATTCCCAGCGGTGACTGTTAGCTATCTGCCCCAACAGTCCAATCCCATTATAAGGATAAGGTGACGGCTCCGGCCGTAGCTACTCAGCGCCTCCTTGCAGTGTCTTTTGTGAATACAAACTCAAATATATCTTTAATAGAGCAAATAAAACAAAGAATTTAGTATTGACAGTTTATTTGCTCACTAACCAAATAATGGGTTTCTCTTTTGATTTAATTATGAGGATCAATTTGATGGGGGACTTCATGTCCGCTTATTCTGATACATTACCTGCACACTACTAGATTGTATATTTACTACTTGGGCTACTACTAGAGGAAGCTAAACGCTCATTATTTCTAAAATCACGACTAGAATTGTTTTCTGGGTCTATGGATTTATAAATGATGATGTATCTCTCACCATC
>NC_134813.1:7887747-7902747 GCF_046742065.1 Oratosquilla oratoria
AAAATATATAAATTAACAAATAAATAAATAAATAAATAAATAAATAAATAAATAAATAAATAAATAAATAAATAAATAAATAAATAAATAAACAAATAAATAAATAAATAAATAAATAAATAAAAATAAATATATCAATAAATAGATAAATAAATAAATGAATAAATAAATAAACAGAATAAATAAAGAATATGTAAGTAAACAATAGATAAATAAACAGAATAAATAAATAGATAAATAAATAAATTAACAGAATAAATAAATAAATAATCAAACAGAATGAACAAATAAGACAAACTACAATATTGTTACTAAGTACTAGAAATATCATAGGAAACAAACCTAAAATATATGAACCTATCTTCCCCCCCGAGTCTGGTTTCACGGTTGGACAAGGTAGGTGGCGGTTGCTTGGATAAGCTCTGCTACTGACCCCCGTTTTTCGCAAGATATACGGTGTTCCTATTATTCGGAGTTGGCCGGAGGCCGTGTTAAAACTCAGTGCATCGTACAGTGTTATCAGTGGACTTGATTATTGTGGAACTTAGCCAAAATAGTGATTAATACCCGGGGAGGGCCTCCTTGATCGAATTCCTCACATCTGCGCATGCGCAGTGCGAGGTGTTTGACACAGGTACCCACATCATGGCCACATCACTCACCTGGTAAAACTGCTCAAGTTACAAACACTGCAAACTTGCCTCGTAAAATGGAATACACAGGTCCCGACTCCCTTGCAAATATTGAGGTGGATCTTGCATTAAGTGATGATGACGACCTGTCACTGAAAAACTGGCCTCGTCTTGATTATCACGATCACCGACAAATGACACCTGTCAATCCATCTCTCCAACCTATGGACTTCACCAACGCTTCCACAAAGCGTCCCATAGATAGCGATTCCGATGCCAATAGCAAAGTGACATCTCCCGCTGCCAAGGCCACCAAGAGTGACAAGGCTCTGCCTCTACGAGACACTACCATACCCATTCCATCACGACCTGCTACGCAGAATGCACCTCCCCCACCCCCACCTTCATCTACTTCTCTTGCCTTTGCCCCCCATTCCGAGTATGTCAAACTATAATTCAGAGGAAACCAGGAGTTAATGAGAAACTGCGATGGCTTTCTGAAGTCGTAAGAATGTTCGGTCTTAATCGAGAACTAGCCGAGGTCAAAATGTCAGCTGTCACATCTAGTTATGTCTACATATCGAGACGCCGACAGGACATCATAGATGAGGTCAAGGATGGGGCGATTTTGTTGTTACCTCTTGATATACAAGATTCTGTAGATAGACCGCGCAAGTTCCCCACATATCTCATCACACGATATCCTGTAGATATTGAACCAACTTTAGCTAAGGAATTAACAGGAGTATATTCTGTACGCCGCTTTCTGCAGAATAAGGTACCCATCAACAGACTTGTAATTACGTGGAGCCTACCTGACCCTCCCCCATCCCACATTAACTTTTCCTTCCTTCCTTGCCTACCACCATGTGAACTCCGCAAAATGCCTGACGAAAAACCATGGTGCTTCAAATGTTGGGGTATTGGTCATATCTCTCGGTATTGCAATGCCCATGAAAAGTGTGCATGGTGTTCAGCTGAACATGACTCGCATTCCTGCCCTCATCGTACTCCTACAGCAATCACAGTACCTAGCTCTTACCTCGACATCATCGACAGACTCACCAAAACCACCTACACCAGACAAATCGCAATGGAAATACCCGCGGTGCCAAATGCCCGGAGTTAATGTGTGGCATGGATGTACCAAACGAGTACGCTTGGCTCCGAGTACCCATACTCCACCCCCACCGCCACCACCGCCGCCATCCACCGCTGCTACCTCTCGGAAGATCATTACGCTCCAAGAGGCCGTAGAATCTCTCAAGTCTCAGTGTGTCTCCCTTACAAATCGTGTTGCAATTATTGAAACTCGATTGGATAGCATTGAAGCTCGCTTTGATTCTCTTATGGCCGCCTTTGACTCCTTGTCTACACGACTATCGGTTAACGATACAACACTCAAATCGCTCGTGGATGCCCAGCAGGCTAACATCGCCTCAACCTCTGCACTTACTGTTAAATTTGACTCACTCGCTACTCGCCTCGAGAAAATGATTGCCATCACAGTGGACGCCCCCTCCCGAGGACCAACAGGAGGTAGTGCCCGGTCCTCTACTATCGTCTCACCTGGCCTCCGAAAGAGCAGAGATAACGTTCAATAACAGCGCACAGATACACATCCTCTCTTGGAATGCCTGTGGTATAACCACACCTGCAAAGATTGCTGCACTCAGGGCCTACGTCAACCGTCATCAACCGAACGTCATCTTTATCCAGGGCAGCCCCATCCCTTAGTGGTTACATTCCATATGTTCACCACGTTCGAAATGGGCTCCTTACTTATGTACACTCCACCGTCCAGCATCGACCACTCGGCACTTCCAAAGACAATGACACGACTTACCAACTTATTGAGGTTGCACTCGGAAGTGGTACGATTCGCTTCTGTAACGTTTACTCTGCCCCTGGTAAGCTGAATACTGCAGCCCTTCCTACTCCCACGACTCGTGGTATGATATACATGGGCGATTTTAATGCTAGACACCCTAACCTAGGTGACCAATCGGACACTGTAAATCGTAGTGGAACCCGGCTAGTTGACTTTATACATCACAACCATCTAACTCGCTGGAACACTGGTGATGCTACGCACTCTCGGGGGGAGGGGGGGTATCCTCGATCACATACTTACATGTGGACTAGTGCCTACTAACGTCAAGTGCTTTTCGGTCCCCGTCCTCTTCTCAGATCACCTCGCTCTCTGCCTTCGGTATTCAGTCCCAGTGATGCCTACTCCAGCTTACCAACGCACGCGAATCAGTATTCCCCCAAAGTATTCTCCCAACTACGTCTCCTTCGTATCTGCACGCCTCCCCAAGTTTAATGTTGAATCTCCTGAAAAGCTTTACAACTCTCTTGTCACCTGCACACACAACTTTTTCGATCGTTATGTACGTAGGCCAAACAAGCCTGGACGACCAGTCTCATGGTTCCAATGCCTAAACTCGGTTCCGACAAATTCCGACCCATTTCCCTTATGTCCTGCTTTAGCAAAGTGCTGGAGCGTATTCTTCTCAACCACCTCATGTTCCGCCTCCACGACAAACTCTCCACTAGGCTCTATGGTTTTCTGCCCCACCGCAGCACACATCACTGTCTCTATGAATTATACACCCGCCTCTCCCCTACCAGTATTGTGGCCTTTCTAGATCTTAAAAGCGCATTTGACATTGCAAACAAGGATATCATCCTCGATCAGCTTGTAGATTTTAATATCAAAGGGAATCTCTTGAGATGGGTGCAAGGATACCTGAGCAACAGATCGTCTCGTGTACTCTTTAAAGGGGCTATTAGTGCTACCAGGAGATTTGACCTTGGCACCCCACAGGGAGGTGTCCTCAGTCCATTTTTATTCAATGTCCTCATGCATCGCCTTCTTTCTCTACTCCCTGATATCCCAGGTACCCAAGTTACATGTTATGCAGACGACATATGCATTCATTCGACCTCCTCTGAAGATCTTCAGCTCTTTCTCCACTCGTTTTATGAACACTCATCTTCATGTGGTCTCATCATCTCCCCCGAAAAGTGCAGGATCTTCTCTCCCCGTAAACCACGAACACTCCCTGCTTTCCTAGTGGGTACCAGCGTTATACCACTCTGCACGCAGTATGTCTACCTGGGAGCGCCCGTCCGCGTCACCCCCCACCCCCGTACGGCAGCGTATTCATCCACTTGTTGATGACGTATTGACTCGACTACAACAACGCCAAACACCTCTTCAGTGGCTTACCAACAACGCTGCTGGAATCTCCATAGCAGTGGCAAGAAATATATACGTAGCATTTAACCGCTCAGTCATCGATTATCTCTCTCCTGCCTTATGTCAACTACCTAAATCAGCATTGAACCCCCTCGATAAGTTCCAAAATAAAGCTATGCGGCTCATACTGGGTTGCCCAATCTCTACTCGGGTTGCCAATATGCTACTGGAACTACATCTATCCCCTCTGGCGATACGAATACACGCTAACGTAACATATTTCACTGTTAAATGCTTACACACCCCACAGATTAGCCCCCACTACTCGAATGTCATCAGAACGTCTCTCGACCCTACCGCACCTCGACCCCGACTCCAACCTGGTGGTTGCGCCCTTATTAAAGCCATTTGCACAAACCTACAGAGTATAGGATTTCATATTCCTAGACAAGAAATTTTTCACAGTCCGCCCCCCTGGAAGGTTCCGCTCCCCGCCGTCACCTATACACCAACATGCAAGAGTGACCTGCCCCTACTACAGAAGCAACTAGCTCTAGAAACCATCGCCAAAGTGACCTCTTCCCTCCCAGCTGTTCATACAATATACACAGACGGGTCGCTGCAACCGGAAAACACGGGCTGTGCTATCTACTCGCCTAGTATGGTTCCACCCCATGGAGGCTGGATTGGACGCCGACTACCAGGTTTCCTTAGCTCAACTTCCTGTGAGCTCCACGGACTCCTGGATGCTGTCAATCTACTGTTACGTATTGGTAGTAATGGCCTAATTATCTGTGACTCTCAATCTGCTCTCCGTGCCTTGTCCTCCCAAAAATCAGAATCCCATAACCTAGTAACTCGCATTCTATTTCAGCTAGCCACAGCCCTTGAGCACTCCCTTGTTATTCACTTCCTGTGGATCCCTTCTCACGTAGGAATGACTAGCAACGAGACGGTGGACCTACTCGCCAAGGCAGCCTGCGAGCAGCCCTCACCTGCAATTGACACTTCACCTAGTTCCCTCTCATTCTACAGACGCAAGATACGTGCTGCAGCTCATTTGCCTATCATTCACCGGAGGAATATCGAGCGACCTTCGAGTGTGACCATTCAGCACTATGGTCACTTTGCCAATCGCCCCCACAAATATCGCCGCCGAGGACTCTTAGTTAGAGGACATAATGTGGTATCTGCTCGACTTAGATTAGGCTACAGACCAGTGTGGCAGGTGAGCGAGACAAGAGACATGCCTCAATTTTCTTCCTATAAACTGTGTGACTTGCCCAATGCAAACAACCTTCAGCATTATTGCCTTGAATGTCCTGCAGTAACAGATTTAATACCCCATAGAGAGTCTGTCATTGATGTATGTAAATACTTGCTTGCCGATGACCATTTAGAAACACTGCTCTTACGTCACCCACACTTTGGTGGGTGCTAACTATCGTTGTACGACGTAATAATTCTTATGTATGATCTTGTCCACGACGGTTTCAATTATGTCAATGTCCCTTATATCATGACTGTAATATTGTACATACTTTTGTTTTGTATATACTGTTGACTGTGATTGTTTTATACATGCTGTTATTGCCACTGATTGTATACCGTGTCCTCCACCACTGTGTCCCAATCTCTGAAAATTTGTATTTGACCACGAATTGCCACCTCAGTCGAACAGCGTGTCATATGAGTCACGATTTTCATGTAAATAGTTAATTACCTATGTACTAGGGTTGCCGCTCTTTGAGCGTAATAAAATGATTAAAACAATATCTTCCCCCCCAAAAAAGAAGACATAATGATAGTAATGATAATGATAATAACAATAATAATGATGATAATGATAGTAATAATAGTATTGATAAGATAATGCTAATCGCAATAGTGATAATAATAACCATTATGATAATAATAACAATGATAACAATAATACTTATGATAAATGATAATAATGATAATAATTGTAATAAATGATAATTCACTCTTCTCCACCCATTGTAACATCCACCATAATACCTTCCCTCACGAAACCACAGTCCCCTCTTCTTCCCCTGAAGTTCCTCCCCTGTGAGCGAGGGATCCCCTACTCTCACTCATTGTGTACGGACCTACTTCTAAGTGCACTACATTTTTCACTAATTGTGAAGGCTCTGCTGAGCCACGCTCACACCTAATAGTGCTGAAACCTACTGTGACTTGCAGGGAACGGGGAGTGATAGAATAAACAGATAACATAGTGATATTAGGCAAAAATTGAGGAAAACATTAATCATCCCCCCCCCCCCCCGTTCCGGAAATCTCGGACCCGCGCATGCGTAGTACGAGGTGTGAGACGTCATGGGTACGTCACACACCCATTGATGTAACGGCAAATTACAGTAAGACCCAGTGAATAACTAGTGCCGTTTCAAACTTTGGTGTTTGAACATAATCTCTGTAGCTTTGAAAATTGAACGTCGTGACGGGTACCCGTGACGGTACTGACCGCTGCTGCGCATGCGCACTGCGTTCTTGTGACGTCATGACCCGTTATCATTACCCTCATCCTAAGTGTTGACGTCATCGCCTGTACCCCTGCGTCATGGATTACACTGGACCCGCCACCCTTGCTGATCTACAGATGGATTTAGCCCTCAGTGAGGAGGAGGAGGATACAAACATTGAACACTGGCCACCCTTCATGCCATCGTCAAATCAATGTTCCGTCAATAGTTCCGTCCACATCCGACGGATCCCGTCAAGCCTACGTCGCTGCCACGTCTGGCAAGCGGCATATGGATGACAACTCTGACAACGGTAGTGAGTTACGCGCTCCTGCTGCCAAGACACCCAAACCCACACCGATCCCTAATTCACCCAGGAACGACAAAAAATCGTCCCCCTCTTTAACACTGCCTCCTCGGCAGCATGCTGCTGCTCCTAAACCTGCACTTCCAGCTTTTGCTCCCCGTGCAGATTACATGAAGCTTGTCTTCAGAGAAAATCCATCCGTAGAAACGAAGCTTCGTTGGCTTGCTGAAGTCAGTAAAACATTTCAACTCCAAAGAGATCTCGCCGAGGTTAAGATGGCTGCTGTAACATCTCGGTAAATATACATCGCACGGTGCCGCCAAGACATCGTCGAGCAAGTAACTGCAGGTGAATTTTTCTCTCTTATCCTTGATGTACAAGACTCCCCGGAGAGACCACGAAGATATCCAAATTATTTGATAACTCGGTACCCTACCGATGTGGATCCCTCCCTCTCACTGGAACTCACTGGTGTTCACTTTGCCCGCCGTTTTTGCCAAAATGGCGTTCCTATTAATCGTATAGTTGTGACTTGGAATCTGACCGACCCGCCTCCTACCACTGTCTCCTTCAGTTTTCTCCCCTGCCTTCCTGACTGTAAAATACTCAAAATTAAGAACGAAACACCTACGTGTTACCGATGTTGGCAGGTTGGTCATATATCTCGCTATTGCCATGCAACAGAGAAGTATGCATGGTGTGCTGATACCCACGACTCCCGCACCTGCCTTCACCACCACCTCCTGACTCTACCTTGGCCGTCGGTACCTCACACCCACCCAGCCAGTCTGCACCTACCAACATCCACTGGAAGCGCCCTCGATGTAACAAGCAAGGAGTAAATGTCTGGCACGGTTGTGCCAGACGCCCTGTGACGCAATCAGCCCCGCCTCCCCCCCCCACACACACCGTCCATCTCCACACCAAATATACCTATTGTCCCTGCTTCATTTGCTACGTCGGAGTCCGACCAGATCCTTGAACTACGTAAGGCTGTCGCTACCCTCATGTCTCGCTGCAAATCCCTAGAAGAACGGTATGATACATTTGAAACACGTATAATCGATCTCGCCACCAAACAAGACTCCACAGATACAATACTCACTACTCTTGTTGAGGGCCAGAAAGCAATGATTGCCACTGTTTCCTCAATTGATGCTAAATTTAATGCTCGCTCTTCCCACCTAGATACGACGAATCAGAAACCATTACCTCGCCCCCCCCCATCAAATGGAGTACAACACGCTAGTCTACGCCCTACCGCCACCTCCACCCACAGCTCTCGCAAAGTCAAAGGGAACCTTTAATAGTTATATGAAGCTTCGTGTCATTTCCTGGAATTACTGCGGTATAAAGGACTACATGAGACTTGCAGCTCTAAAGGGATATATTTATAAGAACAACCCTACTGTCATCCTTGCTTGGCGAGAGACAGGCTCCTACACTCTCTGGATACGTCTCTTATGTCCACCCAGTCAGAAACGGGCTCATAACATATGTGCATTCCTCGATACCACACCAGCTTCTCCGTACCGCGATCGATGCAAACATGACCTATCAACTGTTGGAGGTAGTAATAGGACATGACAAGTTACGTTTGTGTAATGTCTACTCAGCCCCGGGAAGAATAAACTTGGCTGCCTTGCCCTTACCTACACTGCGTGGGGTTATCTACATGGGGGACTTTAATGCCCGCCATCCTGACCTGGGTGATACTTCTCCAACCCCTAACCAGAATGGACCTCGACTTTTGGATTACGTACGACGATACAGACTCACGCGCTGGGATACTGGTGGTGCCACACATTCCCGTGGAGGTACTGTGGACTACATATTCACATCAGGACTTGTAGCATCACGTGTCGAGTGCTTCTCCATCCCCGTGCTCTTCTCTGACCACATTGCCCTTGGCCTCCACTACACACTGCCTGCTACACCCTCCTCCTCTTATGCCCGCACCTGCATCCGGATGCCTCCCAAATACTGTCCGACGTACATCTCCTACATGACCACTCTGCTTCCTACTTTCAACATTCATTCCCCTGATGAGTTATATTCCTCACTGGTGAAATCAACCCACAACTTTTACACCCGATATGTCACCAGACCTCATCTCACCCGTAGTCCTCGGCCTCGCACAGGGTCGCTTGATGACCGTGTACTTCAGGCAGAGAGGAAGGCGATGGAACATGGCCTTACCTTCCAAAGACAACCATCTCCTGCCCATCTTCAACAATATTAGACGTCACGTGACGAATTGATAGGTCTACAACAATGTGCCCAAACTGACACGTGGCATGCCCTTACTGACAGCATCAATCATCTTACCAGCATAGGAACTATGTGGCACAAAATCAACAAAATTGTAAAAAAAAAAAAAAAAAAAAAACGACCCATAACTGCACTTCATCATAGTCCTTGATAGCCTCCCAACACCTGTTTAAGATGCCCTTTCTTCTCAGGCGAACCTTCGTACTCTCCGTTTGGTAGATGGTCTGTTGCAGTTAGATAAAGAGGATGACGTACCCATCACACCACAAGAGCTTCAGCGTGCCCTCACTCGAGGTACGGCGACAGCTCCCGGTGAAGATGGGATCACATACTCTGTCTTACGTCTTCTCCACAAGGTCCTAGATAACCCACTCTTACAACTTTTTGATATATGCTTTCAGAGGGGTTACGTACCCAGCGCCTGGACCTCCAGTAGTATATTGCCCATACCTAAACCCGGCACTGATAGATTCCGTCCCATCTCCCTAACCTCGTGCTTCAGCAAGGTGATTGAAAGAATATTCCTCAACCGTCTGATATTTCGTCTCCAGTCCAAGCTTTCACCGCGACTGTATGGTTTCCTGCCACAGCGAGGGACACACCACTGCCTTCTCGACCTCTACACCCGCCTCTCACCCACCAGTGTTGTCGCATTCATCGATCTCAAGAGTGCCTTTGATATTGCAAACAGGGACATCATACTTGATCAGCTCGTGACTTTTGGTATCAAGGGTAACTTGTTGAGATGGATAAGAGGTTCCCTTAGCAACAGAACTGCTCAAGTCCTTTTTAGGGGCGCGTGCAGTACCTCCAGAAATTTTGACTTAGGTACTTCACAAGGTGGCGTTCTCAGTCCTTTTCTCTTCAATATCCTAGTTCACCGCCTTCTTTCTCTACTACCTGACATCCCTGGCACTACAATCACGTGTTATGCTGATGACATTTGCATCCACTCCGACTCACCCCAGAATCTTCAGGTCCTCCTTCACTCATTCTATGCTTCATCAGCTGCTTGTGGCCTCATAATTTCACCCGACAAGAGTAGGATATTCTCTACACGCAACCCTCGAACATTGCCGGTCTTCACCGTGGGAGGGAATGTTGTACCACACTGCACACAGTACACTTACCTAGGTGCCCCCGTGCGTGTCACCCCAACCATACCCGCACGGCAACGTATCCATCCAATCGTTAAAGACCTGCTGGATAGATTGGAGCGACGATTCATCCCTGTCAAGTGGCTTGCCAACAACGTGAAAGGAGTTTCTATCCCTGTCGCTAGGACCATCTACATATTGTTCCTACGATCAGTAATTGACTACCTTTCTCCTGCGCTCTGTCAGCTCCCTAAGACAGCACTACAACCCCTTGATAAGTTTCAAAACAGAGTCATGCGATTTATCCTGGGCTGTCCTGCCTCCACCAGAATAGTCAACATGCTGACTGAGCTTAACTTGACCCCACTTGTTGACAGGATATACGCTAATGTCACTTACTTTAGCATCAAGTGTCTACGTTCTCCCAATCTGGCTCCTCACTACTCCAACGTCATCCTGGCGGCACTCAACCCTGATATGCCTCGGCTTCACCTTCGGCCGGGTGGACGTAACCTTATCCGTACCGTGTGTGCTGACTTCCAGAGATTGGCCATTGATGTTCCAGCTGCTTAGGTTGTACCTGAATTGCCACCCTGGCGAGAACCTCTCCCTCTCGTCTCCTTTACTCCCACGTCTAAAACGACCCATCCCCTTCTCCAGAAACAGTTGACCCTAGAGACCATCGCCTGTGTGTCTGCCTCAGCTCCCACGGCACACCATCTCTACGTTGACGGCTCAATGCAGGCGGACGGGAGTGCTGCGTGTGCTGTGTTCTCCCCGACTCTGGAGCCACCAGGGGGAGATAGGTGGATTGGCCGTCGCTTGCCCGACACATCAAGTTCCACCTACTGTGAACTAAATGGACTGTTAGATACTGTTACCCTCCTTACTGAGAGATGTTTAAATGGGGTAATCATCTGCGACTCTAAGTCTGCCCTTCACGCCCTTTCCTCTCTAAGACCTGCTGATGACCATATAGTGCGAGATATATTGTGTCGATTGGCCTATGCCCATGATAATACATTGGTTGTGTCCTTTTTATGGGTGCCATCTCATGTAGGCATCGCGAGTAACGATACTGTGGACAGTCTTGCAAAGGCTGCGTGTGCTCTCGAATTACCAGTGATACGTATCCCGCCCTCCTTACGTTATTACAAAACTATCCTGTGTTTAGCCATGCATACCCTAACAGTGAATCGTAGAAACACCGAGCGAGCTCACAGTGTCTCCATACAGCACTATGATAACTTCATTGACACCTCACACAAATATCGTCGACACGGACTACTGGTCCGTAGACACAATATAGTGAGTGCTAGACTCCGGCTGGATTACCGACCAGTGTGGCAGGTCTCCCAGACTGAGGATGTACCTCACTACTCCACCTGTAAGCTGTGTCACCTCGCCAAGGCCAACACACTCGAACATTATTGTCTCGCATGTCCCACAGTGAAAGACTTACTACCACAGGGACAAGATCTAATTTATGTTTGTAAATATCTCTTACAGAATGAAAATTTGGATGTACTACTCATGATATTTCCGCATTTTGGTGGTTGTTAATCTATTTGAATTCTACTATGTCTCGCGTAACACGCTTCTTTCTGTAACTCCATAAGTTTATATTTTGTTTACCGCCACTGAGAGTAGTATTTTACTAACTATGCAAATTTCCAATGCATATATCATTCTAGTATTGTATCTTGGTGGTGCAGCGTATATATATGTAATTAAGTACTATTATAATTACATAAGGATTATATAATTACTATATTGTATTGTATATGTGTTATGTATGTGAATGTATACTATACATCATATATATGTATGACATGTACTATGTATGTTTATCTACAAATATCTCTTACAGAATAATTTGGATTCATTCATGAGATTTCCATATCTTGGTGATTATTGATTTATTTAGATTTCACTATGTCCTGCGCGACATTCATCTCTCTGTAACTACTTCAGTTTGTAAATTGCTTGCCGCCATTAGGCGTAATAAATTTATCAAATCAAATCAACCCCTGTGAGCTTTGTGACACTTCGTAAGGTTTGTGAGCGAAGTCGATGTATCCCTATAGGGGATTCTTCCCCTCGTAAGTCTCCTGCTTGACCGTGTAATCTGAAGCCATACAGAACATTCAAATCCTCCAAACGAAAGACGATGAGAATATCATATGATGATGATAGGGTTTTGTAAGGAGGGGGTGTGGTATGTAGAGAAATTGATATGTAGTATTTTTTTTTTTTTATATGACCACTGCATGATATCTGTATAGAGTTATTATGTTCGACACTAAAAATCTTTAACTTAGTCATCACTTCATTTATATCAATCTACTCAACTTTATTCAATTTATTTTAGTGGAAACAGACAATTTCGTTCAGTTACAGGACGTGTCTAATTCAGTCCTATTCTGATCACTCGATTCTTTTTCTCATAACCATTTCATTTTCTTTCCTCTTCTTTAGATGTTAAGATTTTTGGTAAATACGAACTATTCTGGCGTAGATATCTAGTACACAAGTGACATTATATCCAAGACTTACTCTTCTTAGATGTATACATATATGGTTCTCTGAGTATAGATAGTAGAGAACCAGAGAAGTGTACATACAAACATACATACACAAATGGATACATAAATGCATGCATACATACATATACTAAAAGTCCCTTTCCCCATTATAAGAAAGATTGACCAGCTAAGTCATTAAGAAATAATAATAAATCTTAGGAAAGTAAATTTACTCGTGCGTAGTGACCTTATCCCTTCCCTTTTGGCTTAGTATGGAAAGGCAAAAACGTCTCCCCCCCCCCAAAAAAAAAAAGAAGAAAAAAAAATGGTAAAGGGAGAAGGTCTTTAGGAGGCCTTCAACATGCAAAAAGTCCAAACACCCCCTACAGTCTCTGAATAGGATCTCCTTGTCTTCGGGCTCCCTCCTCCGTGTCATAAGCAATCTCCTTCCCAAAAATGAAAATGGCTGGATTGGGAATTTGCCTTAATCCCTCACCCCCTAACTCAAAATTTCATTTTCTAATTCTATAGTATCTTTTAATCGTATGCAGTACATATTCATAAACAATCAAAAATATATTAGTACACTCTTTCTCCCTCTCTCTTTCTTTCTCTACGCACGTGATCCAAGACCATGGTGAAAGACACAAACACGCACCAATTGTGATTAAGTTGTTCCCGCTTTGTTCGCTAGAGACCCATTTGAACTTTCTTTATTGTTCTTTCTTTCTCAGACCTTATGCTAGTTAATCAATACAACGACACTTAAGTCCTTCCTAGCATAACTTCGAGAAATTAGAAGAATATATATATATATATACATATATGTATATATATATGTATATATATGTATATATATATGTATGTATGTATATATACATATATGTATATATATATATATATATATATATGTATACACACACACACACACACACACACACACACACACATATATATATATATATATATACATATATATATGCATGTATGTATATATGTTTGTATCTGTTTATGGTTAAATAGTGTGCAATATCAAATTGACACATCTTGATAAGCATTCATGCATATTTAATACCTTATCGTTTTCTTGATATGAAATGAATGACACTGATAACACCCTAGGAGGCTTTAGGGCCAGAACTCTGTACAATACGAGGCAGAGTTATAAATCCGTAATAGGTGACGACATTCACATGCACCTTTTATTCTGTGTTTGCCATTAAAGATGATATTTAATTGTTAATTACTGTTTTTTCCGTGTGAAGAGATGGTTCTGGTATGCAGCGTTGTATATTTAAAGGTTATAGTACAGATAATATAGTAAGAATGATGCCTAGTACTGTAAGCACGTATACACACACCTACACACAAAAACGCTCGCGCGCGCGCACACACACACACACACACACACACACACACACACACACACACACACACACACACACACACACACACACACACACACACACACACACACACACAAATACCTAGGTCTCTTAATCCAACACTCGCCAACTGCCACTTATGCAAACCTTTGGGCTCCGGGCGTAAATCCATCACGGGAATTGGTCTAAGACATAAAACACCACTAACTCCCAAAGTGGATTTATGTCCTGGGCCCAAACGTTTGCACAAGTGGCGGTTGGTGAGTGTTGGATTATGAGACCATGGTGTATGTCCATGGGTCTGGGCTAAAATTCCGACACCCATTATCCCGACAAGCCCATAATCCCGACAGTTAAAATCCCGACATAGAAGAATTATACCAATTATTTTCTTAAATGATATTGGTGGATAGTCAAAAAAGTAATCATGTTTTTCCTATATATTTCTTTTTGTTTTTGTCCTTTACTATCAAATATCCACGTACGTCAAATTTGTCTTTTCTCTTTTGAGAAAGAACCTCTTCACAAGCTTCTTCCATTTTTATGGGAGGTTTAAAACGAAAATATCAACTGCTTGTCAAGAGTCAGAAACAGGAATGAGGGTTTTGGAGGTGATGATGGCTCCTCAACTGCTTCATGCGGCCCACCTGTGGCTGTGTCGTGTCATCTGGCGGGTGACCTTAGTCTTGATTCTGATGCCTTGTTGTAGTGGGTGATCCGAGATAAAAAGTAGTAATGGGTGGTGCAGTCTGTCTGCTGAGTGACGAATACTGGTGGCTATATTTCCTGGGTTATGTGGTCTGTCCTCTTCTGGTAGGATATTCTTGAGTTTTTATCTAGCGTTTAAGGTGGCTGGGCAGCTGGTAAGGTAGTGGGTGTAGCTAAAGACCTCATCACAAAGAGTACACACGTGAGATGTTGTTGTTGTTGCAGTGGGAAGTTTGTAGTCAAGTCGCAATCTGGTTAGTGTGGTCTAGCTCCTGGCTAAGTTCGGCGGCAGTTGAATTAGTTTCCGATGCAGGAAGGGGGGACACCCAGCGAAAGGATCTAGCGGTCAGCAGCTCGTCAGACGAAGAAAAAAAAACAGCAGCA
>NC_134813.1:7907747-7910247 GCF_046742065.1 Oratosquilla oratoria
TGTATGTATGTATATATATATATATATATATATATATATATATATATACACACACATATATATAAACATATATATATACATATAAATATATATATAAATATATATATGTATATGTATATACACTATATGTATATATATATATATTTTATATGTATATGTATATATACATATATATATATATATATATATATATATATATATATATATATATATATATATATATATTGGAAGGAGGCCATTTTGAATACAGGCTTTGTTGAAGTCTACAGCAGTAGTAGCATTTTTCAACTTGTAAGAAGTACTCTCGATATTTCGAATGAGAGAGAGATATATATGTGTATATATATATATATATGTATATATATATATATATATATATATATATATATATGTATATACATATATATATGAATGGTAAGGTTAGAAAGACACGATTGAGAACAAGAGGCTTTATTCCTGACCTGTTTCGCCGTTGAGGCTTCTTCAGAGGTAATACCTCTGAAGAAGCCTCAAAGGCGAAACCGGTGAGAAATAAAGTCTCTTATTCTCAATCGTATCTCTCCATTCTTACCATTCATAAACCTGTCATGATGTCATAATATATATATAAATATATATATATATATATATATATATATATATATATATATTTATATATATATATATTACTGGTTGCGAGTACAGCTAGGGAAAGTAACACCCACCTGTAACCACCAGGGATCAATCCACAGTCGTTAAAGCTCCGAATAAAAATCGAAGACCGCAGTAGCTGAGGCCCAATGAGAGAAGCCATGAAATATGGACGTCATGAAAATTGTACAGAAAATGTTGCATCCTGTTGACTCAGATCAATCACAGATTAAAAACCTTATATTTTTTCGCCGAGTGGGTACCGTGAGGATTTTTAGGTGGTCACTTATCACGATATACAGAGCTTAACCCTCTCCCTAAAAAAAAAAGTAATAAATAAAAAAAAAAAAATGAATAAAACAGTGACCCACGCAGATTCCAACACACTTGGTTGAGCGGATGACTTAGTTATATTAGAATCCAATCCTGTATTTCGTTACGTTTTCACGTTCAATTATTCCGACGCCATTTTGGATGTATTTTCCTGGCGTTTGTGTAGACCTTTGTTATTTTATCCTGGCTACCTCCCACCTATTTTATTAATTTTCATTCTTATTCTACGAATAAGAAGCTAGCTTCGGTGTCCTTCCCTACCGATTGGGGATTTTCTTTCATTTTGACTACCGCCTGACAATTTTATTATGATGTATTCAACTCCTGAAGCACAGTAGTGAGATCTATCTATCTCATTCTGGCGAACGGGAAAACATTCTCTTATGTAATTAACAGGCGGACTTGCTGTGGATGTGCTGGGTCTTGCTGCATTGCTTCTGACCCAGGGTAGTGGGCAGGAGACAGCGATGACCCGTCATCCACGAGGAGCTAAGATGAGAGGGAGGAAAGGGTGGTTGATGAGAGTGGGTACGTGCCTTTTGATTTAGCTACCTTCCTTGTAAGGGGGAAAACCCCTTGGTATACAGATAGAACTAACAAGCATTTTTATAGTGACCTGAACTATAATCTGTTTATCTTTATTTGACAGATTTGTTTAATAACAAAAACTATGTTAGCTTTTGGAGCAAGAATTTTGAATGCATACATACAGTATTGCAACAAATAAAGGAAATCTATTGATAGATAAATTAATGAAAAAAAATGGAACTCATGAGCCAAGTATTCGTCAAAACATTCTTGAAGAAATTTTAGGTCAGGTCGTTCTTGAAGACCTATTAGATAGAATGGATGAACAAATAGAATTAGTTAGAACAAAACAGGTATATAAATTGCACCATGAAATTCAATGGAATAAATTTCTAGAATATTGTTCTGGAAATAAGATAATAAATGTATCATCTTTCTGGTGTCTGCTAGAGAAAGAAAAATATAGTAAATTTATTAATAAATGACATGAAGGAATGAAATAAGGAAATATAAAACTACAATAAAAGAAAACAGTTCATAATTTACACCATGAAATTGAATGGAATAGATTTCTGAAAGACTATTCTGGAAATCAGATAATCGTTACTTACGTCCTCTAGAGACTGGATAAGCTATAAGTCTTCCAGAACGTGTTCTGACCCTTCTTCCAGCGACCCTGGAATGTCACCCAAAGACAATCAGACGAAAACCCTGAGGGCTTTCGAACTGAAAGACTTCGAGACCCTATAGGCAACCACCGATGCCTGGCCCTTTTTTCTTTCATGGACCCTGGAATATGACCCGAAGACAATCGGACGAAGACCCCAAGGGCTTTCGAACTAGAAGACTTCGAGACCCTTTTGGCAAACACCGATGTTCAATCCCTATTGTAATGATAATGAGAGCATTTTTTTCTTGAGGCAATGGCGTGGTGTCTGTTTCTTGTGTGGCCTGGAGGTGTTCGCAAACTAAATTCCTGGAACCTGGAATGACTTGGTTTCGATTTTGT
>NC_134813.1:7915247-7920247 GCF_046742065.1 Oratosquilla oratoria
ACTCCAGACACATTCCAGAACTCTGGAGCTTCTCTTTTCTTTCGGTTTAGCTTGCCTTGTCTTTCCATCCACCTTACCCACTGACAATCCCACCTCTTTACGTCTCACTGACCACCGGATTTGTAAGTACGTCAACGCTCTGGTTGAACCTTAAGACCTCTTGTCCCCATCCTTAATCCGGTGAACAAAATTCCCAGAAATTTATTTCCTTTTCTGGGAGAAAACAAAGTCATGCTGGTGCTCTACTGTCTTCTGACACATGCTGAGGGTATGGGACATCCATTGTACAGTCAATAGATGGCACACAATGAGAAATTCACGTCAGATTATTTTGGAAGAGGAAGGTTAAGTATATTGAAGTGGTGTTGATGAAGTAGCGTAAATGTTAATCATATTCCGTATTTTCCGTGTACTTAATCAGCTCTTCAAGTTGTACTTAAAAGTAGGAATATCCTAAAAAAAAAAAAAAAACGGTAGTCGTGTCCTACGTAATGTAAGACATTTCGAGTGCTGAAATATTTTCTTTTTCTATTTTCTTCTATTCTCTTCTCTTTTTCTTCTCTTCATATTTTATTTTTTCTCCTTTTTTCTTCTTTTCTCTTCTTGTATTCTCTCCTCTTCTCCTCTTTTACCATCTATAATCTTCACATCCCCTCTCTTCACTTCTCTTCTCTCCTCTTTCCTTCTTTTCTTATTTCTCCTCTTCTCTCTACAATTTTTTCATTCCATCTCTTTTCCTCTTTTTCTCTTTTCTTCTTTTCTCTTTACTTCTCTTCTTCTTTTTTTTCTTATTTATTCTCTCCTCTTTTCTCCTCTCTTCTTTGCTTCTTCTCTTCTCTCCTTTTCTGTTTTTTTATCTCTTTTCTCCTCTTCTTCTCTCTTTTTTCTCTTCCTCTCTTCTTTCCACTCTTCTTTTCTTCGTCCCTCTTTTCTCTCCTCCTCTTCTCTTTCCTTCTCTCCTCTAGTGTTTTCTCCTTTTCTCATCTCTTTCAGTCAGTATGTTACTTGATCTATATCTCTATTTCACTTATCGGTAGGCGATTCTGTTCAGCTCAGGAAGAGCTCCTCAGGTTAAAAAAAAAGGAATAGAGATTGAAAGAATCGACAACAAAGACCAAAGGTAATTTGATGCATCAGATTATGATAACTTACATTCCGGCCAATAAACGTCTTGTTTATGGTCGGTGTGGGAGTATTTTCTATTTCAATTCTTAATCTTGAATTATGTCTTTCCGATCAGCATAAAGGAGAAAGAGACTTAGGATGACTATGCAAATGATGAAAAAATGTGGTGTTGCAAGATGTTGTAATGTTAATATTGAAATGTTGCAAGTGTGTTTACACTGAAACATGTTCAATATATTTGATATAAACCCGGTAATGGCCTCTGCATTTTTTGTTTATGTTTTTGGTCGTAATATTATTCGCTTTCTTTGGGATAATCTCTATGTATTTTAGTGTGAGCGCCAGTACGTAGCTGCTAAGGTTGAATGTAATGTTTTTCTCAGCAAAAACAAGAATTAGTGAATGAAAAAATTATAATTTTCCAAGATGTATTTTTGTCTTTAATATGAAAGTTGTTTTGAACACTCCACTTTCTGATTGTGATTTCTTTCTGGCTGTTTTCATCCATCTTTTCTTTCCCTCTCATTAATTCTATTTTCTATAATTTCATTTCTAACCCCATTTTCCTCATCTTTCTCTTTCATCTCCTCCTCGTACCAGCTTTATTTCTGGAATCTCTCTTCCTTCTCTCCTTTTCCTCCCTTTTGTGTTCTTTCTTCTTTCCTTCTGCCCTTCGCCATTACCTTTCTCCCCTTCACTTATTCGTCTTTTATCCCTTCGCTTCCTCCTTTCTGTCGGTCTGCATTCGTTTCTTTCATTTCTCCTTCCCTCCCTCTATCAAGGTCTTTCTCCGCCTTCGCATATAATCCCCCTACTCACTGCTGCTTTCTTGCTGTAATCCCTTTTTTTACTTCTTCCTCCCGCCCACAAACTCTTTCGTTCTCGTTCCTTCTTCTCCGCCTCCGACGCTCTTTCTCTCTCCCCGCCCCCCTGCCACACTCGGTCGGCCCCTCCCTCTCACTCCATCCACCCGCGACCCACCGCGCGCAGCATTTTGCCCGACAATGTGGAAGCCCTCAACCGGAAGGCTTAAGAAGTCCTTCGTGTCCTATTGGCCTCAAGAATGACGGCCCCTTGTGATCCATCGAAGTCTCGACAGCAACTACAACTTCCCCTGCTCGGCTGGCTTTGCCTCCTACTAGGCTGCTGCTGATAGCGACCGGGAGAAGAAAGATGATGAGGAGAACTGCAGGAATAAAATTAATCTATCGACGTAAGCTTGAGAGGATCGGAGAACGGATAGAGTCAACTTAAACGGATTATATGAAAGTAAACGTTAAAAGTAAAATAGATAAGAAATTTGAGTGCAATGTATTTGACATACAAGGAGAAACTTGTGGACGGATTCCAATTGAAAAAAGAAAGTTATAAAACACATATTGAATCTGAATAAGCGGAGATCAAATAACAAGCAAGAAAATAACTTAAAGAAGAGGAAATCAAGACACGTACAATATTTGTAAAATGAAAAAGGAAGCCATGAAGATGTAATTGATGAAATTAGTAACGAGACAACATGAGAAAGGCTAAGAAATAAATTAATATTACAACCAATTAAAAAGCAAACCTGTATGGAAAAAGAGTACAGTAGATGATAACCATATTAAAAAAAAAATATGAAAAAAGAGTGCAGTACACTTTATGTAGAAAAGATGAAACAATATAATTTCTTAATTAGTCAGTTGATGGAGACGCATAACAACTTACGAAGTGAGTGTGTTGTTACTGAACACCAGAAACACCCAAAATGCTTTTCACTACTTCCAAGGAACCAAACTACTTCGCAGACGCTTGTTATTGTTCTCAATGGACGTATTGAATTATTTAATAGACGTAGTATGGTTCTGGTCCCACATTACGAATCCACATGATAGAGAAGCACCAATACTGAAGGAGGATTGAAGACCCACAGAGCTTCGTGCTAGTTCTCCCGAAGTAGTCATTAAGTCTCTCAACGCTTTTAATATCCAAGATGGAATGCAACGACAGGCCAGAATTCCAGGAAAGGAATTAGCTTGCATTAAAGCCTTGGGCCATTGATGTAGCCAAAGGAGGACTCTGAAAGTCACAGATGGAATCATTCCTCCGCCACCCAATATCGGAAGCATTCGTTCTCCTCTAAACGGGGTGAATGTTCCCGTAGACTCATCTAGAATATCTTGAGCTACGAGAAGCTGTCTAGACTTAGGGGGGCGTTAGGGAATTTATGGGGGGGAAGGGAAATGCAATTATAATAAAATATTTATGTACTTTCCGAGTTTGTTCCATGTCATTTCCTGTAGTTCTTGATGTTTGTTTCCTGGTATTGAACATACCTGTCACCAATTCCCTGGCCTGAAAGATGGTTCCATTTATGACACTTTTAATCATTGGTCTTTCTTTTAAGTTAATTGTTCTTCACAAATGAGGAACTGTGGGTTGTCGGTTCAATACACTTCGTATTGTACAAAGAAATAAAGCAAACAAGGGGAGATCAGGAGATATCATGGTAGTGTAATAAAAGACGTTTTAGTGATATTTTATTATCAATTTTTTACATAGAACTCTTTAACCTGAGAATTAATGTAGTTGAATATATAAGGTAAGGCTACAAAACTATAGCTTAGCAAAGAAATATAAATCATCTTGGTATTTTTCTATAATTTTCATGTTTGCTTTATAATTTATAGAGAATTCGTAGAACTGGTAAATTAGAAATTCAGTGAGGACAGCAGAAAGTAGGAGGAGTAGATTTTGCAACTTATAAGTTTTCTTTGCAAGTGCAGTTTAGCCTCCAATCATAATTGAATGCTGCATGCCTCTGGACCGTAGGGGTGTTATTTAAGTTCCTAAAATATTGTCTGCATAAAACTTGTAAATGATGGAAGAAAAGTGTAAGCGTTGTCATGAGTTATCATAATATTTGTAATAGATGATTGATAAGTTGATTAGTGTATATGCATTTGTATATGCGTGCATACATATATATATATATACATAGATATATATATATATATATACATACATATATGTATATATATATATATATATATATATATATATATATATGTTGTGATATTCTGACCGGATGATGTGGGAAAGCTCATTGCAAAACTAGATACGAATTAGCTCGAATTGAATCTCCTGTGATCCTCGTAAATGTATATGCATATGTACAGTGTGTATACACACACACACACACACACACACACACACACACACACACACACACATATATATATATATATATATACATATATATATAAATATATATATATATATTTATATATATATATATATATATATATATATATATATATATATATATCCAGCATCAGTAAAGGTGTTTTTCAATCTATCTTCATAGATGGTGCACCTTTCCTTCACCAAAGTGAAAAATGAGACGACAGATGGTGGAAGAGGAAGGGAGGTGACGCGAAGGGGAAGTGAGAAAGTTAATGTGATAGAAGGCGCTACATATCAAGTGTCTATTATCATTATCATTATCATGATAAGGGATTACCCAAGAAATAAGTAGCATGAGATTGAAGCTTGTAATTGATCAACAAGTATGTAAGACTATAATCTTGTCAGGGTAGTTAATATGACGGTGAGTCTGTGCAAAATCAAGAGGAAGAAAATGGACGAGGAAATGAAAAATGAATAAAGCAACAGATAGTTTGATTGTGTGCGTTTGAGAATGAAAGTGAATGAAGAAGCATGGTAAGCACAAGAAATGACAAACAATTAAATATATGTTTTATAAAAAAGCAAATTGCCCACCAGATGAAGAGCTGCAGGCAATTCAATCTCTTGACGTAAGTTAAATATATATCAGTTTTTAAAATTAATACTCCATTAACAACGGCGTCAAGCTACAAAACAGTCAACCGTTT
>NC_134813.1:7925247-7930247 GCF_046742065.1 Oratosquilla oratoria
TCTCTTCGTAAGTCAAATTTCTGAGTCCATGTGTCATTTTGGTCATTCTTCTCTGTACTGATTCTAGTGAATTGATGTCCATTCTGTAGGAAGGAGACCAAAACTGTACCGCATAGTCAAGGATGGGTCTAACTATCCCTAGATAGTTTGATAATTACCTATGCACTTCTATTTGTTACCGTCCTAGCAATGAAACCTAATGCTCTGTTAGCTTTATTCCTGGCGCTAATGCACTATTCCTGGGTTTTAAGGACGGACTCACTAGAACTCCCAAGTCTCTCTCGCACTCAGCTTTCTCTAAAAGCGTGTTATCTAAGCTGTATCTATTTTCGGAGTTGTGTAGCTACACTTAGAGATATTGAAGCTCATTTGCCATTTCACCGACCATGTGAACAATTTGTTAAGATCATCCTGCAGAATCTTTGCGTCGTCTCCTGACCTAACCAGCCGTTCTATTTCAGTGACGTCCGCAAACTTACTAACATCACTATTTATCCCTGGGGAACCCCACTAGTAACATTGCCCCACCTAGATTTTACTCCATTTATGGTGATCCACTGTTTTCTGTTACTAATCCAAGCTCTAATATATTCTAACATTTTTTATCCTATGTCATGGGCTTTGATTTTATTTAGTAGTCTTTCGTGTGGCACCTTGTCGAACGCTTTGCTAAAGTCAAGGTAAATAACATCGTAATTATCATTGTTATCTGACGCCTTATATACTATGATCAGTTTCAGCGGGTCTGAGAGAAGTTTGACTCATTTTACGTCCATTCAAACAGAGTTGCTATCGTAAATTAAGTACAACTCTTCTTACATCCATTTAAACAGAGTATAATTGTAATGAACGAACAATTCAACCAGGGTGATACAAAAAATCACATACGTGCACTTACAAGATATACGAGGTCACTCTAGCTGTCACATACTCACTAACTGAGAAAGACTGAGTCTAAGGGTAACCGGGTGAGAGAGGCAAACAGGGTGACCCTGAATGAGTTAAAGAGTGAGTAGATAGTACAGATGTTTAGTCTACGAGGGTGACGAGCGAGAAGTGACAGATAAAAATCGCTGCGTCTTAGATCACCTCGCTTTATGACTAAAAGGTTTTACATTAGATGATTTAAAAGAATAATTTTCAAAATCCTGAGACTAGTAGTTAAATTATGTGCACAGGAATGAAAAAACATAAGCATGGAATAAGTAATCTATTATAATATTAGCTAAAAGGTACAAAGAACAATCTCAACATAACTTGACTAGGTAATAAATTTTTACATTCTAGAAAAACATAATACAAGGTCTTAACCCTGCCAACACAATGACACTGTTTTGATGTAAGAATATATATATATATATATATATATATATATATATATATATATATATATATATACATATAATAGATAATTTGGTTTTCTCGAGAATAAAGACTGTAAGTACAGAACCTTTTTATTACAGTTACATTCTGGAGGATCAAATCGTCTGATGCAAGATGGAATGAAATCCATAAACGACATCATCACTTGAAAGGGGTTAATTGAGATATCTTAAACTCTTTCAGTGAAATCCCTTCACCTTAGTTAACTAGAGTCGGTTAGAATAGATTCAAGTTAAAAAAAGTGAATCATTAACCGTGGAATGTAACCGAGAATGATTAATGGTTAGGGTAAAAAACAAATGCTGTCCGTATTGTGTGAGTGTTGTGCATCATGGCTTGACATATTCTGTCTACTGTATAGTGACTCTATATAGTTACCACGCATAGTGTGTTACCGGACTAATGTTGTGTTGGTATTGTGGAAGACATATTTCTTCTCTAGGCTACTGCTCATTATATGAATAGCATCATCCTATTTATCTCAGTTTTGTAACCGTTGCTTTCATTGTGTTTACTCATTTTCCTCTTTCCTGAACATCGCACTCAAATACTTTCAACAAGTTTTATGAAAGCTCCACACTGTTTCTTGTCAGTAATACATTTTAGCTTGTGTGTACGTGCGTGTGTGTGTGTATGCATGCAGATGTTGGTCTACATTTTATTAGGTTTTTCTTTCTCTGTTTGTATGTATACGTACACACACACACACACACACACACACACACACACACACACACATATATATATATATATATATATATATATATATATATATATGTATATATACATATATATGTATATATATATATATATATATATATATATATATATATATGTGTGTGTGTGTGTGTATATATATATATATATATGTATGTATATGCATATACATGTATACCCATATATATATAATTTCACACAATAATATCTTATGATATAGAATACGGCTTAATTAGACCATTTAACTGAGAGATGTGAATTCAATCATTGCTCTAGAATTGAATATTAAAATAACTTACTATATCTAAGAAACATTTCACGGAATTCCCTGTGTTTCATTCCCATTCCAGAAGCCTTAGATTCCTGTTCCAGTGCTCAGGGCACTCATCCCAGCTATTAAAAAAAAATAAAAAATAAAAAAAGGGGGAAAAATTGAGTCAAAATTCAGTCGAAATGAAAACCGCTGAAAGAACAGATACGAAAGCCAATTTCGATGCAAGTCCAGTTCCCTTTGGCCAATTCTCCCAACTTCCAATTCCCCCAACTCCAAAAGGGAGAGAAAATCCGAGTGGAAAGAAAAGAGACTCAAAGGACGAAGGAGAGGATACACAAGCATCGAAGAGGACTAATTGTCACTGGGGATCGGCTTACAGAAGATTACATCCCATTTGGTAAGATCTAATCCTTCCCTTGTGACCGATAGAGTGAATGTTCTTGAGCTTATTGATGTCTTCGGATATTGGCGTTGGCTTCGGTTCCGGAGGCAGGGTGGAGAAAGGCAGTTCTAATGAAGTGTCGGTGTTGATTAGACACGTGGATTAGGACATTTTCTTTCCCTTTTGCCCTTCAAGGGAACTGCGCCTACGTGTTAATAGGTGGCCTTGACATGAATTCGATGGAATACTGCCAAGACTGCAAATTATCCTTAAATGAACAAGACATTTCCCCGAGGGGAAAAAAAGTAATGAGGATAAAAGAAGAAAAAGAGGGGAGGGAGTATTTGACCTCATGTGACCTAGCTCTGAATATGGAGGCGGAGGTCATAACGAATAAGGCGTCCTTTTTGTATTTGTTCCATGAGATCTGATTGGATGTTACATTTTAATTGCTTTCTTTGCATACGATTAACGGAATTAGATTAACTGCTTCTATAACCTGATATCCTTATTCTAATTCGTAATTGATCTTAGGAATTTCACAATCACCTCGTTAAGGGTGAAACATTTTTCCGTTTCCTTTTAGAAAAACCTTTATTTATTTATTTATTTTTATCTCGACTTACCTTGTTGGAGCCTAACAATCACCTCACTCAATACAGAACACCATCGTCCTCATCTTTACTGATTTCTTTATGTTACCATTAACGTGATTATCGGGAAAGGGATTGCAAACAGACCAGACATTGTGAGAAAAAGGCCTCTTCAGCTATGTTTCCTTTTTCCGACCAAATCTTTGTAAAGAGTCTGACTTCTCTTTGCTTTCTCTGCTCCTTTCGCTCTCTTTTGACTCCCTCATTTTTCTCTCTTTACTCTCTTTTTTGTCTCAAATTACTCCTTTCCTCTCCTTATTTCTCTCTCTCTCTCTCTCTCTCTCTCTCTCTCTCTCTCTCTCTCTCTCTCTCTCTCTCTCTCTCTCTCTCTCTCTCTCTCTCTTTCTCTCTCTCTCTCTCTCTCTCTCTCTCTCTCTCTCTCTCTCTCTCTCTCTCTCTCTCTCTCTCTCTCTCTCTCTCTCTCTCTCTCTCTCTCTCTCTCTCTCTCTCTCTCTCTCTCTCTCTTATATTTCTTCCTGAAGTATCTTTGACTCTTTTTGGTCCCTTCATCCCTCTTCGCTGTCTTCTTTCCCAAATTCCAATTTGATTTCTTCCTCTCTTCCTTTTCCTACCCGTAGGAGCGATCTGTCCCGTCTCAATGGCTTTGGTTCTTCCGCTGCAGAGTCTCCTTTCCATCTCCATTGCTTTAGCCCTTCCTCGTTTTGCTTCCTCCTCTCTTTCTTCTTCTTCTTCTTCTTCTTCTTCTTCTTCTTCTTCTTCTTCTTCTTCTTCTTCTTCTTCTTCTTCTTCTTCTTCTTCTTCTTCTTCTTCTTCTTCTTCATCTTCTTCTTCTTCTTCTTCTTCTTCATCTTCTTCTTCTTCTTCTTCCTCTTCTTCTTCTTCTTCTTCTTCTTCTTCTTCTTCTTCTTCTTCTTCTTCTTCTTCTTCTTCTTCTTCTTCTTCTTCTTCTTCTTCTTCTTCTTCTTCTTCTTAATCTTCTTATTCTTCTTCTTTTTCTCATTAATATAATTATTATCATTATCATAATTTTCATCATTATTATCGTTATTATTATAATAATTATTACTATTATTATTATGATTGTTATTATTATTATTATTATTATTATTATTATTATTATTATTATTATAATTATTATGATTATTATTATTATTATTATTATTATTATTATTATTATTATTATTATTATTATTATTATTATTATTATTATTATTATTATTATTATTATTATTATTATTATTATTATTATTATTATTATTATTATTATTATTATTATTATTATTATTATTATTATTATTATTATTATTATTATTATTATTATTATTATTATTATTATTATTATTATTATTATTATTATTATTATTATTAGTTAAAGAAAATGGAAGATATCATCATCACATCTGCGGACAAAGGAGGAGGCATCGTGATCCTTGATTCCGACGACTACAACAAGAAGATGCTTGATCTCTTAGCAGACGAAAATACGTACTCTAGACAACCCCGTGGCCAAGCAATTAAAGAGGCGGAGATATTCAACAAAGAAGCCAGACACCTGTTAAACAAGACAAAACGAGGAAAGAAGTTGTTACACCTATTGGAAGAGGCCCCAAAAACTCCATCCATACGAGGT
>NC_134813.1:7935247-7937747 GCF_046742065.1 Oratosquilla oratoria
AGGCTTGGGGACAGGGACGATGTCGGCTTGTTTCCAGTTGTGTGGAATTCTCCCCGACAGCCAGCTGGTATCCACCAGTTGGAGGAGCGCTTTCTCTCCGGCATCACCCAGATGGGTGATCATGGAGTAGGTCACTCGGTCGTTACCGGGAGCCGTGTCAGTGGATGTCCTGTAGGTGGACTGTAGTTCTTGCAGGGTGAATGGCGTGTCTGTGTTTCCTGGGGAATGCATGGCGGCTTGTATCCTGGCTCTTCTTGTTTCAAAGAGCCAAGCTTAAGACCTCTGCAGCTCAACGGGTAGCGTGGCAGTGTGTGTACGTCTGGCGAATTCCAATGCCAGATCTTCTGCCTTGAGGTGTGGTGTTTGGAGTGCTTGTCGGGGAGGGACACGCCTTGTGGCTGTGTGTATTTTCCCCCACAGCTCCCTTAGAGTGGTGTGTGCGCTAAAGCTGCTGCACCACTCTAGCCACTTGTCGCTACGTACGCGTCGAGCTACCTCTCTGGCCTCCTCCACGGCAGTCCGGAGGTTAGCCAGGTTAGCAGGGTTGCGATGTCTACGCAGGGTCTTCCGCATGGTGTTTACCCTGTGGTTGGCTCTTTTTATGTCCATCGCGGTGATTCCTCCTGCTTGGTGCAGTCCTGGGTATGACCTCCGCTGCTGCTGCATGTATGGCGGAGGTTAAAAAGGCCTCCATCCCATCCAGGTCGCCGATGGATGGGGTTCCAGTGGGCACCTGCGCAATTACTTTTTCGCTAAAGAGCTTCCAATTGGCTCTGCGCACATTCCATGATTCCACTCTAGGAGACAGTGGGGGTGGTGAGGCCACGGTGAGCGTTATATCAATGCCAAAGTGATCGCTCGTGACCGTATCGTTAACTCCCCACGACATGCGATGCAGCAGGGAGGAGGCGAGAGAGAGATCAGGCCTACCATGCTGGACGTGTGTGGGTGACCCGTCGTTCAAGAGGGCCACGCCAGGGGTGGTGCTGAGGAATTCCTCGATATGGCGTCCAGTCGAGTTAGCGGTTGTCACCGAGTGAAGTATAGGGTGATGGGCATTGAAATCTCCTGCGACAATATACTTCTTCTCCGCAACGGTGCAGAGCTCCCCCAAGTCCAAGTGACCGTGGGTAGGCGACCTGTATATGTTATATACGTGTACGGTCTCCTGGGGGAAGAGAAGCTGAACCGCAAGCACCTCAGCATCCTCCCCGCAATCTATTGGTGGGTCAACTCTCGAACACGGGATGGATGCGTAGACAAGTGTCATGCATCCTCTTGTTGTTGCTGTTTGGGGTAGCACGAATGCGTGGTACCCGGACACCCTGACCTCCTCGTCTGCTATCAGGGTCTCTTGCAGGAGGATGACGTGCTTTTCCTCCTGCTTTATGAGCGCCTGTAGCAAGGATTGCTTTCCCCTGTACCCGAGGATGTTCCATTGCAGAAAGCGAATGGTCTGGGTGTATGAGTGTATCGTGGCTGTATTATCCATGCTGTATTGTGCACTCCTCCTCGGATTCAGCTGAAGATGGGCTAGGGGTGGAGACGATCCCTCGCAACTGCAGTCGGTCTCAGTGTCTTCCTCTGAGTCCTTCGCAGGAGGCTGGTCAGGGAAGCCAACCGCGAAGGTTTTACCTCCCTGCATGGAGAGGTCAATTTCCCTCTTCATACGTCTGGTGACAACGTGCACTCCTGCCGGTAATATACTTCCGGGCTTAGTCTTAGTGGTGACCTTGCTTCCAGCCTTGCTTTTTACCGTAAGCTCGGCAGGTTTAATGGCCCCTGTGCATTTTGGGGCTGGCACTGGTTCCTCCACACTCGGGACTGGGCAGGTAGGAGTGTTGCGTTGTTCTCAGGAGGCGAGGGCACCGGGCTAGGCTGGGGCACTTGCGGTTCGGCAGGAGCTGTTGAGGGGTTAGGGTCGTCTCTGACTCTGGGCGGGTTTTTCTTTCTGTCCAGCATTGCCTGAACCATGTCGGTGAGGAAGTTGGTCGCTCCTTTAACTTCTGCCTCACTGTTACCCAAGTGACGTGCCAGTGCAGCCGCGGCGACCCCAACAAACTGAAGCAATTCTTCCTCCTGAAAGCAGAGGGATGGCGCGGGAGCTGGCTCTGACAATTTTGTCTGAGTTGGTGCTTTCGCTTGGGTGTTGCGTCGTTCCTTCCTGTCTTGGATTTGGGGTCGCTGGGGTAGACCTGAGAACTCGGCTGTTGATATTGATGGTGGCTGCTGGCGAGGTTCCTGCTGTGGCCTTGGGCGATGCCAAGCTGAGGGACGAGGTGGTGCTGGGATGAAGTTGGGCTTTGCCTCGATCATCGCTCTCGTCGCCTTCGCTTCCGTCTTGCGCACATTGCAGGACAGGCTCCAGGCGTGGTGACCTTTGCCACAGTTGGGGCACTTAGGAGTGGTCGCTTCGGCGTTTTTGTGCCGTTGGATGCAGGTTTCCGTGGTGTGCGGTCCGCTGCATATGGCACATTTGAATGGCCGCCTGCACCCGCGC
>NC_134813.1:7945247-7960247 GCF_046742065.1 Oratosquilla oratoria
CCTTTTTCTTCCTACTTCTCCGCCTATAATCATCCACCTCCTATTACGCCTACTCTTCTTCCTCCTCTTCATTTATCTGTTTTTCATCTTTATTGTCTTTTACACCTCCGCCTATATTCATCTCCTCCTCCTCCTCCTCCTTCTCCTCCTCCCCTCCTCCTCCTTCTCTTCTTCCTCTTTTTCTTATTCCTCCTCCTTTTCTTCCTCCTCCGCCTCCTCTTCTATTTGTTTCTTCTTTTTTCTTGTTCCTCCTTCTCATCCTTCTTCTCCTCGTTCTCCTTCTCTTCTCCCTCCTCCTCCTCCTCCTCCTCCTCCTCCTCCTCCTCCTCCTCCTCCTCCTCCTCCTCCTCCTCCTCCTCCTCCTCCTCCGCCGCCTCTTCTTCTCTCTGTCTCTCCCTTTGACTTTGTCTTCTCCCCTTTCTCCGTTTAGTTTGACTCCTATCAACATTTTAGTCCATTTCCTCAGGTCTCTTTCGTATCCTTTCGTTATTTTTCTTTACTAAATATTTAACACATTTTATATGTTATCGGACGGAATGCAACTCGTTACCCATCATCTTCGTTGCCTATTTCTCTTCTCTCTCTCTCTCTCTCTCTCTCTCTCTCTCTCTCTCTCTCTCTCTCTCTCTCTCTCTCTCTCTCTCTCTCTCTCTCTCTCTCTCTCTCTCTCTCTCTCTCTCTCTCTCTCTCTCTCTCTCTCTTTCTCTGTCTCTCTCTCTCTCTTTCTCTCTCTCTTTCTCCCTTTTTAATTATTTTTTTTCTTTTTTCAATTTACTCTGTGTTTATCTGTTTCTCTTCATTTTTCTTTCTGTTTCCCCCTTTCCGGCTCATTTCTTCATTTCTTCAAGTCTTTTAGTTTATGTTTCAATTTGGTCTTTGTGGATTGAGGAACAAAAATGGCGTCAGTTGTTTCTTTCTACTTGACTCTGTCGTTGTCCATTTGCTCTCCATTATACTTTTTTTCAACGTCTTGATCTATTTCCTATATTTGCTTATCACCAAGCCCTTTCTCTTGATTATATTTAGCAATTGTCACCAAACATCTTTCACGTATTCTCTATCTGTCTATATATTTGCCTGTCTGTCTGTGTATGTCTGTTTCTGTGTCTATCTACCAGTCTGTCTGTCTCCATATTTGTGTGACTTTTTATCTGTGTTTGTCTATCTATCTATCTGCCTGTCTGTCTGTGTATGTCTGTCTTTGTGTCTGTCTACCAGTCTGTCTGTGGCCATATTTGTGTGACTTTTTACATGTGTTTGTCTACCTATCTGTCTGCCTGTCTATCTGTGTATGTTTGTCTCTGTGTCTGTCTACCAGTCTGTCTGTGTCCATATTTGTGTGACTTTTTACCTGTGTTTGTCTACCTATCTATCTGCCTGTCTGTATGCCTCTAGGCACCTTTCCCTCTGTTTGCATATTTGTGTGACGTTTTACCTGAATGTCTCTCTGTCTACCTATGTGTTGGTCTGTCTGTATGTTTATCTGTCTATATGCCTGTCTGGCTGTTTATTTGCCTGTCTGTATGTCTGCTTGTCTTTCTGCTTCTCTCTCTCTCTCTCTCTCTCTCTCTCTCTCTTTACAATATCTAAAAAAAGAAGAAATCTTCAGCTTCGGATTCTTTTGCTAACTATTGCCGTCTGGTTTCCATAATCCTTCCCCTTCTCCCTTCCTCCCCCTTCTCCCTCCCTCCCTCCCCCTACTCCTCTCCCCCCTCTCCCTTTCCCCTCCCTCCCCCCCTCTCCCCTCACAATCTTCCTTTGCCACTTCTAATCCAGGTATCGACAAAGTCTTTTCCTTGCCCCTTCCTCTTCTTCCTCTACTTCCTTTTCTTCCTCTTCTTCCTCTTTTTCCTCTTTCTCTCCTAGCCTCTTCTTCCCCTCCTTCCTTCCTTTCTCCTAACGTCTCATAATTCTGTATTATTTTAATTATTCTCCAAGACCTAAAAGACCTTAACCCCCAGCTGAGACCCAATTTCTCCTCGTGCTCTCGTCTTATATCAATTCTTTCTCCGGGTCCTTTCTCCCGAGTCATTTCTTTCTCTGGGTCCTTTCTCTCGAGTCATTTCTTTCTTCGGGTCCTTCCTTTCGAGTAATTTCTTTCTTCGGGTTCTTTCTCTCGACTCGTTTTTTCTCAAGGTCCTTTTTCTCGACTCATTTTTTTCCTATGGGTCCTTTCTTTCTGGGTCCTTCCTTCCGAGTCACTTCTTTCTACGGGTCCTTCCTTTGCGGGTCCTTCCTTCCGAGTCACTTCTTTCCACGGGTCCTTTCTCTCTAATCTATTCTTTTTTCGGGTTCTTTCTCTCGAAGTCTTCTCTCTGTTTCGTGGAGAAATTCTTTTGTATTATTTACGTGCTTTTCGAGTCTTTGCCATTCCGAGACACTTGCCTCCCTCCTTCACCTCCTCCTCTTCCTCCTCTTCCTCCTCTCTCTCCTCATCCTCCACTCTCTCCTCCTCCTCCAATTCTCTTGTCCTATTTACGTGCTGCTTGGGTCTTGAATCCTAGCTGTTCCGAGACACATGCCCCCCCCCTTCCTCCTCCTCCTCCTCCTCTTCCTCCTCCTCCTCCTCCTTCTCCTCTTCTCTTCCCAATTAACCGCGTCGTGTTGATCTCCTTCCTAATTACCCTTCGGTCCATCCTGGGCCTTTCGTCCCCTTTTACTGTCTCTCTCATTCTTCTTCTTTCTCTTCCTCTTCCTTAATTTCTTCTTTTTCTTTCTTTTCTTTCTCTGTTTCTTTGTATATTCTTTTTCGTTTTCATTTTTTTTACTCTTTTTCGTTGTCTTTCTCTGTCTCTCATTCTTCTAGATTTTCTATTTTTCATTTTCTTTTTCTTATTCTTCTTCGTTGTCTTTCTCTGTTTCTCCTTCTTCTCGATTTACTATTTCTTATTCTCTTTCTTCTTCTTCATAATTTGCTTCTTTTTATTCTTCCTCTTCTTTATTCTCTTTTTTATTTTCTTATTTTTCTATTTATTTTATTATTACCTATTAATGCTATCATTATTATTATTATTTTGTATGTTTCCCTTGTCCACGCTTTTGGGTTTTTGTTTTTACGTTTATTTTTTTTTTCGCATTTTCGTATCAGTTGTATTTGTATTCGTTATCTATTATTTCATTAATTTTATTTTATTTATTATGTTTATTGTATTTTTCTATTATTCGTTTTTTTTTATATATTCATTTTCGTTTTTTACTAATATTAGCTGTCCTCTACTCGTTGTATTTTCGTTTTTCTTCCTCTTTTCCTCTTCCGTTACTTCCTCTCCTTCTTATTTTTTTTATTTATTTATTTTTTTTTTTTACATTCCTGCCCTCTTTATCTCTGGATTTTTCATTTCTGAGCTAAAGATTTTTTTTTTTTTCTGCCATCCTCTCTTTCTGCGCCAGTACCCATCTTTTCTCTCCTTTCCTCTTCCTCTTTCTCCCCTCCCCGCGCTCTTCACAAATTCCTCCAAATCTATTTTTCCTCCCTCCCTCCCTCCCTCCCCTCCCTCCCTCTCCTCCTTCCTCCCTCTCCTCCTTCCTCCCTCCCTCCCTTCCTCCCTCTCCTCCTTCCTCCCTCCCTCCCTCCCTCCCTCCCTTCCTCCCTCTCCTCCTTCCTCTCCTCCTCCCTCCCTCTCCTCCTCCCTCCCTCCTTCCCTCCCCTCCTTCCTTCCTCCCTCTCCTCCTTCCTCCCTCCTTTCCTCCGTTTCTCCCTCCCTCTCCTCCTTCCTCCCTCTCTCCCTCCCTCTCTTCCTAACTCCCTCTCTCCCTCGCTCCCTCTCTCCCTCTCTCCCTCCCTCCCTCTCTCATGTTCCAATCTATAAATTTCTCTAGGCCAGGAGCCTCTCCCTCCCTTCCCCCCTCCCCCTCTCCTTTCTTCCCTCTCTCCCTTTCCCCCTTCCCCCCCTTCTCTCTCTCTCTCTCTCTCTCTCTCTCTCTCTCTCTCTCTCTCTCTCTCTCTCTTGTTCTCTCTCGCTCTCTCTCTCTCTGCCTCTCTCTTATTCTCTCTCGCTCTCTCTCTTTCTCTCTTGCTTTCTTTCTCTCTCCCTACTCTCTCTTGCTCTCTCTCTCCTCTCTCTCTCTTCTCTCTCTCTCTCTCTCTCTCTCTCTCTCTCTCTCTCTCTCTCTCTCTCTCTCTCTCTCTCTCTTCCTCCTTCTCTCCCTCTATTCTTCCCTCCTTTCCTCCATCGCTACCTTTCGTCCTTCCTAACCTACCAATCCCCTCCCTCCTCCCTTCCTCCCTCCTTACCCCTCCCTCTCCCTCCTTCTCTTCCTCACTACCTCTCACTCTCCCTATTTCCTTCCCTCCCTCCCTCCCTTCTTCCTTCCCTCCCTCCCTCCCACTCTCCCTCCCACTTTCTCTCCCACTCTCCCTCCCACTCTCCCTCCCACTCTCACTCCCACTCTCCCTCCTACTCTCCCTCCCTCCCTCCCCATCTTCCTCCAACACAAGGTTTCTCTTCTCCATCGCGATCAGCGGCTTCTACATCATTCAGCATTTGAAATCCAGTCTGGTCTCCTTCAATCTCCGCTTTAAATACCAGCCACACTTCCTCCTACTCCTCCTCTTCCTCCTCCTCCTCCTCCTCATCATCATCATCATCCTCATCCTCATCATCCTCTTCTTCCTCCTCCTCCTCCTCCTCCTCTTTCTATTCCTCTTCCTCCCCCAGCTCCTCTTCTTCCTCCTCATCACACTTCTCTGTTTCCTTTCTCTTCCTAATCCTCAAAGTTCGCCTCCTCTGTTTTACCGACCCCATTTCTCCCCTTCCTTCTCTTCCTCTTCTTCCTCCTCCTCTCTTCCTCCTCCTCTCCTCTTCATCATCTTCCTTCTCTTCCTCCTCCTCCTCCTCCTCCTCCTCCTCTCTTCTTCCTCCTTCCTTCTTCTTCCTCTTACTTCTCTTCCTCCTCCTCCTCCTCTCTTCTCCCTCCTCCCCTCTTCTTCCTCCTCGTTCACCTGTTCCTCGTCCTACTCTTTCCGTCATCTCTCGCTCTTCTCTTTTCCCTTTCTCTTTTCCACCTTCTCTTTTTTTTTCTTCTTCCTCTTCCTCTTCTTCTTCTTCCTCTTCTTTCTCTTTCTTATCGTCTCATTCGTCTTCTTATGTTTCTTCTTCTTACTCTTCATTTTCATTTTCTTCTTTCTCTACCCTATACTTTCTTACTCTTTTCTTCTTCCTCTTCCTCTTCCTCTTCCTCTTCGTCCTCATCCTCTCCTTCATTCCATGTCGTACTCATTTTCTCTCTTCACCTCCTCTTCCGTATCTCTCTTCATTCTTTTCTTTATCCTCCTCTTTCGTTCTCTTTTTTTTCTTTCTCTTACTGCTTCTTCACTCTCGATTTCCCCACCTCTTCTTCCTTCTTCTCTTCATTCTCTATCTCCTTTTTTATTCTCTTTGTCTTTTGTCTTATAATATCGTATTCTATCCTTTATGCGTTTGTCCCTGGAGACACTTTCCGATTCTCTCTTCTTCTGCCTTCGTAATTTCTTCCTTAATATTCCCTTTTTTTTATCTATCGTTTTTTTTCTTGCCTTTCTTTCTTTTATTTGTATTTTCTATTATTTCCTCTCAATGTGTTGATTTCACGCTTCCGTTGTGTTTTCCTTTCTATTTCCTTCTCTCTATCTCTCTCTTTCTCTCTCTCTCCGTCTTTCCTTCCTTTCCTTCTCTTCATTTCTCGTTTTTATTCCTTTAATTTCTTCCTTCTTTACTTTTATCGTTTTCTTTCACCCGAGCCTTTTTTTTTTTTTTTTTACTTCCTTTTCTTTTTCAGCTCTTTTACGTACGTACCATAGAGGCCCCCTCTTCCTCTTCTATTTTGTCTTTGTTCTCTCTTCATTATCTCTCTTCCTTGAATTGCATTTTATCTTTTCTGTCTCCTCTTCGTCTATTTTTTCACTTTATTGTGTTTTCCTGCTTTATCGTCTTTTCTTTCATTTCCATCTTTCTTTCTTTTTGTACCTATTGTATCAATACATTTCCCTTCATTTGTTTATTCATTTATCTATTTATTTATTTATTTACTTATCTATTTATTTATATATTTATATATTCATTTATATATACATATATATATATATATTTATTTATTTATTTATTTATTTATTTATTTATTTATTTATTTATTTATTTATTTATTTATTTATTTATTTATTTATTTTATTTTTTATCTATTTATTTATTTATTATTATTATTATTTTTTTTTTCTATATATTTTTTTTCATATAAAAACAAGAAGACTGAGATGATTTGGACATATGTCCAAGATCCTGGAAGACCAAATACTGGAAAGAATGCTGGATAGAAGTGTAGATTGAAATGGTTTGGACATATGACCAAGATGCTGGAAGACCAACTACTCGAAAGAATGCTGGATGGAAGTGCAGACTGAGGTGGTTTGGTCATATATCCAGGATCCAGGAAGACCAACTACTGGAAATAAAACTGAATGGAAGAGAATGCGGGCCCAGAAAATGCTGTGGAAGACCCAAGAAAAAGATCTGGAAATAGATTCAATTTGGAAGTAGGTAGAAACAACTTTGCCAACCGTGTAGTAAATGAATGGAATAAACTTCCTGCACAGGTAGTGCAATGTAGTTCAGTTCGAAGCTTTAAGTACCAGTTAGATAAATACCTAAGTAAGATGCTGTAATGATTATAATTTATCTTATATTATTTGTTTTTGTTTTGTTATTATTTGTCTGTCTGATTTTCATTTATTTTGTTTTTGTTTTGTTATCATTTGTCTGTCTGATTTTCATTTATCATTATTTACTATTTACCTGTTTGTTTATTATTCAACTATACCTATGCATTTATTTATGTATTTTATTTGTTATTTACATTATTATAGTTTTTATTTATTGTTTTATTATTAATATGATTTTTTTTTTTCGCATCCGACCTAGATATGGATCAAAAGGTCTCCTGTCGGCATGCTCCGCCTTTGTAATCCTTTGTAAAAAGGACGAAGAAGAGGAAGAAGAAAGAGAAGAAGAAGATGAGATGGGAAGACAACGTGAGGAGTAAGCTTCTGCCAATGATGAAGGTTGCTGATGGGGAAGACTGGAAGGAATAGTATTAGTATTTCGTCGGTGATGCCAGCGCTTCTATCCTTGGGAGATAAGGACAGAAGATTGTTTTTTATTTTTTTTTTATTTAACTTATTACGCATTAGCGTCATACAGTGGGGGAGGTTTTCATAATGAATGTAGTAAGGCAACTGGTATGCACATGCTTACACACGTACACATACACTTATATACACAAACAAATACATGGGTTGCAGGTAATATATATGACACTGGGTATTGTACATTCATTCAAAGGGTGAGATGTCACGCAGGGCATCAGGTATTATGAGAACCCACCAAAGCGGGGGTAACGGACAAGTATTTCATCTAGTCTATTTTGTGATAGGAGATGACGACAGATTGCATCTAATGGTAGTCCCTGGGGTATTAGATGTTTTACAGTGGGGCACGCTAGGCAGTAGTGCTCGATGGTGTTGGCTAGTGGAGCGTGGCATAGGCGACATTCTGTGAATACAGGCTCGCCCTCCACCCCGGCGACCTGCCACGGTGGACGGTAGCCTAGTCGCAGTCGGGCTGATACAACATTGTGGCGACGAACCATAAGTCCCTTGCGGCGGTACTTGTATTTGTGGCGGCATACGGATTCGTAGTGGGTGATGGTGACACTGAAGGGTCTCTCGGTGTCCCGTCGACGTTGCTCAGGCAGAAGTGCAGCGGAGCGGACCCTGTTGAGGTAACATAGCAGGGAGAGAGGTCGTCCATCACCACGACGGGGGAGTCGGCAGGCTTCTTTTGCTAGGCGGTCTACTTTGGTGTTGTGGTGCAAACCTACATGAGATGGAATCCAAATAAATTCAATGCAGAGATTACGGATAGTTAGTAGGGATAGAAAGGAAAGGATTTGTTGTACAACAGAATGGTGAGTGGGATGAATAGCGGTGAGGGATTGCAGTGCAGGCTTAGAGTCACATATAATGACAGCATTCACTCCTCTTTGGCAAACGAGACTGATAGCATCTAAGATGGCGTATAGTTCACACAACGTGGAGCTGGAGTGATCTCTGAGTCGACGGCCGACCCAGCCCTCAGGAGGCGGCGGTAGGTCAGGTGAGTAGACTGCTCCTCCAGCTGCACCATCCGATTGTAGTGACCCGTCAGTGTAGAGGCGATGCGGAGCAGTGATGGAGGATGTTACCTGGGTAACATGTTCCAAGGCTAGCTGTAGTTGTAGAGGAGGTGGGTCACATTTTGCTGTAGGAGTGAAGCTAATCACAGGCGATGGTAGCGTCCTCGGGGGAGGGCCTGGTGGTATGTCAGCTACTGGTACTTGTAAATCTAGGCTGCGAATGAAGGAGGAGATAGACTTTATAAGACGGCGACCGGGGGGCATGAGGCGGGGGACGGGCGGAGCGGGGCCGAGAGAATCTCTGACCAGTGCTGTGAAGTGCGGTGAGATGTGGGGAAAGTGTATACACTTAACTGTGAGGCAGGTGACATTAGAATAAATCCTCTCAACTAGGGATGGAAGCCGTAATTCCCGTTGCATGTTGACAATTCTGGTAGTCATTGGGCAACCGAGAATGATTCTCATGGCTTTATTCTGAAAAATCTCCAGTGGCTCTAAAGCATATCGAGGAAGTTGAATTAAGGCAGGGGAGAGGTAATCAACAACAGAGCGTATAAAAGTAATATAGACAGTTCTGGCCACGGGGATGGAGATAACTGAAGAGTTGTTGGTGAGCCACTGGAGAGGCCGGAGCCGACGTTGTAGACGATCTAGCAATTCACGAATTACGGTATGGGATTGACGCCGGGCAGAAAGAGTTTCCGAGATTCGTACTGGTGCACCAAGGTAGCAGTACTGGGAGCTTAGTGGGATGATGCAGTCTCCAATCATGAACTCTGGCAGCGTGGCAGGAGGGCGGTAGGAGAAAATTCTGCTCTTCTGTGGGGAAGCAACAAGGCCACAGTTAGCAGAAGCTTGGGAGAGAGAAGTAAGAAAGAGTTGTAGGTGTGTTGGGGAGGTAGAGTGAATACATAGGTCATCTGCATAACATGTAATTGTGACCTCAGGAATAGTGGGCAAAGACGTGAGGAGACGATGCATAAGTATATTAAAGAGAAATGGACTTAGTACCCCTCCTTGAGGAGTGCCGAGATGAAAATCCCGTGAGGAGCTGTAGGCACCGCTAAAGAAGACACGGGAGGTCCGGTTACTGAGGTAGCCCTTAATCCATCGTAGTAATTTGCCCTTAATTCCAAAGTCAATTAATTGATCTAAAATAACGTCTCGGTTTGCTATATCAAATGCACTTTTTAGATCTATAAATGCCACAACACTGTCACGGGAGAGGCGAGAATATAAGTCGACGAGGCAGTGATGGGTGCTGCGTTGGGGTAGAAAGCCGAAGAGACGTGGAGAAAGGCGATCTTGTAGTTGGTACATCAGTCGGGTGAGCAAGATTCTTTCCATTACTTTGCAGAAGCAGGATGTAAGGGAGATGGGCCTGAAATTTGCTGTACCGGGCTTGGGTATGGGGATTATTGTACTCGTGGTCCAGGCATGTGGGATATATCCATCTCGTAGACACATATTGTAGAGGCGAAGGAGGGGGTTACCGGTACACGGTGCAGTAATCGTAGCACATTGTAGGTAATGCCATCATCCCCAGGGGACGTGGCTTTACCTCTCAAGAGAGCACGTCGTAGTTCATCTTCAGTTATTGGTATATTTTCTTCATCATCCTCTTGCAGCAGAGCATGTACTAAGCGGAGTCCACGAGCAAAAGCACCGGAGGAGAGGGCATCCTGGACGGGGGTAGGTAGGTTGGCAGGGTTGGACTGGTTTGACCACGTGACGATGAGCTGTTCGGCAAATACGGTGGGGGAATGATGACGGGCAGTAGCAGGAGTCTTCTTAATTACCCTGCGAATAAGGTGCCACATGGAGGCTACACTAGTTTGGTGATTAATTCTGTCCGTGAATCTCTTCCAGGAGTCAGTACTTACACATTCTAGGAGGGTTGTCAAATCGTCTCTGGATTGCTGGTAACGATGAAGTAGTTCAGGAGATGGGTTAGTTTGGAACATGAGTCCAACGCGCTCCGCTTCTTTCTGTGCGTCCTGAAGTCGGGTGTCTAGGTACCACGAGTGAGGAGGAGGGCGACGTTGGAGGTGGGGTCGTGATACGTAAAGCCTGTAAAAGTCGTGGGTGGCGGAGACAAGGCTATTATATAACTGGTCGGGGGAGGAACAGTCTAAGGTAGGTAGTATGCAGGTCATGTATGAAATGTACGTCGGGCAGTATTTGGGGGGTATGGTGAGGCGTAGGCGTGTGATAGGGTCAGTAGGTATCGTAGGAAGAGAATAGTGGAAGAGAAGAGCAATATGGTCTGAGAATAATGCAGGTACTGAGGAGCACTGGATGCGGGATGATACCAAGCCAGAGGTGAGGACGTGGTCCAGGGTGCCTCCCCGGGAGTGTGTGGCGCCACCTGTGTCCCAGCGGGTCAGATGATGTTGTCGGATGAAGGATAGTAGGTGAACACCAGGGCGGTTAGTGGTGCCAGGACGATCTCCCAATGCAGGATGTCGAGCATTGAAATCCCCTGCGTATATTATACCTTTGATCGTAGGTGGTGGAAGAGTGGTTGGACGAAGACGTGCGGGAGCAGAGTAGATATTGCAGAGCTGTAGGATTCCGCCCCCAATTTCTATCTCGAAGAGTTGGAATGTTATGTCAGGGTCTGTAGAGGAGCGCAGAAGACGGTGTATCAGTGTATTGTGTATGTATGTTAGAAGACCGTTTCGTATCGTATGAATATAGGGGATATATCCGGGAAGGGAGGGTGCCTGTGGTGCAGTGTTGGGCCGGTTTGGAAACGCCTCCTGTAGAAAAATGACACAAGGGTGATGTGTCTGTACATATGCCTTCAATTGTGTGTACTTTTTGTGGTTGGTGATACCATTGATGTTCCATGAAAGGAGGTCTAGGTGAATGTTAGTTACGAACGTTGCGTTTGCTAGTAGGAGACCGGAGTGTGGAGGTGGATGGACGATTCGAGGAAGACTGGCTAGTACTGGGTTGTAACTTACAGAGTTTGTCGAGACGAGTTGCAATGGATTCCATTCTCTCGCAAGCATGGAGATGGAGGAGACGAGGGTTTGTTGGGATTCCGCCAGTGTGGAGAGTCTGGTGGCAGTAGTAGTTTGGCCTGAGACAAGGCTGTCAATCCTGGTGTCAATGGAGGCGAAGCGGTCCTCGAGTGCTGCACATCGCGCCTGAAGGGCTGCAACGGCCTTACGGAGGGCAGCGTCTTGCTGAGGGGGGTGGGAGCAGAGAGAACAGTCCGGGCAGGGGGAGGAGGTGGTGGGGCTGAGGTGGGGCCATTGGTCTGGGTCTGGCGCCGAGTACAGCCGTGCCAGACGTTGACACCTGGCTGTAGACATCGGGGGCACTTCCATTGTGATGGGTTCGGCTGTGGTGGCGGTTCAGAGGTGGAAGTAGTCGCAGATGGGGGCGGGGGCGCACTTCGGACGGGACATTCTCTGGATTCATGGGCGGCGGCACACCAGGCACACTTAGGGGAGGCGGAGCAGTACCTGGATATGTGACCGATACCCCAACACCTGTAGCACCAGGGTCGGTCGTCACGGAGTCTTTGGACTTGACACGGGGGGAGGAGGGGGAGGAAGTCAAAGGTAATGGTGTCGGGGGGTGTTTCGGGGAGGCTCCACACAATAACAATGCGGTTGATGGGGGGTACTTTCTGCATGAAGCGCCTGGCTGAGTGTACTCCTGGGAGCTGTAGGGCAAGCTTGTGATCCACGTCAACGGGATAGCGAGTGAGCAGGTATTGGGGGTACTTACGAGGTCTTTCGGGGGAGTCTTGAGGGAGAAGAGGCAGTGACATAAATTCATTTGTAGTAACTCGGTCCAGGATGTCTGTGCGTTGTCTTGATATGTAGATGAATCGAGAGGTGAGTGCAGCCATCTTAACCTCGGCCGTATCCCGTTGCAGGTGGAAAGTCTTGGTGATAGTTGACAGCCAGCGGAGTTTAACTTCTGTGGATGGGTTCCCGCTAAAGGCCAACTTAATATACTTGTCTCGGGGAGCAAATGCTGGATGGGCGGGTGTGGGTCGGGTGGGGGCAACGGGAGTAGCACTGTGATTAGGCAGGGTAGGGCGAATAGGAGCCTTATTACACTCACTTGAGGTTCCCTTGATCGTCTTGGCAGCAGGCGGTTGACATTCTCCTGCGGGGAAGGTAGAGGTGTCGTCGGCCCGCCGTTTGGTACTGGGGAGCGATGTAGACTGGTGGGTATCATGCTAGGTGGTTGTTGGAGGGTGATGGGGAGTGGAGGTAGGACGCGGCAGGTCGGGCCAGTGGTTAACACTAATGTCGTCATCAGTGGCGGAAATCATTAAGTCCTGCTCTAAGCTGGACGCCGCTTCCGACCCCGAGTATTCCAGCGAGGAAGGGAGGGCCTTGATAAGAAGGTAGGCTGATTTACTAGCGCGCAGTAGTTTGTAGCACTGTAACACAACTTGAGACAGCCGGTACGAGTCGTTAACGACGAGCACTGGATTCAAGTAGTTGACGGCGATAGTTTCGCACCTTCAGGTGTAGGTCCGTTCTCGACGAGAGCCAAGCACGGAATGCGGACAGAAGCTGAGTCGGAAAGGTGGTAAAAGACAGTAGGAGAGGAGAAGGCTATTTTTTTTCTTCAATCATAAAAGAATGTTGTGTGACTTTTTTTTTCAGAAGTCCCTAAAATATTGAATAGATAGAAAAAGACGACAAGAGCGTGGAGAGTGATTGAGCAAGAGAGTGAACTTAGTGTTTTTATTTTTTATCCTTCCCCTTTCATTTTTTCAAGCTACCGCCAGGTGATTTGATTAAATTGAGAGATTCCCCCTTTTCTCTATTTTCCGCATGAAGAAACGGAGACGGTGTGGGTGTCGCCGATAAAATGAAGCGGCCTTGCTGCGGATGTGCTGTGTTCAGCTCCTCGTGGATGACCCTTCATCCATGAGAAGCTAAGATGAGATGGAGGAAAGGGTGATGGATGTGAGTGGGTGCATGCCTTCTGACTTGGCTACCTCGCTTATAAGGGGGAAAAAGCCTTCGGTGTATAAATAGACAATATTCCCCTCGACGTTTGAAGCTTTTCATGCTGTTGGGTGATTTTATTCATTAAAGAGAATCTTTACACGAGGTTTCTCCTCTTCGGTGTCCAGTAAATTTCTCGAAATCAATTGTTCATTTTTTTTCGAACGATTAATTACTCGAAAGGCAGATTGCTCGAAAACGGATTAGGTTATTTTAGGGTACGGTAAATTAGGTTAGGCTAGGTTACGTCAGGTTTGGTAGTATTCAACCGTTAAGCAACGTATTTCGAGCAATCTATTGTCAAGCAATTGATCGTTCGAGAAACTATTTTTCGAGCAATTGATATCGAAATATTTACCTAAATTTATCCTCCTTTATTCCACCTCCTCTTTTTATTTTCTTATTTTATTCCCATATTCTCTCTTATTTTCTGTTCTTCCCCATCCCTTGTCTTTCTTTTCCACATACATACATATTTTCCTTCTTCGTTTTCTCTTTCTTTCTTTACCGCGCCGGATTTTGGTTTCTTTATTTCTTTCCTTGTCACCATTTTTTCATTTCACCTTGTCTGTCTCGATCTATTTTTCTCCCTCGACTTCCCCTGTACTATTAACTTATTCTCCATTGGATGACAATGTTCTTCTTGTTCTTTTTTGGTGTTCTTGAGGATAGAAACGCCGTTCTGCTGAAAGGAGTTTCTTTTTTTCCTTATTATGGTTACAGTCGGGCTCTTTCACTGACCCCTGTGGCACTACGCTCAAGGTGTCATGTGAAGCGTACTTGTCTTGAATTCGCTGAGTTGTAGGTTCGAATTCCGCACTCCTCTTAGACTCCCTCTCGTGACTGCTAGTTATTTGCCCTAACAGTCAAAATATATCATCGGCTAATAGAGATGTTTTCGGCCGCAGTCACTCAGCGCCTCCTGTTGTCGGCTCCTCATCTTACTATATTCGATCAAAATACTCATCATCCTAGAAATAAATGTTATATTACTGTTCCTCCTCTCATCCAGCCTCACCTTTCTTACTAAGTTATTAAATGTTATATATTTTTGTTCTCTCTCGTGCTGCCAGACACTTTTATTCAGCCGAGGAGCAAACTCAGTGACCAAACAGCTGATGGCGATCTGGATTCAAAGCGGGTCAGTCCTTCAGGAACATAAACCCTTGATTTTTCCTTACCTTCCTTCCTTCTTTTTTTACTTCTTCCCTTCTCCTTTTTTCCTCCTTTCCTTCTTCCCTTCTCCCTTCCCTCCCTTCCTCCTTTCTCCCTTTCTCTTTTCCTTACTTCATATATTCTTCCTTTCCTTCCTTTCCTCCCTCCTCTCTTCCTCTGTTCCTCCTTTTCTCTTTTCCTTTTTTTTTCCTTCCTCCTCCCTTCCTCTCTTTCCCTTTTCCTTCCCTCTTTCCATTCATTCTTCCTCCCTTCCTCTCTTTCTCCCTTTCTTCCCTCTTTCTCATCATCCTTCCATTCTTCCTTTCTTCTTTTCCTATATCCTTCCTTCTGTATTTCCAACTATTACCAGGTTTATCCCCTTTTATCCCCTCTCTTTCTCTCATTCTGGTGGTACTGTATATCCTTGTAGACTCTTCTCATTTTCTTATGGCATAGGAGGAAAAGTGTTAGAATAGATTAGAGCTTGGATTAGTAACAGAAAACAGCGGGTCACCATAAATGGAGTAAAATCTAGGTGGGGCAATGTTACTAATGAGGTCCCCCAGGGCTCGGTTTTGGGTCCCTTGTTCTTCATTATGTACATAAACGACTTAGACGATGGGATAAATAGTGATGTTAGTAAGTTTGGGGATGACACTAAAATAGGACGCCTAATTAGGTCAGGAGACGACGCAGAGATTCTGCAGGATGA
>NC_134813.1:7965247-7967747 GCF_046742065.1 Oratosquilla oratoria
TGATCAAATTTAGTTTGGACTATTTCCATTTGTAATCCATTTGATTTTCTTTTTCTTGACCACAATGTCTTTTTTGTATTTGTGTTTTTTCTTTTTCCTTATTTCTCTTCTCTCTCCCCTACTCTCTTCTCTCTTTTTCTTTTATTATCTTTCTTTCAGAGACAGATAGACAGATAGACAGGCACAGCAGATATAGACATACAAACAGACAGACAGATAAGCATACATTGATACAAGCCTACAGATAGATAGACAGACAGCCAGAAAGACAGACACACAAACAAGGAAAGAAAAGAGAAAAAAGAGAAGGAGACATGGAAAAAGAGAAAGAGACATTAAAAGAGATAATCAAAAGAATTTTGAAAAGTGACTGAAAACAACAGAGAGCGCTCTCTCTTTTTCTCTCTCTTTTTTATTGTAAATTAAGACAGAGATTACGAAAGAAACTTAATAAAGTTTTGTGTCTTCCTGGATTATGAAGAAATAGAGTCCAACTTTTGTAAAGACCCAAATACTACGCACGAGCAACTAAGGCAGAAATATTGAGACGTGGGTATATTGTTCTTCTCTGTTCTTCTAGAACAAAACTTAGAATTACAGGATGATCCCTTTAGATATCTTATGGTTAAATGCCTGGATCCTTTTTGCAGTATTGATTTGTTTATATTTCTTTTATCTTCATCACTTTTTTTTCTTCTTTTTTTATGTGTAATTTATTTCATTTCCTCCTTCCTTGTCCTTCTTTCTCCTCTTCCCTCCTTACCCTCTCAATACCTTCCCTCCTTCCTTCCCTTCATCTCCTTCCACATTTCCTATTCACCTCTCTACCATATTCCTTCATTCCCTCCTTCCTTGCCTCTGTCTTTCTCTCCTTCCCTCCTTCTTTTCCTCTATCATTCTTTCCATCCCTTCGTCCAACCCTCCCTCTTCTTTCCTTCCTTCCGTCTTCCCTCCTTCCCTCACTTTTCCCTCCTTCCCTCCTTCCCTCCTTCCTTCCTTCTCTCCCTTCCTCTCTCTGGTTCACTAATAAAACTGAGATTTCATACGATGACAGGTCAAACACTTCACTCCTACTCATCTTTGTTACCATGTAGTTGATAATATATATTTTTATTTACTCAAGAAGAATTTTTTTTTCTCCTTCTATTAATATGTTACAGGGTATTTAAGTTTTGTGCTCTTTCTTGCGATAAAGACATGCGCGCATGATGCTACGAGTGTTTTCATTTGTAATATTATATATGTCACACTTTATATATATATTTATTGAACATTTTTTAGAAGCTCCGCCATGGGATACGAACCCTCACCCGTGCGTCGATAATCACGAGGCCAAGACGCTAGCAACCATGCTACATGGTGATGGTTCAAAGGACACCATGTAGCATGGTTGCTAGCGTCTTGGCCTCGTGATTATCGGACGCACGGGGTCAGGGTTCGTATCCCATGGCGGAGCTTCTAAAAAATGTTCATCTGTCTTAAACATACCCATATATACATATATATATATATATATATATATATATATATATATATATATATATATATATATATATATATATATATATAATGTGACATATATATTATATTATATTATGTGCGCCCCCTACCCGAAGGTTGGGAAACCCTAGTTTGAAAGTGCATGCATACACAAACACAAATATCATGTACACATTCTTTTGCGTGCGTGTGTGAGTGTGTGTGTGGATTGATGATAAATGTCTACAGCTAAAAGGTGAAGAAATGTATCTACTTTATTTATCTTCAGAATATATATGCTTATAGGGGTTTATTTGGAAAAACCTAGGAGTAGTTTGTAAATAATAAATTTCCGCCCGCACTGAAATTAAATGAAAATAAGCAATATTTCAACATTTGGTAAAATTATACAACCATTTTAGATTTGCATGATTTTTTCTTACAAAAGCTATCATGTTTTATAGCACCATTAATTTCACAAATATAAATAGTATTTATGAACACATACAATGGTTTGTTTAATCATATTGATTCTTATGTTACAAAAATGATAACTTAAAGGGGGACTACAGTAGTGGCGTATTCCCTCATCATAAACCACCTAACTTTAACCCTTAACCTAACCAAAATATTCTTTTTTCAATTAAATATAGCTTTAAATACTCCCCCTCCCAGGTGTGCGCCCCCCTCACCCGAAGGTTGGGAAACCCTAGTTTGAAAATACATGCATACACAAACACAAATATCATGTGTACACGTGTGCGTGTGTATGTGGATTGACAATAAATATCTACAGCTAAAAGTTGAAGAAATGTATCTAGTTTATTTATCTTCAGAATATATATGGTTATAGGGATTTATCTGCAAAAACGTAGGAGTTTGTGAATAAAAAATTTCCGCCCGCACTAAAATTAAATGAAAATAACCAATATTTCATCATTTGGTAAAATTATACAATTTTGGAATAGAAATTACCATTGAATTGAAACTTACAATCTTTAAAGATTGTAAGTTTCAATTC
>NC_134813.1:7972747-7980247 GCF_046742065.1 Oratosquilla oratoria
TTTCACCCCTTGTATATCTCATCACCTTACTTTTACCCACATTTATCTTTAGCTTTCTTCTATCACATACTCTTCCAAACTGACACCAACTTCCTCAGTCCCTCCTCCGATCCTGCCACAAGCGCAGTGTCGTCAGCAAACAACAGCTGGCTCACCTCCCACTTTTCTCCATTTTCTTTAACCATCTCCAATCCCTGACCCACTACCCTTGCATTTACCTCTCGCACTACCCCATCCATGTATAAGTTGAACAGCCAGGGCGACATAACGTATCCTTGACGAAGTCCCACCTTTACCTCGAGCCACTCACTCTCTCCATTTCTAATCCTGACACAAGCTCTACTACTCTCATAAAAACTCTTGACAGCTCCTAGAAGCTTTCCTCCTATCCCATATATCTGCATAACCTCCCACAGTGCCTTTCTGTCTACCCTATCGTAAGCCTTTTCCAGATCCATTAAAGCCAAAAAAACATCCTTCCCCTTTCCTATAGCATTCTCACATATTTGTCTTACCACAAAGATCAGATCTACACAACCTCTACCCGAGCTAAATCCAGACTGTTCCTCACCAATTACTCCCTCTGTTCCTCTCCTAATCCTCTCAATCAAGATCCTCCCATAAGCCTTCCCAACTACACTTAACAAGCTAATCCCTCTGAAACTACTACATTCACACTTGTCCCCTTTTCCCTTGTAAAGTGGAACTATACAGGCACTCCTCCAGTCCTCCGGTACTCTACCCTCTCTCCAGCAAACATTAAATAACCTCACCAGCCAGTCCACCATCACTGTACCTCCTTTTTTTTTTAGACATTCTGCATAACATCCATCCAGACCAGGTGCCTTACCTGCTTTCATCATCTTAACAACTGCCTTCACTTCATCCTTCCTTATTTCTCCTCCATTTTCCTCACTCATCACGGTCATTTTCTTAGCATTTCCCACTGCAACTATCTTTCCTTCCCTATCCTCCTTCACATTGAGCAACTCCATAAAATACTCTTCCCATCTATCTTCTCTTCCATTATCATCTCTGCACCTGTTACCTTTTCTTCTCTACTTGATTCGCCTCCTCTTCCTCTTCTTTCAATTCCAAAACATCTTTTAAAATTTTTTTTACTCATACTCTTACCTCACTTCACATCTGCTCTCCTCTTTGCCTCCTCTATCTTTTGCTTTACTTCTCTTTTCTTTTCTTTGTACCTCTCATATGACTCCCTCGTCCTATTTTTTAACCAATCTGTGAAAGCTCGCTTCTTCTTTTCTATAACCTTCTTTGTTTCCTCATCCCACCATTCACTACCCTTCCTTCTATTTCCTCCTGTCCTTCTTGTTCCACACACCATCCTTGCACACTTTGTGACTCCCTCCTTGAACCATCCCCATTCCTCCTCCACACCTACCTCTACTCTATCCTTCACACCCTCCCACTCCTCCTTCAGCCTCTTCTTGTACTCCTTCTCCTTTTCCTTTTCATTTAAAGAGTTCACTCTAAGCACCTCCCTACCCTTTGTCCCTTTCCTCTTTCTCCATCTGTCCTCCACTCTCAACTTACCTTCCACCAAAAAATGATCTGATATTCCCCCACCCTCTCCCCTTAGCACATGTACAACCTTAACTCTTCCTATCGTAGTCCTATTTACCACTACATAATCCATCAACGCTCTATCTACCACCCTTCCATCCATCACCCTCTTCCATGTGTACTTATGCTTGACTCTCTTCCGAAACACTGTATTTGCTATCATCAACTCTCTTTCTAGACACATTTCCACCATCAACTCTCCACTACGATTCTTTCCTAGAACTCCACATTTCCCAACCACTCCATCAATTGGACCATTTTCTACCCTAGCATTAAGGTCTCCCAGTACTATTACATTGACATTTCTCCCTAAATCCTCTATGCACTCATTTAAATCTATCCAAAAGACCTCCCTTTCTTCTACGCTCTTCTCACTGCCAGGCCCATATGCACTTACAAAGACCCACATCTCCTTTCCCAGTTTCACCTTCATCCACATTATCCTTGAGGAAACCTCCTTCCACTCCACTACACGTTTACCTATCTCTTCATTTATTAGAATTGCCACCCCTTCCCTCCCTCGCCCTCTCTTCACTCCTGATAACCTCCCACTTACACTCCCAAACTTACTCACCCTTCCCTTTCAACTTAGTTTCACTCAAAGCCAACACATCCATCTTTCTTCTCACAAACATACTACCTATCTCTTCCCTTTTACTCTCATCTGTACCACATCCACGCACATTAAAAGACCCAAACCTTAGGGTGCTGTTCCGAAAACTCCCAGACCCTCTTATGCCTGTACTTATGAATATATATATACATACATATGTATATATATATATATATATATATATATATATATATATAATATTCATATATATAGATACATACATACATAATGTATAATATATATTCATATATATATAGTTATGTTAATATAACTTAGTATATTTCAGTTATTGGTGCTTTGTCACCGAGGGTTTGATGTAATCGTAGAGTAGATGGTTGAAATGTGTATGTATGCATACACACACACACACACACACACACACACACACACACACACACACACACACACACACACACACACAACACACCCACACACACACACACACACACACACACACACACACACACACACACACACACACACACATATATATATATATATATATATATATATATATATATATATACATATATATATATATGTATATATACATATATATATACATATCTAATGTGTGTGTGTGTGTACACTATATATATATATATATATATTATATATATATATACGTATACATATATATAGAAATATATATATACATATATATATATATATATATATTTATATATATACATATATATATATAATATATCTATATATATATACACACACACACACACACACCCACACACACATATATCTATATATATATATATATATATATATATATATATATATATATATATTATTTCTTCTTCTTACTTCTGCTCCCAGGTAGGCTGTCAGCCTGTCAGTCGGGCCAGCACACTTCTCCTGATTGTCCTCTCAAAGCTTTCTTCTTCCCTCAAATCCTCTATTTTTCCTTATCCGTTTGCCTCTAGAATTTCTTCAACTCCATCTTTCCATCTTTTCTTCGGTCTATCTCTGGATCTGCTACCAGTTCCAGCTCTTCTTTACAATGATGTTACTCCAGTCTTTTCATTTATTTCATCATTTCTAATTCGATCTCTTTTGGTTTTATTTACTATTGTTCTTAACGTTTTCATTTCTCCCGACTGAATTCTGCTCCAGTTTCTTTATATCAATGTCCAGCTTTCAGCACCATACATTAAAATCGGTACCAAAACTGATTCAAAAATAGTTTTCTTTGCCTCAGTAGGGACATTTATATCTTTTAAAATAGGATACAAGGCACAGTCACCTCTACTGTACTTTGATATTCTTTCAGTTATCTCTTCTCTATTCTTGCATCTTTTGTAAACACTCTTCCCAGATACTTAACACACTTTGCTTCTTTAACATATTAATTTTCAATTATTATTTCTGAAATGTCATAATTTTCTTTTGTGACGGTTAGTATTTAAGTCTTTTGAATATTAGTGCTTAGCCCCGCCTCATTAAAGCATTTTTCCAACAACTTAGAGCTCTTTCTAACTGTAATCTGTCGTTACTCCAGCAGACAATGTCATCTGCACACACTAGTATATCTCCATTCCCTTCTCCTTAATCTCCTATTCTTGTTTTATATCTTTTAATAATGCTATCTATATATGCTATGAATAATAATGGGGACAGCACACTTCCTTGTTTCACTCCTGTTGTTACATCAAACTATTTATCTCTCTCATATCCAGTCCTAACAAGGCACGAAAACGGCTTATATGTACTTTCTATGGCTTTCTGTAGTTTGCTTGTCATTTCATACTCCTCCACTAAACATTTCCATAATTTATTTCATGGAACGGAGTCAAATGCTTTTGTTAAGTCTATAAATGCACAATACATTTTTTTTTATACTCCTACCATTTTTCCATGACCGTTCTCAAAATAAAAACGGGGTCAGATGTACTTCTATCTTTTCTATATCCAAACTGTTCTTCTCCTAGCTTCGGCACTATCACTGTTCTTGCTCTCTTTTCTAGGATTCTTTCATAAAGTTTAGCTACTTGATTGATGAGAGAGATACCTCTATGATTACCACAGAAACCTGAGTTGCCTTTACCTTTATAGACCGGTAGTATAATGGTCTTGCCCCAACTTTGTGGAATAGTTTCTTCTCTTCGGGCATTGTTTAATATTGTCAATATCTTCTCTTTTGGGGCTTCACTTCCCTCCTTTAGCAGCTCGATTAGTAAGGCATCACATCCCGGTGCTTTATAGTTTTTCATCTTCTTGAGGGCTTCTTCTAGCTCGTTTCTTGTTATTTCGTCATCTTTGTCTTGTCTCTCTTCAACGTTCTCTTCGTTCTCTATACCTTCATCTATGTCTTTACCTCCCACATTCAGTAAGTTTTTAAAATAACTCTGACGAGTTTAAACACCATATGAAGACGGAGCCTTTATTTGTACGACGTTTCGCTTATTACAGCTGTAATAAGCGAAACGTCGTACAAATAAAGGGTCCGTCCTCATATGGTGTTTAACTTGCCATTCTTGTCGGCAACTGCTATTTTCATAAAATAACTCTGCCATTTCTCATTTATCTTGTTGGGTTCTACAATAACATTACCTCCGTCATCTTTAATGTTATGCGCCATACTCCTGTCTTTCCTATATGATTTTGCTAATCCAAAGATTTTCCTCTTACTACCTTTTAGATCCTGTTCTATTGTCTCTCCTAACTTCTTCCAAACATTTTGTTGTGCTGTTCTCTTCACTTCTCCAGCTTTATTTCTTGAAGTGACATACTCTATTCTTATTTCAGATGTTTTATGTCTCAACCACTTTCTTAGTGCCTTCACTTTTTCTTTTACTGCACACTTTACTTTCTCTGTCCACCATGGTGTGTGTCTCATCTTACTTCCTCCCACCATTTTTGTTCCTAACGTTTCTTCTGCTACACCTTTAATTTTTTCCTGCAGATCTTCCCAATCCTCAGCTGCTTCCTCTCTGAGATTAATTTTCTCATCTACTACTACCTGATACTTGTCTTTTGTTTCAGCATCTTTTAATGACTGAAATTTTATGACTTCTCTTTTGGATTTGGATTTGCTTTATCTTCTTCATATTTAAATCTCTAATTAGAAGACTGTGATCTGAATTTAGCGAATCACCTGGTAGAACTTTCACGTTGTTGAATAATCTTATATCTGATGTCAGCATGTAGTCAATAATGGACCTTTGGTCAAACTGATCGGTTAACTGATTCCATCTGTATCTTGTATACCTATGTTCATCTTTATGTTTGAAAAATCCGTTCATAATCTTCAAGTCATTTCTCATGCATAAATTTATCAGATTTTCCCCTTCTCTGTTTTTCACTTCCTCTCCAAAGAGTTCAATGATGTTCTGTATACCTCTTCTGTCTTGTCCAACCCTAGCATTAAAATCACCCATGATTATATTGACATTATCTGGGTTCATATCAATGTTACCCTCCTGCATCTTCAAAAAATCCTCTTTTTCATCATCGGTGTGTCCACGTTGAGGTGCATACACCTGATATATAAAATATTTTTTACCTTTGATGTTCAGTACACAGTGCATAAGTCTCTCATTTATCGATTTTACGTTTTGAATATATGGTGAGAGTGTTGGTTCTATCATAATTGCTACTCCATGTTTTCTTCCTGTTTAAACGCCACAATACATCAAAACAAATCCACTGGTGAGAAATGTAATAACACATTTATAAATCACAACTAACACAACAATCGGACGAAAGAAGGAGTTGAGTAAGCAAAACTACATATTTCGATTGCTAACTGCAGTCCTCTTCACTAGTACTTACAGAGGAGATTGCCGTTAGCAATCGAAATATACAATTTCGCTTACTCAACTCTTTCTTTGGTCCGACTGTGGTGTTAGTTGTGATATATACATATGTATATATACATATATATATATATATGCATATATATATGTATATATATATATGTATATATGCATATATATATGTATATATATATATATATACATATGTATATATACATATATATATATATATGCATATATATATGTATATATATATATGTATATATGCATATATATATGTATATATATATATATACAAAAAAAATCACTAAGCACACGTGACAACAATACTTGCAGAAACCACGTGGAAAATAAAAGAAATGAATACCGAACGTTTTCGTCTATTCAAGATATCATCAGGGTACAAAGAATACACTAAATAACCAAAGGTCGTAATATGTACATAGTGGTAGAGGAACTGGGAAAGGTCCAATGTTATCCGATTCCAGAACAATTATTTACATTCTTTTTAATAATAAAGTTATCTAACATACAAACTTACCTTAAATGCATATTATTTTCAAAACTATTTTTAATGTCACATGCTTCAATTATGTTCCTTTCTACAATGTTATGACAAGATGTAATAACTTTTGTGTTTTGCCAATCAATAATATGGGAGAGGTCTTTTTGGTGGACGAAAAGTCCACTTGACATTTGACCCGTTCTTATATTGTATTTATGTTAACTAATCCTTTTGTTTAAATCTTTTCCTGTTTGGCCTGTATACTTAAAATCACACACTTTACAAAGTATGCTGTCGATACATCCTTCTTTTTCTTTTGGAGAATTTCTAATGAGATAGTTCTTAACATTATTGTAGTTATTAAATATCACCTGAATACCAAAGCTTTTAAATATTTGAGGAGAGATGATAAAATTTTCATGATATGGAATTGCTAAAATGTTGAAATATGTTTTTCTGACTTTTTCTTGTGCTCTATCCATCAAATGTTTTAGATATTTTAATTTCTGACCAATCTCATACATAAGTTTTACTTCATCTTCAAAATACTGAGGAGAACATACTCTAAACACTCTCAAGAACATAGAAGAAAACAGATAAAATCGTATTTTGATGATGGTATGAATAGAACATATAATGCGGAGGGAAGGGTTGAAAGAGGTGGTGATGACGGGAATGGTGGAGGGAAGGAGAGCAAGAGGAAAGCAGAGGGAGAAGTATATGGACGGGCTGATGAGGGCGACGGGAAAACAACTCAAACCAGCACAGATGTTACAAGTAACTAGGGACCATGAACGGTGGCGCTCCATGGTTGCCGAAGTCCAAGAGGATATGGCACGACGGTAAGGTAAGGTAATGAATAGAAATGAATGTACGAGAGAACATTGGTTGGTTTTCTGTAGACATTACATTTAAAATATCTACCACATCGATGAATACTTACACCTAAGAAAGGCAATATGTTGTTCTCTTCTGTCTCAAATATGAATTTTATAGAAGGAACCAAACTATTTAACTTTAACATA
>NC_134813.1:7982747-7985247 GCF_046742065.1 Oratosquilla oratoria
TATATATATACATATTCGCAGAAAACCACTTAGAAAATGAGACACCATGATCCGAACGTTTTCGTCTATTCAGAAATTTTCAAGGAATACAGAATGATAAAAGGTGGGAACATATATACAAAAAAGAAGTAGACAAGGCAGGAATGTGTGAGGTCACAGAAGATATTTTTTCCGAGTGTGTCAATGTGGGGAGACACTATGTAATCAAAAATTTTCTTAACAATAAAACTATAAAGTTTATATAAACCTAAACTCACGTTCATAATATTATTTTAGGAATGTTTAATCAAATGTCCTGTCTTATATCACCTTTATCTCAGCTCATCATGAAAAAACAAAAAATTTCGATCTTTTCTTCTATGTTTCTTAGGGCTTACAGAATTTGTAGCCCCGATTTCTTGGAAGATGAGCTGAAGAAAATTTGTGACATTGCATCGGAATTGAGATATCCAAAACATTTAAATAATAAGGTTCATAAAATGGCTAAGAGGTCCTACTTTGATATCACTCGGGAAAGGAATAATCTTTGTAACAAAAATCTTTTAGTTCTTCCTTTCCACAAGAACTTGATATATCTTCCTAAAATTCTTAGGAAGTTTGACATGAATGTGGTATTTAAGAACACAAGTTCTATTAAAAACATTCTTATAAAAAATTCCCCAAGTCATGGGGCAGGCTGTGTTTATTGCATTCCTTATCACAAATGCGATAAATACTACATTGGTCAAGCTGGAAAAGAGTTAGGTACCAGAATCAATCAACAAAGGTATAGTGTGAGATCGGGTCAATTGTCCAGTGGGATTTTTGTACACGTTAGAGACCACAACCATCCCATTGATTGGAATAATTGCAAAGAAATTGTCTCTTCTAGTTCTCTGCTAGATAGAAATATTATTCGATCCAGTTTGATTAAACATTCCTTTAACAATATTATGAACTTAAGTTTAGGTCTATATAAACTTGATAATTTTATTGTTAAGTAAATTGTTGATTATGTAGAAGCTCACGGTATGTCCCCACCTTGATACACTCAAAAAATTATCTTGTGAGACCTCACATACTCCTGTCTTGTCTATTTCTTTTTTGTATAATGTTCCCACTTTTTATCATTCTGTATTCCTTGAAAATGTCTGAATAGACGAAAGCGTTCGGATCACAGTGTCTCATTTCCTAAGTGGTTTTCTGCGAATTCTTACATCCACGTGGTTTAGTGATTTGTTATTATATATACATGTATATATATATATATGTATATATATATATATATATATATATATATATTATATATATATGTATATGTATATATATGTATATATATATACCGTATGTATGTATATATTTATATATATATGTATATATATATATATTTATATATATATATAAATGTATATATATATATACAGTATATAGATATATATATATTTATATATATATATATGTATATTCATATATATATATATCTATATATATAATATATATATACAGTATATATATATATATGTATATATACATACATATATATATACATATATCCACATATATATATATATATATGTATATATATGTATATATATATATATATATATATACAGTATATAAGTACATATATACGTATGTATATATATATATACATGTATATATATATGAACATATATATATAAATATATATATATATACATATACATTCACACACACACATATATATATATGTATATATATATATATATATATATATACATATATATCTCTATATATCTATATGAATATATATACATATATATATGAATATATATACATGTATATATATATATACATTATATATATATACATTATATATATATACATATATATATATATATATATATATATATATATTATAGATTGGCTACAAATTAGGACAAGAGAGTCGTATGAGAGGTAGAAAGTAAAGAGAAGGGAAGTTAAGCATAAGATTATAGGAAGCAAAGAGAAGAGCAGATGTGAAATAGGGTAAGAGTATGACAAAAGATTTTGAAAGTAATAAAAAGATGTTTTGGAAAGAAAATAGGAAGGGGAGGCGAATCAATTAGAGAAGAAAAGGTAAAAGGTGCAAATGGAGAGATGATAATGGAAGAGAAGGCAGTGAGAGGAAGGTGGGCAGAGTATTTTAGGGAGTTGCTAAATGTGAAGGAGGATAGGGAGGGAAAAGTAGTTGAAGTGGGAAGCACTAAGAAAATGAGAGTGATGAGTGAGGAAAATGGAGGAGAAATAGGGAAAGATGAAGTGAAAGCAGCTGTTAAGATGATGAAAGCAGGTAAGGCACCTGGGTTGGATGGATGCCATACAGAATGTCTGAAGAAAGGAGATACAGTTATGGTGGACTGGCTGGTGAGGTTATTTAATGTTTATTTAGGAGAGGGTAGAGTGCCGGAGGACTGGAAGAGTGCCCGTATAGTTCCGCTTTACAAGGAAAAGGGGGACGAGTGTGAGTGTAGTAGTTTCAGAGGGATCAACTTGTTGA
>NC_134813.1:8008010-8015510 GCF_046742065.1 Oratosquilla oratoria
CTGTCATTGATGTTTTTCATAATAATTAATGTAGGCAGCTTCAACAGTCTTCCGCATGTCTCTCCTTAATGCCCGTTTGTAGAACATCGACTCCATCCCAGTGGGGCAAATGTCCAGACCGGTCAGCATGTTTGGACGAGTGAGTTAGAAATCATGTGACTCTCAAGTCACTGGTTGTGCTCAGCGACGCCTGCCTCGACGCCTCGTCTACGGACGTCACCGTAATACGATGATGAGCAACTACCGCATGGAATGCGATAGATGGTACTGGAGGCGTTTTGTGGACGGCTCCTGTTATATTCTTGGTCTTGACCATTTTTCCAATGTTGGAAGTGGAAGTCCTTGCGATTTTTATCCCAATCTTTCCCAAGAAATCTGTCTACGCCTTCAGTTTTTCCTAGAGGTTAGGAACCGAAATATACTGTACCTTGATTATCCTGCGGACGAATGGACATTTGGTCCTCATGAAAATGTTCCTAGCCACCTCCTTTCAGCTTTTTAATCAGTCCCCCTCGATATGGTTACTTCTTAAAGCCAGTTGTTATGTAGGCTAATTCCCCATCGTCGTAAAAATTCCTCACTGCAAATACTAATAGCTCTGAGGAAGAAGCCTATGAGCACGCCGTGCTTCACTCGCTCGCTTGTTTCCTGAGAAGTAGTGCACAAAGTCATCTCTGTTGGTAGGTTTTCGGTACACTGAGAAACTTACTCCTTCATCCCTCCTGGGCACCAACGTGTCAAGGAATGGTATCTTATGGTCACGGCTTCCATCTCCTCATTTGAATTGAATAGCTTTATGGACTCTATTGATTCTACCTAGCTTACTGTCTAATGTCGATATTCTCCGCCACTATCACAATAACGGCGTCCACATACCTTAGCCACGTGGTGCCTCTACCCATGATACTTCTATATGTCGTCTTCCACCAACGTTTCCATAAAAAGACAGGCTAGCACCGCAGAAAGAGGACTTCCCATGGCGAGGACCTCTGTGTTGTTTATATTCCTTACCATTGACCGTAAATACACCGAATTTTACACATAGGGATATACGTGTAACAATAATCACGCCTGGGAACTGGTTAATCGTCATTACTAAGACTGTCTATGACTCTCTGTGGCGGCAACTAACGCCTCCTCCACGTCGACATTTGTGAATAAGGCCTGTCACATCATAACTAGCTAACTTCTTACCAGGAAGAAGTCTAAATGCTTTCAGCCGGCAGAGGCCAGAGGAATTTCCGCAAATGATCGTCACTTAATAGATCCAAAGTTCCCGAGAGTGGTTTGGCTAGACGCTTGGCCAACGCTTGTGCGGAGCACTCCCGATCCCTGAAGTAATGGGTCTCCATAGGGATTCCTGTTGTATGAACAGTCGGCCGAGGATAATAAGGTAGCAGTTTAGTTCTGTTCCTAACGTCTAGAAATACTGAAGGTCGGATAGACTGATTTCTTGGGAAGAGTGGGATTAAAAAGAGCAAGGACGTCCAATGCCAAAATTGGAAAAATGGTCCAAGACCAAGAATATAAAAGTCCTGTCCCAAAACGCCCTCAGTACACATCTATCGCAGTCCTTGCGGTAGTTGCTCATCTTCCGAATTACGGTGAGTCAGGTCGAGGCGTCGAGAAACGCGTAGCTGAGCACAAAAGAGACTTGAGGTCACACAGGAATTCTAACGCACTCGTCCAACAGGCGGACCGGTCTGGACATTTGGCCCCACTGGAATGGTGTCAGAGGTTCTTACACACGGGATTATAGAGAGTCATGAGGAAAGACTGTTGAAGCTGCCTACATTAATGTATTATGAAAACATCTATGACAGGGAAGGTTTTGTTTGTTTGTCAGAGGAAACAAGTAAATGAATTAATAAATACAATTGGGAAACGTATGCCTTGTTACGGTAAAGGGAATCCCCAGACAGCCGGCGGGGTGTCCTGTCCTGGTTCCCATCCTCGGATGTATAATTATATGTGGTCCAACTGTTTGTTGTGGAGACAGCTTACTGAAGATGACCGGAGCTCATACGGAGAATCGTTTATAAAAGTGGCAGCCCAGCTGCGCGTATTCTTCCTCCACCCATCCTACTCATATATATATAAATAAAAAAATAAATAGATTGATAGTATAGATGTTTTTGTGTGGTGGTGTGTGTGTATGTGCGTGGTGCGTGTGTGTGTGTGTTGTGGGTGTACGAGTTTAATGATATACATTAATGCCGAAGCTATTTCTAAACGAATGCCTTTTACTTGGTTCAATATTAGGTTGAATACATGTAGGATGATCTTACGTCTACATGAATCCAGCAGGTTGGAATGTATTAAAAAAATCATAAACGATAGGTGACAAATTGTTGGTGAGATGAGATTTTTTTTTTTTTTTTTTTGTGTAACGGGTAAGGGGGGAAGGTGACCTCGAACGTGGTTGGCGACAAAGCAGCGACGAAACGAGAGTCCAGCAAACGCCGAAACTGAGGCAAAGGTTTGTGATGGTCATATCCCAACGTTGTTCAAATGGCATCCTGGACCTTCTGCAGAAGAGCCAGTAGTGCTTTCATGTTCAAAATGGACTCATTATACCAGAAATAACATATCTCAAGGGAAGGAACGGACATATTTACATATAGAGAAAGCAGAGGGCCAGAATAAAACAGGTAATCTTTAACAAATGCGTTGAGAGAGGTAAGAGAGAGAGAGAGGAGAGAGAGTGAAGAGAGAGAGAGAATGGAGAAAGAGAGGTGAGAGAGCAAAGTGAGAGATAGAGAGAGAGAGAGAGAAGGTTCTGTGAGGAGAGAGAGTGGTCAGAGATAGAGAGGAGAGAGAGAGGGGAAGGTCATCTTGTTAACAGGTGTATCACAGTGAGTATTTAACCGGAGATTGTGAATGTGATAAGAAGAGACGGCGGCGAGAGGGTGGAGCGGGCACGGACGCTCAACCCTGGCCGAAGGCGAAGAGGCTTCGAAGGACACAGAGATGAGTTAATAGACAGGAACTAGTTCCGTGTTAACGTTAAAAGTCTGAGGACGACTTTATAGGACCGGACGTTGCCTGGGCCTGTGAGGAAGGAGACTTGCTGTGAAGGTTCTCTCTCTCTCGCTCTCCTGCGCTCTCTCCTCAAGTCTCCACTCTCCTCTCTCTCTCTCTCTTCCTCTCTCTCTCTCTCTCTCTCGCTCTCTCTCTTCTATCTCATCTCTCTCTCTCTTTCTTCCTCTCGCCCTCACCCTCTCTCTCTCTCTCGTCGTCTCTCTCTCTCTCCTTCTCCTCCTCCATCTCTTCCGTCCTCTACTCCTCCTCCTCCTCAGTCTCTCTACTCCATCCCCCTCCTCGCGCACTACCCTCGATACTCTCTCTCTCCCTCTCTCATCCTCTCTCTCTCCGTCTCATCCGCCGTAACCTCTCGTCCTCTCCTCCTCAGCTCCTCTCTCGATCTCCCAATCTCTTCTCGCCTCTCTCTCTCGTCTCTCCTCTTCAGTCTCTCTCTCTCGTCTCTCCTGCTCTTTTCTCGGCTCTCCGTCAATTCCTCCCTCTCGTCTCTCACTCTCTCACTCTCCTCTCTCTCTCTTTTTGCCTCGTTTATTTTTCTCTCCCTCTCGTCCGCGTTTCCTCATTCATCTGACCCTCAAATTGTCCTTATAATGTATAGATCAAGGAAAGATGTGAGGCCCGTGCTACGGTATAAATCACACACACACGCACACACACACACCACACACTCACACACACACACACACACACACACACTCACACACACACGAACACACACACGCACACACACACCCACACACACACACTCACACACACCCACTCACACTCAGCACACAACACACAACACACACACACACACTACTACACACCACACACACACACACACACACACACACACACACACACACACACACACACACACACTCACACACACAGCACACCCACACGACGACACACTCATACACACACACACCCATCAAACACACACACACACATACACACTGAATAACACCCAAACTAGAACATGCTGCAACACATGGCACCTTGCATAAAGAAGAACATAAGAAAGTTAGAAAGAATACAAAGAGCAGCGGGAAAGATGGCGCCTACACGGACAAACCGTGACATACAAACAAAGAATTGGAAAAACTACATCTGGTCATCACTAGAACAGAGAAGAGAAAGAGGCGATTTGTTGTCCATTTTCAGAATTGTGGAAGGGATGGAAATTCTCGACAAAGACGACTTACTAAAGTGGGACAGAAGAGAAACAAAAGGACACGAAAAGAAACTAAAGAAAAACAGCCACAGAAGAGACCAGAAAAAGAATAGCTTCCCACCAAGTGATGAGGAGTGGAACAGACTAACGAAGAAAAACAGTGACTACAAAACTAGACACGATTTTAAGAAAAAAATGGATGTGGAGAGATGATGATAAAGTCATTACGAGCATAGCTCTCGTCCCGTAAAATTACAACTATGTGAGTTAGCGTGTGTGTGTGTGTGTGTGTGTGTGTGTGTGTGTGTGTGTGGTTTGTTGTGTGTGTGTGTGTGTGGGTTGTTGTGTGTGTGTGTGTGTGTGGTGTGTGTCCTGTGTTGTTTGTGGTGTGGGTGTGGGGTGGTGAGTGGTGGGGGTGTGTGGGTGTGTGGGTGGGGTGTGTGTGGGGTGTGTGTGTGTGTGTGTGTTATGGGGTGGAGTGTGTATGTATGTGTGTGTGTGTGTGTGCATGTTGTGTGTGGTTTGTGTGGTGTGTGTGTGTGCGCGCGCGTGTGTGTGTATGTGCGTGTTTTTGTGTGCGTGTGTGTGTTTGCCTGTGTGGTTGCATGTGTGTGTGTGTGTGTGTGTGTGTGGGTGTGTTGTATGTATCGGTGGCGGTGTGTGTGTGTATATGTAGACATATTATATAGTATCTACATATATTTATAGAGTATAGATAGTAATATATGTATACTATATATATATACATAATGTATGCATATAAAATCTCAAAATTTACTATTTGGTGGCAAATAATTGAAAAAAGGTGAAAAGAGAAGTTCCAATCTTTCAAAATGCATTTACATACTTGCATGCAGACAAAACCTACCACATAGGACAGGTGAAGTGTTTTACACTTTTTTTTTATTATTGATTTTTTTTTTTTAAGTGTCATATTCTATGGAGGTTCTTGGACCCATGCAGTGTTCGTTCGTCTCGGTCTTCTTTTGCATAGAATAGAACAATGTTAAATTAAATTTGTTTTGTCACTGTTTCCATGCACTTTCTGCATTTTGTCCTTTTTTCGCTCTCTTTTTTTTGTTTTTTTTACAAACTTTTATTCGAAGAAGAATTGCCTTTATGAGGAACTTATGTCTAGGAAAACAAACTTGGTTCACAAAAATCAGAAGCACTATATCTTATAATAACAAGTGACAAGCGTCGGATGTGCTTGAGAAAGACAATGTTATTGTTAATATTCCTAAAGAGAACTATGGCCTCAAAAGGAATTGTCAACTTATCTCATTGTTCATTGTTAGTCCGGAAATTTTTTTTTTTTTTTTTTTTTTTTTGTTTTTTTTTCTTTTGTATGTCCCAGAAGCCCCAGTCGTTTACGTGTATACGAGATATATTATCATTTCTGTGGTGTAAATGATGGTGCGTGAGTTTGCGGCTTTGTGTTGCTGGTGAGTGTATATACTATGGCTGTGTTTTTTCTACAAAGATATGGGGTTTTTCCCGTCGAATGTTGATATCTATTTTTATATTTTTTTCCGTTTCCTCTGTTTTTTGGGCTGTTTGTTGCTGATATATGGCGTTTGAATATGTATGTATAAATGTAATTGTTTTATCTAATCTAGTTTGCTTCTCCCGTGGGCTGAGGTATGAGCAATATACTATAAATATCTGATAAAAGAAGTAAAAAAAAAAAACAATACAACATAAACCACACCTAATCACACAAAATCAAAACATACATAGATAACCACATGCACGCATATACGAATAAACCAACCCATACCATAAAACTAATACAACAATAATACACATTACAGACAAACCCAGAAACATTTTGCGAATACACTCAAACACACGTATACATACGCACACAACACACACACTCACACACACACAACATCACACCACACACACACACACAACACACCACACCACACACACACTCACACACCTCACATAACACACACACACACACACACACCTTCACAAAACACACACACACACTCACACTCCGTGGCGCGTTGGAGAGTTACACTGACTGCCACGATTAAGTTGGCCTGGAGTCCTGTTTCGAATCCTGCCCCAGGGCCGAAATTATTCTCGGTACCGCCTGCGCTTCGGCGTCGTTACTTCTGACTTCTCATGGGCGGGGAGTTTGGGTGTGTGTGAGTGTGCAAGGTCATAGCATTACCCATAGATCGGACACTACGAGCTCTGAGCTCTCCGCGTTCCCGAGGAGGGCAATAGACTGTTTGATTCACCGAGATCGCAACATCCGTGATCCAAAGATCCAAGTGAATTATCATAACACATCTCACACAGACTACACACACCCCGCCACACAAACACACACACATCACATTCACACACAATCGCACACACACACACACACACACATAACACACACAACGGACGCACGACCAAGCACCACTATCTAAACAACTCACACACACACACACACACACCACACCCCACTCTGGAAAAACAAGGGCTTGTTCCAAACTCATATATGAAACAGCATGCATACTTAAATCTTCTAATATACAAAAGCCTCTTTATTTTCCTCTCACTAACCTTTCACTCCAGCCAGATTTATCTTTTTACATATTCATTGCACAATCTCCCAGACATATGCATTTTTGCTGATACTCTAAAGTTTCTTTCACTGTTTATTTTTTCCACGAAGAAACATCCATGGTTTCAAACCTTTACATCACATTTACGACTTTGCGTGTAAATATAAAGTTTTTTTGAACCGAAGACACTAGTGTGAGCGGAATGTTGATTCACACAATAGTCGATGTGTTGAGTCGTCAATTTTGGTCAACTTGGAGTAATGGAAGCAACATTGCATGTTAGTAGGATAGTCGTCTTAATTCGTATATATCACTTATTTCCTTAAGAATGGAAATAGAAGAGGAAGACAAGGAAGAGACTCTAGAATAAAAATAAATAAGAGAGAATATATGAAAGAAAAAATCAGAGGGGGGGGGGGTCAGAGTAACAAACAAAAGTAAGAAAGAAATGATGAAGAAAAAGGGAAGTTAAAAAATAAGAAAAACATTAAGACAAGAGATAGTGTTTATAGGAGTAGAAGAAGATCACGACGAAGAAATAGACGAAAAAAAATGAAGAGAAACAAATGAGAAAGAAGAAGATTGGGAAAGAAGGAAGACAAGAAAGGAAAAAATGAAGACAAGAGGTAGTAGTAATAGTATAAGTAGACGAAAAAGAAGAAGAAAATAAGAAAGGAATAAAGAAAAAATAAGTGAATCAGAAATAAAATAAGATGCAAGAAGGTA
>NC_134813.1:8020510-8025510 GCF_046742065.1 Oratosquilla oratoria
TAGGTCATGCTTTGATACTGTGTTTCTTTAGTTCTCAAAATCTCACTCTTGTCTCTTCTTTTTCTTCTTCCTTTTGAAGCTGTCCACATTTCTCTCTACAGTGTTAAAGCCTTAATACTTCCCATATTGAAGGATACATATATCTTGCTTTGGCTGTAGGCTATTCCGTTTAGCCTTGCATTGTCCCATCGATTGATATTGAGGGTGAAAAAATCAACCTCACCTCAATTTTAGAGGTTTATTCGTCTCACCTCACCTCACTTTAAGAGGTTTATTCGTCTTTGGTCATAACTGTAACAGAGATATTTCATGTAACGGAGCCTAACGCTCTCAGAAACAAAGGTATATTTTAAATGTCATCCTTCCGAGTGAGTCACCAGTCTACATATCTTGAAGCCCATCTATGCGTTCTGTTGGACTATATCATTCATCGTTTCCAAGAGAACGCCAATTCACCAATGTGACAGTTCTGAAGTTAGCTAATGATATATACAAGCGAAGGTCATACCTTCCAAGAACTGAACATTGTGTGTAGCTCAATGAAGACATCTTGAAGCTAGGAAGAGTCTCTGCCTCAGGCCAATGAAATTGTAGGGTTTTGACTTGACAGGAACTACACTGTATAAAGCAGTAACTGCATCTCATCCCTTTCTTATGGTTTCTTTCCTCGTCTCAGGTTCGACCCCATTTCAAACAGTTCTCATTCACCTAATCCTCGTCTTTCTCCTCATCTTCTTCTTCCCCCTCTTCTTATTTCTTCTTCCCCTCCACCTCCACCTTCTCAACCTTCCCCTTTTCCTTATTCTCCTCCACCTCTTTTTGTTTTTCTTTTTCTTCTACATCCCTTTGGCATAGTCTTACCTCCCAACTCTTCCTCTTCCTCATCTTCTTTCTCCTTCACCTCTTCTTCCTCCTCCTCGTCCTACGCCTCTTTCCTTTTCCTTTTCCTTTACCTCTTCTTTTTTATCCTCCCCTTCTGCTCCTCCTTCCTTCTCCAATTCTTCCTTTTCTTCTCTTGCACTTCCTCTACCATTTTTTTCATCCACATTTGTTTTCCTTATCTTCCTTCTAATCTTTATCCTCCCCTCCTCCTTTTCCAAGTCTTCCTCCACCTCCTCCTCCTCCTCCTCCTCCTCCTCCTCTTTCATTTCCCATCCCTTTCTTCATCATCACCCACCCTTTCCTTCCTCAGCACTTAAGTTACATATTCAAAGTCAGAATGCAACTGAGACACCAACACACGCAAGATTGTAATCTAGATAGTTTGCTTTAGATTCAGGTGGCGGTCTTCGAATTGTGTCTAAACTAGCATTTCCCAACCTTGGGAGGAAGAGCTCCCTCTCCTTCTTCCCCCAGGGGGAAATACCCCCTACTCTTCTTCCCCTGAGGGGGGAGGAATTTGAAGATTCCAGGGGATGAAATTTATACTAAGAAACTTTGATTTTTTTATATAATTTTAATGATTAGTAAGCAATTTTTTGGGGTTATTAATGGAATTATTATTTTGTCTACATGTGTCTTTTTTCTACAAGAAGGGGGAAACTAGAAATTTGAGTTAATAGGAATATGTATATATATATATGTGTGTGTATATATATATATAAATATATATATGAATATATATATATATATATATATATATATATATATGTATATAGATAGGTAGATAGATATATTGAGACATTCTGACAGGTTGATATAAGTAGGAGTAGGAAACAGGAGTCTTAGTCTGAGTTTACTCCTCACTAGTTTGGCAAATGTGCTATTTCAAAGGACTCTTGTGCTTTTGTGTGTGTGTGTGTGTGTGTGTGTGTGTGTGTGTGTGTGTGTGTGTGTGTGTGTGTGTGTGTGTGTGTGTGTGTGTGCTTGTGTGTGTGCGTGTGTGTATATATATATACATACCAAGGACTACTATTACACACGACGTGCGCACCCAGATCCCTGCGTCCGCTAGCGGAAGTCATTGCTTTCTTTGTAACCTAACATTTTATATTGGACAAATATATCAAAACTAGAAACCTAACATTGTATATAGGACAAATATATCAACTATTGACTTATTCAATGCAGTATAAGTTAATATAAACTTTTATAGTGAAATAAGAACTATTTTTAAGGCACTGTTATGCTTTGAAATGCCAATTTCAGCCGGACTTAACAGGTATTATTGTATGAGGTTAGTGGACACCAGGGTTGGCATTTTTTTTTTTTTATATGTTTTTAAAAAATAAAAAAATCGTTTTTTTATTTTTTATCTAAATCAGATTTATTTGATTTAAATATATATATTTTTTATAGATTTTAAATATTGTGGGATTGCTATCTGATATGCGATCTGATTGCTAAAGGACATTTTTAGCATATCAATATAAGGAGCAGTGTTATATAGACTTGCCACAAGTATTCAAGGAACGGTATAAGCCGTGTATGAGGACGGTATGCTCAGGTTCACTTGATTCCTCCAAGAGTTTTCTCATCTTGGTGACATTTGCTGCATTGTCTGTCACAACACTTTCAATGTGACAACCAAAATCTTGTTCAGCCTTCTAGATCGAATTTTGTACAAGTTGTAGAAGATATTCAGCAGTGTGAGGTTCCCCTGGTGTGTCTATTGTGTCAACTGAATAAATCTGACCAGTGGATGTTGTTAGAATGACACATATTATGGGCTCATTATGGATGTTAGACTACCCATCAATTGAAAGACATACAGTTTCATTATTCAGGTCATCTGCACACTTTTTATATTCCTTTTCATACACAAGATCCAAGTACTTATCAGCAATATCTTTTCTGGATGGAAGAATATGACCTGGCCTCAGGTTCTGAACCATCTTGAGAAACTGAGGATGCTGAACAAGGCGAAATGGTGAATTTGAAGCAAATATCATTCTTGCAACTTCTTTGTCGAGATTTTCCTTTTGATAAATCTGTCCAGACACGTTGATGATTTTCTTTTAGATGAAAATGATTTAGCAGAAGTGGCGCCTGTGGAGGAGTCTGATAGTGACCTTTTTAATGGTGGAGTAGGTTTGCAGATAATTCAAGTGGAGCCGATGATGAAGGGGTTGAAGCTGTTGATACACATCTTCAAATGGAAACAGAAAATTTTAGCATATTGCATAATTTATAAATGAGTGAATAAATGAATGAATACAGTATGATTCTGACTACTTTTGAGTACTGTAGTTTTTTTTATAATGATCATATTCACACAAGCCACTAAATTATTTGGAAATAATTAACAGGATATGAAATAGGTGAGCTTGGAATTCAGCCCACACAGGATTCAGTCCACTTTTAAATTCACAAAAAATAATGGGTTAGTTGGGTTAGGTTAGGCTAAATCCCTTTGGGCTGAATCCCATGTGGGATGAATTCCAATGGAACCTATGAAATATATTACACAATGTTGAATGAAATGAATAACAATCATCTAGGCCCCAAAGTTGAGTGGATACAGTATATCATAGTGATATAGTCATTACCCAAACTTAGAAGTAAAAAAGTTGAAGTATCATCTCTTTAGGCCTTCACATTTTTATTGCACATGCTCTCCATTGTTCACCAAATTTATATAGTTGCGTATGAGAAGGGAGAAATGCACACAATATAAGTAAAATTATCTACCTGGGTCATCAATTTCTTCTTTTGTATGCTGTGGCTGACCTTGGCATTTATCTCTGTGAGATTTTAATCTTGACACAATGCCCTGTAGTTCCTGGCTGCATTCATTGCATTTAGCTCGGTACCCTTTGGCAGAAGTTGTTGGTAGTTTTTCAAAATAATTCCAGACAGGATCATTTTTTCTGCCTGAAGGAACCATTCTGCCAGGTTCAGAAGACATCCTTCCTGGTTGATTCCAAAGCAGCAACTGACTCAGTGAGAAGCTGCTTACCTAGAACAAGTTTCAACAAGAATCTTGTTGAAACTTTTTGTGGGCTGCACAGTGATATATACATGTAGGCTTATACCGTTCCTTGTATACTTGTGGCAAGTCTATATAACACTGCTCCTTGTATTGATATGCTAAAAATGTCCTTTAGCAATCAGATCGCATATCAGATAGCAATCCCACAATATTTAAAACCTATAAAAAAAATCTATTTAAATCAAATAAATCTGATTTAAATATAAAAAAAAAAAATTAAAGATAAAAAAAAAAAAAAAAAATCGCCAACCCTGGTGTCCACTAACCTCATACAATAATACCTGTTAAGTCCGGCTAAAATTGGCATTTCAAAGCATAACAGTGCCTTAAAAATAGTTTCTTATTTCACTATAAAAGTTTATATTAACTTATACTGCATTGAATAAGTCAATAGTTGATATATTTGTCCTATATACAATGTTAGGTTTCTAGTTTTGATATATTTGTCCAATATGAAATGTTAGGTTACAAAGAAAGCAATGGCCTCCGCTAGCGGACCCAGGGATCTGGGTGCACACGTCCTGTGTAATAGTAGTCCTTGATACATACATATATGTATATATGTATACATACATACATACATACATACATACATACATACATACATACATACATACATACATACATACATACATACATACATACATACATACGTACATACATACATACATACATACATACATACATACATACATACATGCATACATACATACATACATACATACATACATACATACATACATACATACATACATGCATACATACATACATACCTATATACATACATACATACATACATACATACATACATACATACATGCATACATACATACATACATACATACATACATACATACATACATACATAAGAACATACATAAGTACAAACATACATACATACATATACATACATACATACATACATACATACATACATACATACATACATACATACATACATACATACATACATACATACATACATACATACATACATACATACATACATACATACATACATACATACATACATACATACATACATACATACATACATACATACATACAT
>NC_134813.1:8045510-8055510 GCF_046742065.1 Oratosquilla oratoria
CATATTCAATTGTGACTTCTCTCCTTTACAATGCCACAAGAATGAATAGAATCGGTCAAATATAACTAGAGTTATGGCTTACTAAAGGACAAAAACATGAATTTTTAAGGAGAGGAGCTTTCACATTTGAAAGGACTGCAACACCTTTTAAATGCTCCAGCCTCATAATCACTCGTGACACTATCTGTTAGTTTACGTTTTTTCTTAGAGCATATTTTCTCACGTTCTTTATTTTGCTTTTAAGGTATAACTCTAGTAGTTGTGTGTATGATTGTCCAAGAAGAGAAACCACACATCCTTCTTCATAGCCAACATTGTAATCAGGAACACTTTTGGCAACAACACATTCCCTTGCCATTCCCTTGCCATCTCCGATTTTTTTTTCCATCTTCAATAAGCTCTTCTTCACTCCTCCCATGGTTACAGCTGGAGAAAAAAAAAATAGATCGCATGCGTGACTCGCAAGCTAGGGAGCGACATGCTCCTACCTCAAGCTTTGATAACACACTGAGAGACACTGAGGTGCATCGCTGGCTATGTAAGATGGGAAGGGTTGCCAGATATCTCCATAAACATAATGTAGTAAACAAAATAGAACTGGTTATCGAAATTTAGACTTTATTTCAATATACAGAATTTTTTTAATGCAATGGGGTTGACAGAAGTTACCAATAAATTACCTGTTTTATTCTGTATAAAAAAAAAACGGAATTGAGCTGTAATAGTTGGTCAAAGTGTTAACACCATCATAGAGATTCTTTTGAAATGTTTACCTAAAATTTGTTCATGTGCCAGAATTTTTCGAGGGATCGCCCACTAGGCTTCCTGAATATTAATGGTAGTAGCCCACTCCTTAATATACATAGCCTTTAACATTTTTAATTCTCTAACATCATTACATTGGGTAACTACTTCAGTGTTGTCAACAATGGTTGCTATATCAAAGGTAGACTGGTGCTCGTGCTGAAAATTATTTCTAATTGCTCCCTGATGGAGATGGAGCGTTAGGCGACGGCTGAGACTACAAGATATAAACCCACATATGTGAAGCGCGCAGTCTCCATAATTACAGTTAAATTTGTATACAATATTAGTTTTAGACCCAGACTTGCCAGACAAATAATTTTTCAGCACTAAGGAGCAAGTGTGAGGAGAATTGAAAACATTAGAAAGAAGAAGAAGAAGAAGAAAAAAATATATATACATATGTATGTATATATATATATATATATATATATATAGATAGATAGATAGATATGCACACACACTTATATGTATGTATGTATATATATATATAGATATATAGATAGATAGATAATATTTATATTAGACTGGCCCAAAAAACTAAATTTTTGAAAAACTTTTGTCTCACCCCCAGATATTATGAGACTTGTTGAAAAAATAATCTGTGCGAATTTGCAGCAAAATATAACTGTATTTAATAGTGCCACAACTAACATTTATTTTTACACATGTTAGCGTAAGAGAAATATAAATATACATATATGGGGGGCAACTCTAAACTTTTGGGAATACCAAAACTAATGTCAGGTACAGGTGATCAAATAACAGCAGCAGTTGTGGAATGTCTTGAAGATTGGAATATTAAAGACAGCGTTAAGGCCATGTGTTTTGACACTACTGCTAGTAACAGTGGTCGTAAGAAAGGTGCATGTGTGGCAATAGAAACAAAACTAAACAGAAGTCTTCTTTGTTTTGCTTCCAGGCATCATATTAACGAAATAATAGTGTGATATATTTCAGAAGTGTTTTGGTGCTTCATCTGGACCAGAAATTCCATTATTCAAAAGTTTCCGAAATTCATGGAAGAATATCCATACTTCATCATATGAAGCACATAGTGCAAGTCTTCCCTCGAAAAAAGCTGTGCTCATTTTTTGCCAGGAACAGTTGAAATTTCATCATCGCTGCGCAGATTACAAAGAACTTTTACAACTATCAGTGGCATATTTAGGAGGTGACACAACAGGCATCACCTTTGGATGGCAAAGGTGATCTATTCAATTAAAATTGTGCTCTTCAAGCTACAATTTAAAATGACAAAGAAGGAGCAGTCATCAGTGGAGCGATTTGCAGAATTTGCCGTGCAGTACTACGTTCCTAACTGGTTTACTTCTTCAATTGCATCTACTGCACCTCGCAAGGATTTAGAGTAATTGCAAAGTCTTCAGATATGTGAAGATAAGGAACTTGCTTCTGTGGCCAGCAGAGCTCTTGGTCGTCACCTATGGTATCTAAGTGAAGAATTGGTGTCCCTTGCTTTCATGGATGAAGGTATCTCTCTAGCCTTGAAGAGAAAGATGGCGTCGGCATTGCAGAAGCCTGGCTCGCAGCATCCAGAAAAACGGTACACACTGGGAGAAAAAGTGAGCATCTCAGTCAAAACTTTAGCTGACTTCGTGACTGAATTCAGTAGACTTTCTTTACAAAGTTGTCCTTAGAATGAACAAAGTGATTCTCAAGCTGCAAAAGAATATACTAATACTATGAATGTCACCAATGACAATGCAGAGAGTTATAGCCTTGATTGAGAGCTACAATAATCATCTTACCAAAAATGAAGATCAGCTTCAGTACCTTCTACAGGCTGTTGAAGATCACAGAGATAAATTTCCAAACATAACAAAACATGCATTGAAGAAAAGCATGAATGAATAATAATAAAAAACAACTCAGTTCATTGCAAAACACTGTGGAATAGGCCTCCTGGGGATACCACGTAAAAAAAAAAAGCGCCTTTTTCAGTTACCTCAAGGGTGGTGTGGAAAAACTGAGAAACCTTAAAATTTGTAGGCTTTGTGGCACTACTAAAACTCGTTCAACATACCTCAGATTTGGCAACAGTTGTTTTTATAGCTAGCCTCACAATTTGCATGGGCGAGCCCAATGAAATTAACAATATGAAAAACCACCCCTATACAACTGGGCCAGTCTAATGTATATATATACATATGTATATATATATAGATATGTATATATATATACATATATATATATATATATATATATATATATATTGAACATTTTTAGAAGCTCTGCCAAGGGATTCGAACCCTGACGTGCGCGTATATAACCACGAAGTCACAGGTCAGGGTTCGAATTCCTTGGCAGAGCTTCTAAAAAATTTCAACCTGTCTTCAACGCGCGCGCACACACACACACACACACACACACACACACACACACACACACACACACACACACACACACACACACACGCACGCACACACACACACACACACACACACACACACACACACACACACACACACACACACACACACACACACACACACACACGCACGCACACACACACACACACACACACACACGCACGCACGCACACACACACACACACACACACACACACACACACACACACACACACACACACACACACACACACACACACACACACACACACACACACATATATATATATATATATATACATATATATATATATATATATATATATAAATATATATATATATATATATATATATATATATATGCATATGTATGTATATGTATATGTATATGTATGTGTACATGTATTTGTATATGTATATGTATATGTATATGTATATGTATATGTATATGTATATGTATATGTATATGTATATGTATATGTATACAGTATGTATATGTATATGTATATGTATATGTATATGTATATGTATATGTATATGTATATGTATATGTATATGTATATGTATATGTATATGATAGAGATCTTATTTTTAAAACTGCCTATTTTTCTATTTTTAGAAAGCTTGGTCTTGTTACACAGGCATGGGTGAAGGAAGAATTCTATAGAATGATATATGATATATTTAGATAAAAGAAAGGATTTGTAAGAGGCCGGTAGTTGTACGAATGGAAATGAGCCAGCCTGCTCGCCTGTTGTTTTGAAAACATGAGGTGACGCTATGTCTATGTAAACACACCGACGGTGGTGACTGTTTTATAATCGATGTTGTAATCATAACTCTGTAAGCGCAGGTTAGCTTCGTTTGACTAATGCTGAGGTAAACAATTTTGCTAGTAGCATTGGAATGGCTTTCCGGATTGGTGCAAGGTGGAGAAGGAGGAAAAAACTATTGGTGCATGAATTCAAAGTCACGCCCATAAGGAGTGACATTTATTTGAGAAGTCACCGGAGATTGGTTTAGAAAAATTAGTGACGTCAGACGAAGGTAGCTTAGCGTAGGATACGGGATCTCGTCAGAGGGTGTAGAGAGAGGATCAAGAGAGGATCAAGAGAGGATCAAGAGACGATCTAGGGAGAGACGATGTAGAGACGAGAGAAAGAGATCCCGAGTGTAACCAGTAGGTGAAATTACAGTGAAAGAAGAAAGAAAATTCACCACCCTTTTATTAACCCAAAGGACGAGAGAACTAGGCACGGGGCCTAGAAAATAGTGAGACTACAGGAAAAAGAAGGCAAGGGGCCTTGAGACGAGTGATATTACAAGTCAAATTTAAGTGACAGTGGTGACAAGGGGTGGTGAAAGTGGTGACAGCGGTGCGACGAACGAACTGGGTGTTAAACACCTCCGAAGAGAAGTGGCGCAAGAAGTCTACGGGAACAAGACAACCAAGACGACTACGAGAGAAATCTACAACTTCAAGTAACTGCTACGTTGGGAACAAGCATTCTTCAAGATTCTTCAAGGTGATCATCATCTACAAGGCGGTCTTCAAGGCAGAGTGTGTGATGGAGGAGGAACAACGTCGTTGACGAATGACAAGACCGTAGAAGGACGTCAAACCAGACATTGACATCACGAAGCGACATCGCAAGCAGCCAGGCTAAAGCAAGGTATTAGTAATAAGTATGAGTACCCCTCAGAATTCTAACGTGTTGAGACACGAAATTCACACATCAAATACAAATATTCCAAAATTCACAGGAGAGTCTAACACATATGGTGTAAACAAGTTCTTGAACCTCATTGACACTCTTATAGTTAGTAAAAACATTACCAATGAGAATCGTAAGATTGAGATTCTCAAGGAGAATATAGATCCAGAGCATGGAAGGGCGAGGTTTGTCATTAACTTCCAGCAAATGGAAGAAATTAATCAATATGATAACTACAAGAAAGCCTTTCTTAAACATTTCATGTCCAAATGTGATCAGGATCCTATTAGATCATTGGTAAAAATTATTAAGGAAGTTAGGACAAGTGAAACTGACACAGAGTACTTAGCTAGATTAGATAGATGGTCAAAAGACATGAATTCTATCTTGAAAGATTCAGACTGGATAGAAAGATCTAGTGAGAAGATGAAAATCTCACAGGTAATCAAATTGATTACATTTAGCTTATTGGCAAAGAATTCTGATGACTTAACAGCAGAAAGGTTGTACAAAGATTTAAAATCAAATATCTGTTTAGGAGAAGTAGATTATCTTCTTCAAGGATACAGTGAGACCAGAACAATAAACCCATATGTAATGCCTATAAATCAACATAGCCAATATAGGAACTCTAGAGAGTTTAAGAAAACAGAAGTAGGACATAGGCGGCATGCTAGAAGTCCATCTAGGGATAGGGATACCAGAATCCTATGTTTTAATTGTAATGCATGGGGACACAAGGCACAAGAATGTTTTTATGGGATTATTTGCAGAAATTGCAAATACGAAGGTCACAATGAGTATCAATGTAGGAACCCTCCATTCTGTATTTACCATAATATAATCGGACACAGAACTCATGAATGCCGGAATTTTTGGGTACCCCCAGGACTAAGAGGAAAACCCCCAGACACAGAATAAACCATTTCAGACCTCCCCATATATATACCGATAGGCGGTATTGTGTTTAATATGGGAATGCAAGGGAGATGAAAGAAACTGACAAACTGATAATTACTGTTGGTAAAACTTCTGTAGGACCTCTCATTGCGGGTAAAGTGTTCAATAAGCCTATTCAAATTTTTATTGATACAGGGTCTGTAGTTAATGTAATTACTAGTAAAGTTTTAAACCAGTTGAACCCAGGAGTGAAAATGTTGGAACCAATCCGTTACACATTGCAAGGTGTAACTGGAAATCAGTTAAAAACATTAGGTAAGATTGAGCTAGAAGTTGCCTTATATACAAATGAACAATTGTACATCCCAGTGATAGTGGTAGAAGAGTCTGTTTTTCCAGGAGATTTATTGATAGGATTTGCAACTATGAGAAAAGAAAACATGGTAATTTGTCCTGCTGACTTAGGAATTTTAGTGAAGTCACAGTTAATCCCATTCTTAAATCAACCAGACTTAAGACCAGTGACAGGAATAAATGAATCCTTAGATAACATTTCTATCCTAGATAGCGAGGCCGAGCGGTCCAACCCTACAGAAAGTAAAACAATTTGTGAACCCAACTCAGAAGTTCAGGAAATCCCAGAGATTACTAAATTATCAACCACAGATGCCTTGAGAATTGCGGATTGCGGATTAACAAGGTCGACATTGTTACATCCCATGTCAATTAATAAGGTTGAAGTGTGTTTGAAAGGAATCAATGTAGACTCTGAAGTAATCACAGTCCCAGAATCAGTTAAAATTAAAGGATTGAAGTGGGACTCAGGGATTTATAAGACAAATAAGAACAGAGTAGAAGTATTAGTAATTAATACTATGAATAAAGAGATAGTTTTAAAGAAAGGTACACAAATAGGATGTATTCAGGTGTGTACTAAACCTATTAAGATTATAAATGAGAATAGTGAGGAGATAGAATTACCAACTTCATCAATTTGTTCAGTACAAGAAGGCATAGACTTAAGAAATAGATATAAAGAATTATTAAAATCAACTAATTGCCCTGAGTTGGATGAAGCTTTATTTGCTTTGCTTATGAAACATAAAAAAGCAATTGCTTTGCCGGGGGACGCCTTAGGCAAAACAACTGTTTTAAAACATCACATTAAGTTAAAACCAGGAACACAACCTATCTACATACCAGCCTACAGAGTTCCTCACTCTAAATTAGCTGTAGTAGATAAACTCATCACTGAAATGTTATCACAGGATATTATTGAACATAGTAAAAGTGAGTGAAATTTTCCGTTGATCTTAGTACCAAAGTCTGATGGGACTATGCGACCAGTTATTGATTACAGGGAACTGAATAAGCACACCATTCGTGACAGGTTACCATTACCCATTATCGGTGACATTTTGAGAAGTTTGGGAACTGAGAATAGATATTTTAGTACTATAGATATCAAATCAGCTTTTTGGCAAATAGAATTGCATGAAGATTCAAGAGAGTTCACAGCATTTTCTACTACAACAGGACATTATGAGTTCAAGAGAATGCCATTTGGGTTATGTAATAGTCCATTAACTTACATGAGATTAATGAATACTATTCTAGATGGATTGTTAGGAAACACTGCCAGTGTATTTCTAGATGACATTTTAATAGTTTCTCAGACTGCAGTGGAGCACTTTAAGAAATTAGATTTGATATTCTCAAGACTAGGAGAAGCTGGGTTAAAAGTAAAACTTGAAAAATGTAAGTTCTTGCAAGACAGTGTCATTTACTTAGGACATAAGATAGACAGACACGGACTGAGTACAGTAAATTCAAAGGTTGACGCTGTCAAGAATTTTCCAGTTCCGACCAATGTAGACAAGGTTAGGAGCTTTTTGGGATTAACAGGATATTATAGAAAATTCATTCAAAGTTATGCTGACATTGCTAATCCACTAAGTTCTTTGTTGAGAAAGGACTCAAAGTTCATATGGGGACCTGCGCAACAGCAAGCTTTTGACAAGTTGAAAGATAAACTCACGAGTTCACCTATTTTAATTTTCCCCGACTATGAAAAAGAATTTATTCTTTGTACTGATGCGTCTGACATAGGGTTAGGAGGCATACTAATGCAAGAGAGAAATGGAACTTTGAAACCCATAGCTTACACATCCAGACTTTGTAATAGTGCGGAGAGAAACTATTCTATAACTGAAAGAGAAACTTTAGCAGTAATTTATTCTTTAGAAAGTTTTAGGGATATGATACTAGGGTATCCCATCAGAGTTTGGACTGATCACACAGCTATTCAGAACTTATTTAAGCATAAGAATCTTAGAGGCAGACTTGCTAGATGGTTTGCGATACTTCAGTGCTATGAAGTTCAATTTAATTATATTCCGGGTAGAAGGAATGTAGCAGATCCACTTTCTAGAAACATTAGTCAACCAATGACTGGGACTGGGTTGATTAATTTTGTTTGTAGTATAGAAGAATTAGTAACTTTAGATGAAGAAATGCTAATAAGAGAACAGAGAGATGATGAGACATGTGATTCAATAATCAAGCATTTGATGAACCCAAGAGGAGATCCTCCAAAGCTACCAAAGGGGTATAAGATAGAGGAATTTCATTTGATTAATGGAATTTTGTATAGGAAAACATTTGTAAATGGGAAAGATATTTCTAGAGGTCAAGTAAATCAGTTGGTTATACCACAAACTCTGGTAAATGAGATATTGAAGTTACTTCATGATAGTGATTGTAGTTCACATCCTGGAAAGGATAAAACTTATAGACAGGCACAACTTAAGTACTTTTGGCTAGGTATGAAGAAAACTATATATGATTATATAGAAAAGTGTGTAAAATGTGTAAAGGTGAAGGGAAATACACCAAAACCTGCTCCTATACTCACCTATCCTATTCCACAGAAACCTTGGGAAAGAGTTCACATGGATACATTGGAATTACCAATGTCCGAGAACGGCTTTAAATACCTATTTGTTGCTATTGATTATTTTTCAAGATTTTGTATATTACAACCCATAATCAATAAGAAAGCTGAAACTATTGCTTCCGTAATCTATGATCAGATAATCTGTAATTTTACTACACCTAACATCCTAGTTTCAGATAATGGGACTGAATTTAATAACAAAATCTTGGAAAATCTATGTAATGTGTTCCACATCAAGAAAGTCAATATACTCGTTAACCATCCCCAAAGTAATGGAGTAGTAGAAAGGTTAAACAAAAAGATAATTATATGTCTTAGAACCCTAATAAGTCCTCATAGTGTAACTTGGGATACTTGGATTCCTTGTGTTAAGTGTACCCTGAACAATCAAATTAATGTAGCAACTGGGGATACACCTCATTTTATAATTTTTGGGGAGGACAAAACTCTGCCATATGAAATGTTGACTGCAGAGCAAAAACCCATATATAATATGGATGATTATATATCCAATAGGATAAATACTCTTCAAAGTATTCACCAAAGAGTTAGGAAACATATGCAGGTGTATTCACAAGAGATTAGGGAACAACAACACAAAATAGCTCATAAACTAGAATTGAAAATTGGGGAATTAGTAATGGTCAAAATAACCTCACCCAATAATAAACTTTCACCAAGGTACACTGGTCCATATAGGGTAATTGATTCTGCAGGTGGAAACAAGTTTAAACTTAAACATTTAGAATCAAGAGAAGAATTGATAGGACATTTAGATGACATAAGGAAAATTAGCTTGCAGATCTATGAAGATGATTATAGTAATACTTTGTGCATAAATATTAATAACCCTGGAGAATATGGAGAATATTATAATGATATTTTTCAAGAGTTGAACATTAATCTTGATGTATTTTACAGATAGTATTGACCATTTGTATGTATTTGGGATGGGAGATCTAAACAACTGGAACTTGGTGTCAAGCAGATACATGGAAACCTAAAACCTAGGATCTGCTGTGGTCAGACTTGGAATCTTAAGGACTTAAGGACCTCTCATCTGAGTACACACATGAGTATTGTGACCATTTTAAAGTAATGAGACTGTCTTTGAAAATGAAGTGTGGTGGAAATAATATTGAACAAGAAGAGACACTCAAACTCTAGATTAGTGTGTTTGGTAAATTAATTGCTATTATCTTTGAAAAGATGATAAACCATTCAAATTTGAAAGTTAGTGCTCATAGTGAATTTTC